>NC_090175.1:5560708-6160708 GCF_024679245.1 Pseudorasbora parva | reverse complement strand
TTTGAGCTTGTCAAATGAGTCCTGGCAAGTTTCAGTCCAATTCACCTGAATTTTTCCTTGTTGAGCAGTGGCCGTTCCCTTCAGCAAGGCACGAAGAGGGGCAGCAAGTTGGGAAAATCCATGAATAAATCTTCTATAATACCCTGCAAAGCCCAGAAAGGAACACACCTGCTTGATAGTTTGTGGGACAGGCAATTCCTCCACAACAGCGGTTTTCTGAGGATCAGTCGCCACTACTTGGTAACTGATGACGTGACCCAGGTAGGTTACCGGTTGCTTAAACAACTTGCACTTCTTTGGTTGTAACTTCAGGCCATGATCAAACAGTTTCCGAAACACCTGTTCCAAATGGTGAAGATGGCTGTCAAAATCAGGGGAAAACACGACCACATCATCCAAATAAATTAAAAAAAAGTCATGCACCATAGACCCCGAGCTCCGCTGCATGAGCCTCTGGAAAGTTGCTGGTGCGTTGCACAAGCCAAAACAAAAGGCATACGGTCAAACTCATAGAGACCCATTGGGGTAGTGAATGCGGTCTTCTGGCGGTCTTGGGGGTCCATTTCAACTTGCCAGTATCCACTACCAAGGCCAAGTGTGGAATACCATTGGGTCCGCTTCAGCCCTGTGAGGGACTCTTCGATGCGAGGTAGTGGATATGCTTCCTTGTGAGTAACTGCATTAAGCTTACGATAGTCCACACAGAACCTCCAACTGCCGTCTTTCTTTTTAACCAGGACTACCGGTACTGCCCATGGACTGGAGCTTTCACGAACCACCCCACTATCTAGCATGCCTTGTAGAAGGGTCCTAAGTTCCGGATAAAGGGTCGGGGGAACAGGACGGTAGCGTGGAGGTGGAGCAGCACCCGTGGGTATCTGATGCTGTACTGCATTAGTTCTGCCAAAGTCATCATCATGCAAGGTGAACAGGCTGTTCCACTTCTTTAAGTGCTGCAGAATGCGTTGGTGTTGATCAGGGTTCAGGCCATCTCCCTCCATAGCAAAGAGTCTGTAAGAGTAGAGAGTTCAGAAAGGCTAGTCACAGCTCAAATTGCCACTTCCAAACTCCAGAGGAGTCGGGCTGGACCACTAACTCCCGTCACACTTGGACATCACACTCGTCAGTCTGCGTCACCTTAGCCAATGGTCTGCGCAGTGGGACCTCTACTGGATAAGGATTTGGGTTGCACATCCTCATTGGCAGCTTACCTCCGCTTACCACCACTAGCGACCGTGCTACATACCACTGCCCATCTTGGTCCTCTAGGGGTTCTATTAATGCATTGTGGACTGCCTTGGGGGCTCCTTCCTGAAGTTGAGCCCATACCACGATCTCAGACTCAGGGGGGATAACCACTGGTGGCTGCTGAGGCAGTCAAGCAACCCTGTGAAAGGGAAAATGGCGGGCCCTTCAGCTGTCACCCTCTGGCAGACAGAGAAGGCTTGTTCCCAAACTTGACCTGCTACAGGTGACACAAGAGACTTGAAACCTGACAACCCAGGGTGTTAATCCTTGGCCAATTCATCCCAACATTGTGCAATTACATTCATTCCCAGAATGGCATGGTCTGCTCCCATGCACCCATCTTCAACCTCCACCATTCCTTTCTGTTGAACCTGGACACCCCCGACAGCAAAATCAACAACTGCATAGCCAACATACGGTGTCTGCAATCCACTAACTGCTTGTAAGGTTAACCAGGGAGATTCATGGGCACAATTGATGTCAATATCCCCAAAATGTCTTGCAAAAAAGGCTTTACTCACCAGAGTGACTTGGGAGCCGGTATCAAGGACACAAGGGATCATTTTTCCATTAGCCTCCGCCTCAACACGTGGACATTCTCCAACAATCTGGGACTTGGTAGTCACTCCAGCAGAATGAGCGACCGTCCCTGCCACTCGCCCCTTGGTGGCAGGGGGCGCTAAAAACCAGAGGTTGACCTGCGAAGAGTTGGGCAATACCTCTGGATGTGCCCCACTCCTCCACAGTCCCTGCATATAGGCCTCCCCTTGGCTTCCCATTGAAAGGACCCTCTGCCTGGTGGTGTCTGTTGAGGTCTTGGTCGTACCGTTGGACCACTATACAATTGGGGTGTGACGGCAGGCAAAGGTGGGACAGTGGACTGACTGGCCATTAAGGGGGGTAGGTGATATCTGTTTGCGAAGTTCCTCAACAATGGAGGCACTCAAACCCTTCAGTTGCTCTGCCACTTCTTTTTGGAATTCTGCCTGGATTTTGCTTTTCAGTTGGCTCAGGTCAGATGTGTCGCATTTCGGGGTGCTGACTGGTGAGGCCACTGCTGTAGGTGTCGCAGCCTATCTGACCCAGGCATGGTCTTCTCCATGTTGCTGCTCGTGCTTGGAGAGCCACAGCCTCAGTGCAGACACTGGGGATTGCGGCGCACATGTTGATGAATCAGGTGAACTGATCTAACAGGTACTCACCCTCTTCTTCTTGGGTTGGCCCACGTCCCTGCCAGTCGAAGTAGAGTTCCCGTAATTTCAAGATAAAGGATTCCACTCCCTCATCCTGACCTTGCCTGCAGCTGAAGAACCTGGACCATTGCTGGGCTCGACTTCCTTCATCACCATACTTCTTCTGTACTGTGTCTAGGGATGGGTATTGTGAAGATTTTAACGGTATTACTACTCTTACCGATACTGCTTATCGGTCCGGTACTTTAACGGTATTCTTATCGGTACTTTTTGAGATGTGTATATATATATACACATATACATACATACATACATACATACACAATTAACAAAAATACACAGTGCTTTCTTTTCAGGAAGAATTCTACTAATCAAATGCATAGTTTATCATAAATAGCCAAATTAATGCTTATTAAAGCTGACGTTATTCATTCAAGAGCTGTGAGTGATTTGCTCTTTGCATTTGGTTGTTTAATTCGCAGTAATTCGTCAGCATGTTTATTTACACTGCTGCCTCTTTAAGACAGATGTGCAGATCTATAGGCGACTGATAATAGGCAGATGCACTACATTTTCTCCCGACTATATCCATAATAACTACGTCCATTTTAGACACAAACTATGTTGTGTTAAAGAGACTCTCCAAGCCGGTCATTTTGAGATAGATGTTTGTGTTCATTTGATCGTTTAGACGCGAGTGTGAAACCGAAAGTGTAATTTGCTCGTCTCGTTGCGGCTGTTTCAGAGCGCGCGCCGATTTGGGAACAATCTCTTGCGCACATTTTTGTGCTTTTAATCGCTCTTTTTATTATAAAACGTGTCCCACAATTTACCAACAGTAGCTAGACATTATTTTACAAAAATCACTGATCGTGCTGATTCTGTCATTACGCTTGAGTTTTATGGAGAAATGACAGCTTGGCTACTGCTGCAAAGGGAATTAAGTTGCGCTAGACATAAAATATTATTATTATAATCTTTGGAAGCCAAAATCTAAAATAAAATCAGACTATCACAGATCTAAAGTGTAACCAGGCTATGTTTGAATGTTTGGTTCTGTCCTCGGCTGTCGTTCGCTTCTCTCTCTCTCTCACACACACACACACACACACACACACACGTCACGCCCCGTCTGGGGCGGCAGTGGCTCAGTGGTTCATGTAGATTGTCTACAAACCAGAAGGTTGGTGGTTCGATCCCCGGTTCCACTTGACCAAGTGTCGAGGTGTCCTTGAGCAAGACACCTAACCCCAGCTGCTCCCGACGAGCTGGATGGCGCCTTACATGGCTGACATCGCCGTCGGTGTATGAATGGGTGAATGTGAGGCAAAAATGTAAAGCGCTTTGGATAAAAGCGCTATATAAATGCAGTCCATTTACCATTTACACACACGTCACGTGTATTTTCAAAAGTACCGACAGCAGAACCGATAACGTCCGAGCTTATCGATACAACGGTCTTTCAAAATTCACCCCCGGGGCCCGTTTAATACCGGTTTTTGGTACCCATCCCTAACGGTGTCCAATAGTGCCTTAGTGTAGGCCGTCTCCTCTGCCTTAAATAACCGTGCCTGGCACCTTGCCTCCCTATCTAGAGCTGCCAACAGAAAATCCACCCCTTGTTGTATGGTTAAACCTTGGGCCCTCAGCATAGCTTCCACCTGAGACCTCCATGAGTTAAATTTTCCCCTTTCCCAACTAAAACGGGGTATCCATGGCCCCCCCATAAACCATGGTACCAACAAATGGGCTGTTCCCTGACTACCTCCGCTAGCCACATTTCCTTCTGCCTCTTGGTTAGCTACGTTACCAGGAGGGTCAGACATGGCTGTTGTGTTCCACTGCTGGGACCCTGCCGACTGCGCCAGGAAAAAGACTGTCACCTAGTGAACAACGTTAAATAAAATAAATCAGGTCCCACCCAGAGAAACAAAACAGACAGTCAGTGTGGATACAACAAATAGTCTTTATTGGGACAACAAGCACTAACTAAAAATAGTGTTACTTAAGGAAAAAAGTTAACTAAAATGATGTCTCTGAAGCCATTTGGAAAGAGGTTAAAGTTCGGTGACTTCACAGCAGTTCGCTCCAACTGTCCTCCCTCCAAAAAAAGTCAAGCAGACACGTCCAGAAGATCACGGCAGTCGTCGGACCCACAGGAGAAAGTTACTCTCGGCAGCAAAACGCAAACGCTGAGGGAGATCCCGGTGTAACCAAGGCAGTCTTCACAGCAACACTGGGCCCAGGAGCCCAAGATGGATAATCCAGAGGCTAGAAATGAGCACCAAGAATGACCACTAACATCACAGATAGCAGGTCACACTTACACCATAGTACTATAAAATATAATTACAGCCCTTCAGGAAGCATTAGAGAGCGTTGAGGGAGGTTCAAGGATTAGAGAGCGTTGAGGGAGGTCCGAGGATTAGAGAGCGTTGAGGGAGGTTTGAGGATAGCCACAGTCTTCGGGACAATGCCAGCCACTGGAACCATAAGATAGGTATTGCTGAGGCTAAAACAAATGACCACCATGAACACCAACACCACAGAAAATGGACACCCATTCACAATGTATGGTAATACAATATAATTACAGCCCTTTAGGCAACATTAGTTGAGAAAATCCTACTGCAGTATACCGATGGTCAACCAAAGATGCCTGGAAATTTGGGCTTCATCTGCAAAGCAGGGAAGTGCATTGAACACAAAATGGCAGCAGATCAGCAGCCACCAGCCCCCTACTCTGTTCCAGAGAACCAGTTTTTATTTCCTTCAAACTAGGCATGGCCAGCTGTTAGACAATTATTTACTAATTGCCATTATCAGCAATCCAATAATAAATGATCCAATAATAAAGTTACTCCATCACAGGAAGTGTCGTCCAAATATGGGCAGAAAGGTGGAGCATGGTGACAAGTTCTAATGAAATTAAATGAATTTTAATTCACATTAGCAGAAGAGGAAGCACAGTCCATATTTGGACATAGTAATAAAACAGGAAGCGGGTTGGCAGGTTTGTCCATGAATGAGTGTCTATAAAGTTCAAGAGGGCAAATTAAGAAATAACAAAACCCACTACAAATTTGATGCACATGCACAGTACATAACCACTACAATTCAGAGTGCCAATTTATTAATGCACACAGTAAACACCATCACACATAACACTGCACACAGTAAGGCCCAAATGTCTCCGATCAAAAACAAACAAAAATACTAAGTTTGGGCTCCATGTGTGTTAGCCCACAGGGGCACATGATGGGTCCATAGTGGGCTCTAAGTGGGGTCCATTTGTGTGTTCATTATAGGGGCCAACATGGGTCCCATATGGGTTCTAATAAATGCGGCCAATGTGGGCCACATACAGAACCCTTATGGGGCCTAAATGGGTTAATGACGGGTCTCTTGAGGAGCTAATACTGGGCCCATAAGGGTAACCCAGGTAGCACCCATGTGGGGCCTACATGGGTCTGCCCATATGGGTTGATGACGGGATCCAGATGGGTGTTATGTAGGGCTCTTATGGGCGACAATGGGAATATAGATGGGCTAGCATATTTTCTGTTTGGGTTATCTTATAGTTAACCCCTAAATACAAACATTACATGTAATCCACTAACTACACTAAAATGTTAAAAGTATTCAATGAACAGAAACCAGTAGTTCATGCTTTAGTTTATTATGCAAGGTTTATTTGGAATAATTTGAAAATGACTACATTTACAACTTTATAATACAAAAGTATCAAAAGTACAGTCTAAAATAATGTATTTCACAAACAAATAAAAGAAAAACAGTGCAGCTCCTCACTCCTCTGTCATCGCTCTCCAAACAGCCCTTTGAAGAAGACCAAACATGAATCAACCATTGTGCCAACTTTTGGTACCCCACGTCAGACAAAAACAGATGGCAAAGAAACAACACACGCTAACTGCAAAACAATTCAGAATTAAGGTGAAGAATTAAGTGTGAACCATCCGAAACCCTTTAGTCTCCAGCAGCACTATTTTCCAGAACTGCAGCCTACCTGGAGTCTCCAGAAGTGAAGGTGTCAGGATCTCAGAGGCTTCAGTGAGCTAAAGAATCCTAAAAAATTACCCCCACTTAATAAGAATCACAAGCAGATGTGTTGTAAAATACATGGTTATGGTTATGGTTGCAAACCTGTCTTGGAGTATCACCAACCCTGCAAATGTTGTATGTCTCCCTATATCTGACACACCCATTTCAGGTTTTTCAGTCTGAGCTCATGAGTTGAATCAGGTGTGATAGAGGAGGGAGCCGTTATAGAATTAATTATAAAGTGAAGATCCTGGTGTAACCTACTAATAATGACTCAGTATTACCAAATCCTTCTGAAGGCATTACAAATTATTTGTAACAGTATTCTAAAGTGTTACTATATTTGGTATCTTTTGTGCATTTGTTATTTGACTTAGCACTAAATAAAAAAGGGAAGAAGCACAGACAGCTGAGTGAGAACATAAACATTTTTATTAAAGATCTATTTAAAATGAAACATTTGAGAATTGAAATATTTTCCTCAATGTGCACAATTTTAGAATAAAAGCTAAAATGGTCCCTTTATAGCGCTTTTCTGTGATTTATTGCCTTTTTTCTCTGTATCCGCAGGCTCTTGATGCCTGTTACCACTAAATGGCATCATATTTGGTCAAATTGCAATTGTGCTGGCCTTTTTAGATTTTGATTAGATTGAAGTCACATTGTGTTTAAGTGTCAAAATAACAATAAAAATTATTTCAAGGGTGATATTTGTGTGCTATCTATCCAATCAACCTTTGGAATTGGCTGTGTTTGCACTTGTCTTGACTGTGAATGAGTTAGACCACTGAGTTGCCCATTTTCAACCCTTGTACTCATTTCCCATTAGTGAACCAACTAGGTCACACATAGGGAGCCCAGCTGGGTTTGTGGGAAGAACTACATTTATTAATATACAACAAATCTCCAAGTGCTACAGACTTAAAACAATCAACAAAGAAATGTAAAAAATAAAATGGAAAAATTAAGAAGTTATATATAAACTTATGAAATACTTAAAATGCAATAAATGTAATCAGTTGTTAGGGTTAGGCTGTTACCCATAATGGTACAAAAACAAAACCAACTGCAAACGATAAAACGTTACAATTCTAAATATAGCCCAAATGTGGCCCACATGGGACCCTCAAGTAAACAATAATGGGCAACCTAACTGGGCCCCACAACTTTATCCAAGATGGGGCCCACATTCAGCCCATCAAACTGCCCACCCTGAGCCCATGCCCAGGTGACGCCCATGTAGCCCAGCTAAACCCCATGTGGGTGTGTTTGCTGGGTTGATAGATAGTAATCGTCTTTTCCTGTAAATCAGGACTATTCCTGTGATTGAGGTTATTCGAAAGTGCTAAGGTTTTAGATTTTTATGACCTCAGAATCTCTCCGGGAACTAACGTGACCTTGGTTCCCTGAGATAACAGGAATGAGCACAAGACAAAAGGGTCTTTATAGGCCAGGCTGAGCACATGCAGGAAAAGAGACCATTTTGTGCACTTGGTAGAAGGTGCCCTACCCAGTCAACACATTGTCTCACAGTGATTTAAAAGTGTAAACTCACAGCGCAATCATCTGACCAAGTCCAACTAAAACCCATCAAAATAAATAATGAACAAATAAAATATAAATCAACATGAAATTAGTTAATTGACAGTTTTATATATTCATTTATATTATATATTAACAATATAACCAACTGAATTATCCAGTAGTTTTCTGGGTAACACTTTAGAATACTGTTTCTTACTTAATGCATAACTAATAAAGAGTTACTGCAGTACTAATGAATAATTCTTCATTAACACTCAAGGCACTAATAATAACTACTAAGGAATGAGTGTTAACTAATCAATATGTAATAGCATTTTTTAATTGTGTTAAGTATCAATTAACTATTCAATTCAGTCATGCCTCCTTAAGAACTACTATTAAGTAACTACTAATTCAGCTTCACGAGGAATAACTATTAAGTAACTACTAATTAACAGTGATGCACAGTATCAGATCGAGGCCCTTTCTTCTTCTTTAGTACTAATGTTGTTAGATAAATGTACTACTGTTATGTGTACTATATGTAAATATTCATTTACATTCACTCGCAAATGTGCCGATTAATGTTTCTGTCTGTGTGTGTCCCCACGCTATAATGTTGCAGTTCTTGCAGCATTAAATCAGAGAAAACAATTCTAGTGAAAGAGTACAGATTAATGAGTGCACATGCAGAGTGCACAAAATGTGAGCGCACACGCAATTTCTGTGAGTCCAGTTTTGTGCGAGAGAATGGATTGAGATTCCGCTTGTAAGCAGAGATTCATTGCTTGTAAACTTGTTGTGCTCTCGCGGTACAATATTAATACTACATTAATGAGGATGTTGATGATTTTTTTTTTTTTTTATGTAAGTATTGTCTGCAACCAGAAGTTCAGGACGGAACCCCATCCCCAATCTAAGTGCCTTGCCAACATGGCTCAGGCATTTTATGTTTATGTGATACCAAATGATTTCTGTATTTAAGGCAATGACTGAGGGGGAAATGAGAATACAGGGAACCTATGAGTCATTAAAAAAGAATTACCAAATAGTTCTCAAGGAGTTACTTAGAACCTGGAACAGTATTCTAAAGTGAAAACAAACCCATTCATAATTATTGAAGAATTACTTTAGAATCACTTTATTTTAAGGGTCCAGAAAAATAGTTAAGCATTAATTAATGATTAATTTAACATTAATGATGCATTAGTTAAACTAGTAATTAATTATTTGCTTGTGCACAATTATGCATTAGTTAAGCATGGACACAATAGTAATTATTGATTAACTTAACATAATAGAAAGGGCATATTAGCCATTATTTACAACTTAATAAGCCATATATTATTTTTGTGTAGTGATGTAATTATATTTCTGTGCCATTCTGTTAAGTTAACTGAACAATAAGCTAGTAGTTATGTTTAATTACTGCTGATTTTGCCATTATAAATGGCTAAAATAGTGTAATAAAGCAAAATTGACCCTCTATTCTAAAGTGAAAGTTTGATCCTCATGAATTATGGCACTTATTGAGTGATATTCAAGTTTACTAACCAGAATAAGTCAATAATTAAGCCCAACTACTATTAATACAGTACTAATAAAGACAATTTGACCCTCTGTTCTAAAGATAAGTTCTTATTGTTTAGCAGTTATGTGTATTTTTATGTTAAGTGTGGTTCTACGTGAATCTAATACGTAAAACATTAAAAGCAATAAACATTCTGCTGCACACTCAGTTCAAAGGATTTACATTAAACAAACTACACCTTAAAACCCTAAAATGAAAAAGATTTCTGTAATCATTTAACCATTATTTATCAAGTAATACTTATGTTGCTTGCCATGGGCCACAATGACTAGAAAGAACACCAAAACACAACATAAATTCACAAAAGACACTAATATAATTTGTTTGGTGTAATCCACATCTTTAGAATCCATACGAGGAACTTCTTTATCCAGCGTTCTCCATCTTTTTCTTCAGCAGCGACCGTAAACAAATCCCGCGCTCCATCTTTTTCTTCAGCAGCGACCGTAAACAAATCCCGCGCTCCATCTTTTTCTTCAGCAGCGACCGTAAACAAATCCTGCGCTCCATCTTTTTCTTCAGCAGCGGCCGTAAACAAATCCTGCGCTCCATCTTTCTCTTCAGCAGCGACCGTAAACAAATCCTGCGCTCCATCTTTCTCTTCAGCAGCGGCCGTAAACAAATCCTGCGCTCCATCTTTTTCTTCAGCAGCGGCCGTAAACAAATCCTGCGCTCCATCTTTCTCTTCAGCAGCGACCGTAAACAAATCCTGCGCTCCATCTTTCTCTTCAGCAGCGGCCGTAAACAAATCCCGCGCTCCATCTTTCTCTTCAGCAGCGACCGTAAACAAATCCCGCGCTCCATCTTTCTCTTCAGCAGCGGCCGTAAACAAATCCCGCGCTCCATCTTTCTCTTCAGCAGCGGCCGTAAACAAATCCCGCGCTCCATCTTTCACTTCAGCAGCGACCGTAAACAAATCCCGCGCTCCATCTTTCTCTTCAGCAGCGACCGTAAACAAATCCCGCGCTCCATCTTTCTCTTCAGCAGCGACCGTAAACAAATCCCGCGCTCCATCTTTCTCTTCAACAGCGACCGTAAACAAATCCCGCGATCAATCTTTCTCTTCAGCAGCGACCGTAAACAAATCCAGCGCTCTATCTTTCTCTTCAGCAGCGACCGTAAACAAATCCCGCGCTCCATCTTTCTCTTCAGCAGCGACCGTAAACAAATCCCGCGCTCCATCTTTCTCTTCAGCAGCGACCGTAAACAAATCCCGCGCTCCATCTTTCTCTTCAGCAGCGACCGTAAACAAATCCAGCGCTCCATCTTTCTCTTCAGCAGCGACCGTAAACAAATCCCGCGCTCCATCTTTCTCTTCAGCAGCGACCGTAAACAAATCCCGCGCTCCATCTTTCTCTTCAGCAGCGACCGTAAACAAATCCCGCGCTCCATCTTTCTCTTCAGCAGCGACCGTAAACAAATCCCGCGCTCCATCTTTCTCTTCAGCAGCGACCGTAAACAAATCCCGCGCTCCATCTTTCTCATCAGCAGCGACCGTAAACAAATCCCGCGCTCCATCTTTCTCTTCAGCAGCGACCGTAAACAAATCCCGCGCTCCATCTTTCTCTTCAGCAGCGACCGTAAACAAATCCCGCGCTCCATCTTTCTCTTCAGCAGCGACCGTAAACAAATCCCGCGCTCCATCTTTCTCTTCAGCAGCGACCGTAAACAAATCCCGCGCTCCATCTTTCTCTTCAGCAGCGACCGTAAACAAATCCCGCGCTCCATCTTTCTCTTCAGCAGCGACCGTAAACAAATCCCGCGCTCCATCTTTTTCTTCAGCAGCGGCCGTAAACAAATCCCGCGCTCCATCTTTCTCTTCAGCAGCGACCGTAAACAAATCCCGCGCTCCATCTTTCTCTTCAGCAGCGACCGTAAACAAATCCCGCGCTCCATCTTTCTCTTCAGCAGCGACCGTAAACAAATCCAGCGCTCCATCTTTCTCTTCAGCAGCGACCGTAAACAAATCCCGCGCTCTATCTTTCTCTTCAGCAGCGACCGTAAACAAATCCCGCGCTCCATCTTTCTCTTCAGCAGCGACCGTAAACAAATCCCGCGCTCCATCTTTCTCTTCAGCAGCGACCGTAAACAAATCCCGCGCTCCATCTTTCTCTTCAGCAGCGACCGTAAACAAATCCCGCGCTCCATCTTTCTCATCAGCAGCGACCGTAAACAAATCCCGCGCTCCATCTTTCTCTTCAGCAGCGACCGTAAACAAATCCCGCGCTCTATCTTTCTCTTCAGCAGCGACCGTAAACAAATCCCGCGCTCCATCTTTCTCTTCAGCAGCGACCGTAAACAAATCCCGCGCTCCATCTTTCTCTTCAGCAGCGACCGTAAACAAATCCCGCGCTCCATCTTTCTCTTCAGCAGCGACCGTAAACAAATCCCGCGCTCCATCTTTCTCATCAGCAGCGACCGTAAACAAATCCCGCGCTCCATCTTTCTCTTCAGCAGCGACCGTAAACAAATCCCGCGCTCCATCTTTCTCTTCAGCAGCGACCGTAAACAAATCCCGCGCTCCATCTTTCTCTTCAGCAGCGACCGTAAACAAATCCCGCGCTCCATCTTTCTCTTCAGCAGCGACCGTAAACAAATCCCGCGCTCCATCTTTCTCTTCAACAGCGACCGTAAACAAATCCCGCGCTCCATCTTTCTCTTCAGCAGCGACCGTAAACAAAACCCGCGCTCCATCTTTCTCTTCAGCAGCGACCGTAAACAAATCCAGCGCTCTATCTTTCTCTTCAGCAGCGACCGTAAACAAATCCCGCGCTCTATCTTTCTCTTCAGCAGCGACCGTAAACAAATCCCGCGCTCCATCTTTCTCTTCAGCAGCGACCGTAAACAAATCCCGCGCTCCATCTTTCTCTTCAGCAGCGACCGTAAACAAATCCCGCGCTCCATCTTTCTCATCAGCAGCGACCGTAAACAAATCCCGCGCTCCATCTTTCTCTTCAGCAGCGACCGTAAACAAATCCCGCGCTCCATCTTTCTCTTCAGCAGCGACCGTAAACAAATCCCGCGCTCCATCTTTCACTTCAGCAGCGACCGTAAACAAATCCTGCGCTCCATCTTTCTCTTCAGCAGCGACCGTAAACAAATCCTGCGCTCCATCTTTCTCTTCAACAGCGACCGTAAACAAATCCCGCGCTCCATCTTTCTCTTCAACAGCGACCGTAAACAAAACCCGCGCTCCATCTTTCTCTTCAGCAGCGACCGTAAACAAATCCCGCGCTCCATCTTTCTCTTCAACAGCGACCGTAAACAAAACCCGCGCTCCATCTTTCTCTTCAGCAGCGACCGTAAACAAATCCCGCGCTCCATCTTTCTCTTCAACAGCGACCGTAAACAAAACCCGCGCTCCATCTTTCTCTTCAGCAGCGACCGTAAACAAATCCTGCGCTCCATCTTTCTCTTCAGCAGCGACCGTAAACAAATCCTGCGCTCCATCTTTCTCTTCAGCAGCGACCGTAAACAAATCCTGCGCTCCATCTTTCTCTTCAGCAGCGACCGTTAACAAAACCCCCGCTCGCTGGGAATTCAAACATTGCGTTTTACGGCAGTGATATCAAACGCTCATTGGCTCTCGCCTGCTTCGGCACAGAATTGTTCTCTGTAACGTTACCTCATATAAAACTATATCACCAGAGAGGACTGCGACTGCAACACATTGTCACTCGACTACTATTGGTACCGCTTTTGACATTTTCAAAATAAAGAAATTATTGTGATTACACTTTTGTTAGTTACGTTTTTCTTTATACATTTTCATTTTTTTTTTAATGGTTATGTCTAGGTTTAGAGGTTAAGAGTGAGATTAGTGGCTCAAAATATAATTGTAATGCTATATTGCTACTACAATTTTAATTTAATTTTTGCCCATTACGTTGTATTGTCATTTTTAGTCTCTGTAAAATTGTTATGTTTGTGTTTAGGGAAGTAACATGTATCTATAAAATGGTAAAAGGAAAATTGTAAATGTGTATATGATATAAAATATATTTTATTTATTTTGAGGTAAAAACATTTTTGTTTAAATATTGCCAATACGTTCATGTTGTACCTTTCACTATTTATCCAAATAGACAAATGCTTTGTGTCTGTAGAAGCTGCTTATTAATTTATATAACAAATTACTACCATAATTGAGGATAACACTTTCACTTTAGAATAGAGGGTCAAATTCCCTTTATTAGTACTGTATTAATGGTAGTTAGACTTAATTATTGACTTATTCTGGTCAATAAACTTAAATATCATTCAAAAAGTGCCATAATTAATGAGGATAAAACTTTCACTTTAGAATAGAGGGTCAAATTTCCTTTATTAGTACTGTATTAATGGTAGTTAGACTTAATTATTGACTTATTCTGGTCAATAAATCTAAATATCATTCAAAAAGTGCCATAATTAATAAGGATAAAACTTTCACTTTAGAATAGAGGGTCAAATTTCCTTTATTAGTTCTGTATTAATGGTAGTTAGGCTTAATTATTTAACTATTAACTATTTGGTAATTCTTCATAATAATGAATGGGTTTCTTATGTTTTCACTTAATAATACTGTTCCAGGTTCTAAGTATCTCCTTGAGAACTATTTGGTAATTCTTCATTAATTATGAATGGGTTCCTTATGTTTTCACTTCAGAATACTGTTCCAGGTTCTAAGTAATTCCTTGAGAACTATTTGGTAATTCTTTTTTAATGACTCATAGTCATTTTGTGCACTCTGCATGTGCACTCATGAATCTGTGTACTCTTTCACTAGAATTGTTTTCTTTGATTTAATGCTGCAAGAACTGCAACATTATAGCGTGGGGACACACACAGACAGAAACATTAATCGGCACATTTGCGAGTGAATGTAAATGAATATTTAAATATAGTACACATAACAGTAGTACATTTATCTAACAACATTAGTACTAAAGAAGAAGAAATGGCCTCGATCTGATACTGTGCATCACTGTTAATTAGTAGTTACTTAATAGTTATTCCTCGTGAAGCTGAATTAGTAGTTACTTAATAGTAGTTCTTAAGGAAGCATGACTGAATTGAATAGCAGCATTATGAACGGAACCGCTGTGAGTATCATGAGCTGCTCGCGTGAACAGTGCAGGCGCTTTGCTTGCCTATTTATTTTCATTTCAAATGGTTTTGTTTAAAAGTGTACATTTCAAGCGTTCTATAGCCTACACATGCTATATATCATGTCTGTGAGGCAAGTAGCCTGCTGAGTTTTAGTTTATTTAAAATGCTCTATTACTTGAGTAAAAGTAAAAGTACTACTGGTCACATATTACTCCGTTACAAGGGAAAGTTGTAAAAAAAGATTTTTACTGAAGTAAAAGTACAGAAGTATTTGTTTTCAAAAGTACTTAAGTATAAAAGTACATTTCCTTTTTTATGCCATTATGTTATTATTTTATTATTGTTGTATAAATGCACACTGTCATCATGGTTTAAGCCAGTCAGTGATGCTTCATCTGACATACTACCATACGACTAACTTAAACTCATTTAAATACTTGTATATAAGTTACAAAGCTCTTTACAATGCTGCTGTCACTTTAAGGCCGAATGCACGGATCCAATACACTGATACACTTCTGATATTTTCCCAACTTTACAATTCTCTTTCCCCCAGACGTAAATATTGTTAATATTTTATAAGACATGCACCAAGTGTATGCCAACTAAACTAATCTTGATTTTTTTTTTTTTTTTAACTGAAACATACTTTCACAGTATGGCTATGGGTGCACACACTTGTGCCTACGAACCATCTTCTTCCATTTTGCTATGAACTTATCAGTGTTCAAAAAAATGTGGGGAAATGTATATTGCTATAAGAGTGATTCCTGATAGACTGTCTGAAACAACAACAACAACAAAAAAACCTTTTAAAGAAGGACAAAATCATCCACCGACTTTCAGAGCTGCTACAGAAACGACTTTCGACCTAGACAGAAATGTAGTGGAGTAAAAAGTATGACATTTGTCTTTCAAATGTAGTGAAGTAAAAGTCATACGTTTCCAGAAAAAATAATACTCCAGTAAAGTACAGATACTCAAAAAGTGTACTTAAGAACAGTACTCAAGTAAATTTACTTTGTTACTGTCCACCTCTGCGCTGAGCAGCTCAGGAGTGAAGCGCGTCTGCATACAGCGGATTATTTAGCTGAGCGTCCGTCACGCCGCTCAGCTCCGCTCCTTACAGGCTCGTTCTCGTCGGTCGTCAGATTCAGAATCCAAAAACGAAATGTAGCTTTTGGTCGCGCAACTCCACTACTTGCTGTATGATGTAGTTAGCTACTGGAAAACTGTACACTGTTTTAAAAGTAACTGAGCTACTGACAAGCTACTTGTGGCGGAGCGGTGGTACAAGTTTCCGATACAAGGGATTCCGACTACGACACCCTAGGAATTTCACCCAGGGAAATACAAATTACACCTAAAAGATCGTTATTAGGTCACACAGGTTCGACTCTCAAGGAGGTAGGCAGAAACGTGGGTATAGTTTACAAATACAAAGTTTTATTAATACAAAATGAAGTGAAAAAGGACAATCACATTAAAATGAGTATCAATGATACAAGCAACCTTGTGGAGGTTGAGGTACACAGCTGACAAGGTTCTAAATCACAAAAAAGCATAATGCTACGTTTACATCAAACGCAAATTGATCGTCAAAATTGCTTCTATCGCGTCTAGTTTGACGAGTGAACATTTTGAATCCATTCGCATGTCCGCAGCTAATTGGACGCGCGTAGAAATCAAGCATTTGAAGCGAAATAGACGCGTATTAAAGGCGCTCTAGGTGAAATATATTAAGCATTAACAGCCACACATGTGGTTCAGCCAACGCACTACCTGGATTATCTTCACTGCATGTATATTGCACATACAAAATTTTAGAAGAAACGGTCCAGCATCTTAAAACATCAACCTGTGCCCTAGACACACTCCCCACTTTTTTTTTCAAAAGTGTGTTTAACGGTTTAGAAGCAGATCTCCTAGAAGTGGTGAACTCCTCACTTCTCTATGGGACTTTTCCAAACTCCCTTGAAAACTGCAATAGTTAAGCCTCTCCTGAAAAAGAGAAATCTGGATAACTCCATACTGAGCAACTACAGACCAATCTCAAATCTCCCCTTCATAGGCAAAATCATTGAAAAAGTTGTTTTCAGTCAGCTGAACAAATTCTTACACTCGAATGGATACTTTGAAAATTTTCAATCTGGTTTCCGTCCACATCACAGTACAGAGACAGCGCTCATAAAGATTATAAATGATATTCGCTTAAACACTGATACAGGCAAAACATCAATTCTGGTACAACTGGATCTCAGTGCCGCATTCGATACTGTTGACCACAACATACTTCTAGACAGGCTGGAAAACTGGGTCGGGCTTTCTGGGATGGTCCTCAGATGGTTCAGATCATACTTAGAAGGGAGAGGTTATTATGTGAGTATAGGAGACCATAAGTCTGAGTGGACATCCATGACATGCGGAGTCCCACAAGGGTCAATTCTAGCACCACTCCTGTTCAACCTGTATATGCTGCCACTGAGCCAAATAATGAAAAATAACAATATTGCTTATCACAGCTATGCTGATGACACCCAGCTCTACTTAGCACTATCACCTAATGACTACAGCCCCATTGACTCCCTGTGCAAATGCATTGATGAAGTTAACAACTGGATGTGCCAAAAATTTAATCTTCAGTTAAACAAAGACAAAACCGAAATCACTACATTTGGAAACAAAGATGAAACTCTCAAGGTGAGCGCGTATCTTGAGGCTAAAGGCCTGATAACAAAAAATCAAGTCAGGAATCTTGGAGTGATTTTGGAGTCAGACCTGAGTTTCAGTAGTCATGTCAAAGCAATAACTAAATCAGCATACTATCATCTGAAAAATATTGCAAGAATTAGATGTTTTGTCTCCAGGCAAGACTTAGAGAAACTCGTTCATGCTTTCATCACCAGTAGGGTGGACTATTGTAATGGCCTTCTAACCGGCCTTCCCAAAAAGACCATTAGACAGCTGCAGCTCATACAGAACGCTGCTGCCAGGATTGTGAGCAGAACCAGAAAATATGACCATATCACACCAGTCCTCAGGTCTTTACACTGGCTTCCAGTTACATTTAGGATCGATTTTAAAGTACTATTACTTGTTTATAAATCACTCAATGAGCTAGGACCTCAATACATCGCAGATATTCTGATTAAATACAAACCCAACAGATCACTCAGATCAGCAGGATCAAGTCAGTTAGAAAAACCAAGAGTTCACTCAAAGCAAGGAGAGTCTGCCTTTAGCTATTATGCCAGCCGTAGTTGAACCAGCTTCCTGAACAGATCAGATGTGCTCCAACAGTAGCCACATTCAAATCCAGACTCAAAACACATCTGTTCAGCTGTGCATTTACTGAATGAGCTCTGTGCTACTGTACGTCCGACTGATTGCACCCTATCTTATCTCTTTATTCTTTTGTACTCTTTTTATTATTATTATCTTTACAACTGTTTTAACTAAGCTTGTTCTTAATTTTCTTATTCGACCACATGGTATTCATTTTTCTCATGCATATGTTACCACTATTTTAATTAATTTCTATGTAAAGCACTTTGAATTGCCATTGGGTATAAAATGTGCTATACAAATAAACTTGCCTTGCCTATATTTAAATAAAATATAAAGTTATGAAACTCCACTTTGGCCCTCAGTCAAAATGATTTGGTAGGCAACAATAGATTAATTGGACCAAAGATCGGCCATTAGATGTACACAAGACGAAGCATATGTCATGTTTAACCTCTACAGAGACATCCGAGCCATCGGCAAACCCCAGAAGGACTGGCCGAGGAAAGGCTGCTCTCGCTGGGGTTAACGAGCGCTGAGCGCCCGGAGATCGCCTGGATCTCACAACTCCAAAAACGCAAGAGTGTTCTTTTTAAATAGGCTCTGTCTATGAGTAAAACATCCTAGGTAAACCACATATTTTAGCTTTAAACAACTACATTATCAACTGAAAAGCATTAAAACTACATTTAGTGACAGAATATCAGTATTTTTTAAATTATATGCAGGGTTTTTCATCACGTGGCAGCAGCAAGCAGGCTCCTCATTGGTTAACGCGGCGCGAATTGACACCAAAGTTCAAATTCTTCAACTCGGGCAAAGACGCGAATTCGCTTCAAACGCGTGAATGCACAAAAAGCACCACTCGCGCGTATCGCGCAAGACGCTCAATTCACTTTAAAAATTTGCATTATTCACGCGAACTTGACGCGCGAATGAGGCAGAATTGCGTCCATCGCGCCGCACGAAACGCGTCTATCGCGCCGCAGGACCTCCAGACGCGCGTCAACGTGCCTTTCCATTGACTTAACGTGGAAATAATTCGCTCCAGACGCTCTATTTTCGTTTGGTGTGAACGTACCTTAAGACACACACACACACACACTTACTGAGCTGAGGCTCACCACAGGAGGAATGATCGCTAAGCTAGTTATCCAAAAGCACGTCACAAACGCCACCGTGCACTCAGACCACACAACCAAAACACCTCAAAAGTGTCACACGGCAAATGTTGGAGGACCACCACCACCACAAGAGATCCTTCACCCATGGGACCCCAGCTCCTGAAAGGAAAGTCAAAAATAAGTAAAACTACTAAAACAGTTCAATTAAACTTGAACTTGGTGTCAAACAATAATAACAAATAAAGAAAATCACAGACAATAAACAAATATTCAAACAAAATGAAACCACATTAACTCAATTTAAAACACAGGGGAGACAAGAATCCACTCGGTTAGTTGAAAGATAGCACCATTCACTCAGTATGGACACGGAGAGACGACAGGGCTGTAACTATAGCGACAGCAGAGCAAATTATCACAGACGAGAGGGAGCATCTGGAAAAGGACGACCTCCTCGAATATTTATTCTGAGGTGCGGGTACACCGCATTCACTTAAACTGCCCTTTAACTGGGATACAGGGAACTGCACCTGAGGGGTAAGCAGTCTTTTAATCCACCATGTAAGCAGCCAAAGAAAACAGAGATGAAAAGACAGGCTGCAGCCACTGTCAACAACAGGAAGGGGAGGGGCCTACCAGGCTATAGCCAACCAGCTCTTAAATAGGAGGCCCTCCTCACTGATAGGTGCTCACAGCTGTCAATCACCACTTCCCATCCAATTCAATCTGCTACATACCGAAAAATGTAGTTAAGCTAGTAGCATCGCTACTTGTAGCTCGCTACTGCCCAACACTGCTGCTTCAGTGTTAAATTTAACAGCCTGTAGTGTGTTCACTGAGCAATGTTCATTTCATCTGAGCTAACCCATGTGGGCTCAACATGGAAACGGCAGATAAAACTGGCTGGGCCCCAGTTAGACAGCCCAGGTCATTCCTGGGACACACATGACTGTGCTGGCTGGGAAGAACCCTGTTAGCAGAACGGTGACAGTTAAGAGATTAAAGTCCTTAAGCTCAGCATCATAACACACACAGCCACTCCCTTGATAGATAGTGATCGTCTTTTCCTGTAAATCAGGACTATTCCTGTGATGGAGGTCATTTGAAAGTGCTAAGGTTTTAGATTTTTATGACTTCAGAATCTTTCCGGAAACTAACTTGGTTCCCTGAGATAACAGGAATGAGCACAAGACAAAAGGGTCTTTATAGGCCAGGCTGAGCACATGCAGGAAAAGAGACCATGTTGTGCACCTGGTAGAAGGTGCCCTACCCAGTCAACACATTGTCTCACAGTGATCTCACCATGTGGTCACAATGTGAGGTCACAGTGATTAACCTCACAGCGCACTCACTGTGTGCTTATACTATGGCCACAAATGTGAGGTCAGCCTAGCTAGAAATATTATTCAACTTTGAATCCACCGTCACTTAGACGGTCACTTATCTTTGGTTTGACGTCAGGCTCCAACATCATTAAACAACTCCATAAACAGCTTCACTTATTACTAACCAGATTGACTTTATTTCTGTCAGATTTCTCTACTTAAAGGCAATACATATATATCATGTAGGTTTTTTTTTTATCAGCTGATCTCATCAAGTCCATCGTATGTGTCTTTAATTTCACTTTACTAATTTAGTAATGTATCTAAATCATAATATACAACAGTGTTTTAATATAAATGTTTAAGGGTGTACTCACACTAAGCACAGTTGCCATGAACTGGGCCCGAGTACGAATGTCCCCCCTCCAAACTCCCCCACTGGCCTGCACGCACATAGGGTTTCAGCATTCGTGCCGGAGCACGCTTACGTCATTATGGTGCGACGGTTTTGGGATAAACAGAAAGAGCGGCGCTCTCTGAACACAATGGAGTCCATCGCTCTGTTTTCTTTGTGGATAATTTTGTGTCGTTTGGTCCACGGTGGTCCACAGCCCTCTCACAGCCTGTTGTTAAACAGATGTGTCGCGAAAATGTTCACGTAATCGTGCTGCTCGTATTATGAGGTTTGCAAGGTACCAGCTGAAGTGCAGCAAGGACTTTGCAGCTTTGATTATGGACTCCAGCATGGTTAGCGCTAACACTGCAAGCGAACCGCGCTCGAGTCCAACTGAATCGCGCTCTGGCCCACCTCTTCCAAGCGGGCCAGGGCCGGCTAATCGAGCCGCGCCCAGGCACGGTTCGGAGCACTCACACTAGTCAATTGAACCGCGCTTTGGTAGTCAAACGCGCTCGGGCACGGTTCAAACTGGCTAGTGTGAGTACACCCTTGTACAAAGAACATTTGTAAAATGTGAAGAAACTGCCAAACATTTTTAACTACTCACTCAAAAATCAAGATTAAGCATATGAATCTCAACATTAGTGACATGCTTCATGCGGCAATGCATTCTTGGAAGCCACTGATGAGTTTTTATATGATGCTCACAAAATGCATTGCAGTATGAAGCATGTCACGGATTCATACGCTGATTCTTGAGGATCATGTTTTTCTCAGTGAAGGGCTTAATACTTATTATAAACAGTTTTTATTAATATTGAAAAAACAATTATCTCTGATTAAATTAAATTACTGCTTGATCTCATGTTCTAGAATCCCACGATTATGGTGTAAATCTAGACTACCGCATGATAATATCTTTTTTTATCAACAAATCAAGCCAATATACTTGATCACATTTTGATTAGCATTATTGCCTTAACCAACAGTTACAACAGCCAGAGAAAAGCTAACATCAAAATGGTAAGGGTCAACAGCCCAACTAAAGCAAACATTGATCATCACAATGGTGATCAAACTGTTACTTTCAAACAAACTTCAACATCTAAACCTCTTTTAATCTCAATAAGAACTTCTGTACACACATGCCATGAATAAAGTAAGCTAATGCTATTTTTTGGAGTTGTTCAATGGCGATGGATCTTGACTTTAACCTTATTTTCACTTTCAACCAAAATTTGTCATCTAAATGATATTGGAGTCCCGTGCCTGCTTGGAAACTTCTTGTTAAAACTTTATAAGAATGTTTGGGGATAATGTTCTATAAATATTATCCCTTAACACGTTTAGAATGGTCATTACTGAGAAGTGTTGAGTCAGCTGAGGTGCAAGATGTGAGGCGCCATTGCTCTGTTGTAGACTTTCCTCTGTGGTGAGTGGAAAAGTAGTAGTAGTACTTTATTGTTCAGCCTTAGCTGAAAATTGATCTTTGGTCTCGCCACACAATCACAGAACAATTTACAGTACACAACATACAATAAATACATCTAACAATACAATACATCTACAATCACAAAATTAAAATATTCACATTTCTTACCTCTTATTCAAAAGACTTATTGCGTTTGGTACGAACGTTTGTATATATATTGCTCTAATTGCTTTTGGCACTCTATAGCGACGACGTGATGGTAGTAATTCAAAAACATGATTCAAGGGGTGTGTTGTGTCTCTTGTTATAATCAAAGCTTTTCTCTGAACAGCAGTTTTGTATAACTGAGCAACAGATTTTTGCTTTAATCCTATAATTTTCCCAGCTACTCTTGTAACTCTGTCTAATTTAACTTTATTTACCAGAGTAACTCGTCCGAACCACACTGTAATGTTATACCCTAAAACACTCTCAATTAGACCTGTATAAACTCTTTGCAGCACAGCTGTACTCACACAAAAATCTTTCAATTTCCTTAGCAAGAATAACCTTTGATTTGCTTTCTTACAAATAAGAGCCACATTATCAGAGAAGTTCATTTTACAATCAATCATGATTCCTAAATATTTAAAAGTCTTCACAATTTCAACAGTTTGATCACATAGCAGTATTTCTGTTAAAAGCTTCTGTGTTGTTGTCTTCCAAGTCAGCAAGATGCTAAAGGAGACAAGTTTGGACTCAAAATGGCTTTGGGCATAATTTAAATAGGTAGTTGGGTTGTGGTGGGCTGAAAAGCCATTTGTCTGTGCCAACCCGATCTCACGGCAATTCGTACTAATTTTAAGAGGTGGCTAATTCGTACTAATTGATACGACCTCACTCGTACGAATTCATACGATTTTTGCTAATTCGTACATATTTTACGAGTTACCAAATTCGTATGAATTCATACGAATGACCTACCCCTGACCCCGCCCCTAAACCTACCCATCACGTGGGTTTAGACAAATCGTACGAATTCGTACGAGTGAGGTCGTATCAATTAGTACGAATTAGCCACCTCGTAAAATTAGTACGAATTGGTCGTGAGATGAACCAATCAGGGTTCAGCATTATAGAGAAAACAGATTCCCTTGGTTTAGTTGTTTAATTAGTTAAAATTGATAAGAAAACAAGATATCAATTGTTAAAATTCAACTTCTAGAAAGGAATCCCATTAATGCAATGTGAAGGGAATTCTTGCAAATGTTAACTATCCTTTTAGCTTGTGTACATACGTTTACATGCACTGTAAAAAAAAAGTAATTTTACAGGTAATGGTCTGTATTTTTACAGGATTTTCCTGTTTTTTCATTATACAGGGAAATGCCTGTTGTTTTACAGATATTTGCCGTAATTTAATTTTTGACTATTAAATTTACAGGAATTGCTTGTATTTTGGTATTACATGAAATTTCTGTTTTTTAAGAGGAAATTTCTGCACTTTTACATAAGTTTGATTATGTAATTTTGTATTTTTACAGATTTTTTTCTGTAAAAATAGGAAAAAGGAAATTAATGTAGAAATCAGCAGTCATTCAACATTTTTAATGTGCATTGTCTTGTTTAACACATTAACAAGATAATGTGCTTGTTAAAGCAAGTTTTTTAGGCTAAATAATAGTATCTGTAGGTTTTCAACTTATCTTTTAACTTTGTCTTGCAAAAAAAAAAAAAAAAGGCAAATTTTGTTATTTTTTTTGCACTGACTTATTCTCCCCTAAATTTCCTAACCACGTCTATTATTCATGTACATTTTATGTGTTTCCGAATCAATGCAAATGCTGCTGTGTGTATATGTATGAACAGGTTCAGATGTAAACTTTTTTATTGAAAATGTTTGGTTACCATTTTGGTGATGAGTGTTTCCTTTAGTTGGGCAGTTTGAGTCTTAGCGGATTGAATGAGTTTGTAACAGAGTTAAACAAAACACATTATGTGTTGCAAATAATGCTGTAACCAATGGCCAAGTGATCTAGAGAACAGCTTAATAAAGGGCAGTAGTTGACTACTTTATTCATGATTAAAATGATAATTTTTTAAATAATGGAATATTATATTTACCTCCAAAGTTTTTTTTTTTTTTGCAACAGATCAGTCATTCTGAATTTTGATTTTTAAATACATTGTGGGAACTTTTTTTAGACACAGACAGACATCTAGAATCAGCATGTGAATCTCAACAATGGTGACATGCTTCATGCCACAATGCATGCTGGGAGCACTCATTTTAATACTACGTTGGCTCCCAGCATGCATTGCGGCATGAAGCATGTCACCATTGTTGAGATTCACATGCTGATTCTTGATGCCTGTGTGTGGTAAAAAACACTCCTCCCCAATTATGTATTTCAAGTTCAGAAGGTCTGCTCAACTGCAACAAAGTTTTGCTGGTAAAATATTGGTCTGAAATAATAATATTGATTTATTAGAGTTTATGAGGCTGAAAACTTGATCAATTTGGTTTCTTTCTAAGCAGAAAATAACCGTTTTTTTTAACATTTTTTTTATTTTTTACAGTGTATATATATATACCCATACACACACATATATGTAATTATCTGTACTTTAACTTTTTTTTATCATTCTTTAAAGATAATTTTTTTGTGTTTTAGAGGTGTATGACTGTATTTTAACAATTAAAGTATGTTAAAAGTAAAATATTTCATTGTATTATAAGGAGATTTTTGTGTAGAATAACAGTAATAAACTGTAATTATAGGATAAGAAATTACTGTTTTTTTTTTTTACAGTTTAGCTTTGTTTTTTTCCTGACAGTATTTTTCTATGTACTAGACTTTTTCTGGCGCCCCTGCTGCTAGAAAATAACCGTTTTTTTTACAGTTTTTTTTTTTTTTACAGTGTGCAGGATGGCGATGTTTCACTTGCTCGAGACAGATATGTGCCTTTATCTGACTGAAATGATATCAGACATGCAATAAATCTTTTCGGAATTACAGTTGATAAGAAATGTGATGTTATACTGAGTCAACTAAGATTAGGTCATATTTTACAGTCAACAGGCATGTTTGACCAGACTGATGCCTCTTTATACCTAAAACGAAAATGTTTGTACATTATCAATATACAAATTATGACTTTTATGGTCACTAGCAATAAAATGGGATTATATATATATATATATAGGCTTACATTTGGGTATATTTGAGGTTTGTCAGAGATCGGCACATGTTCATAGTCTTTCTGAAGGACCTCTTACTTAACATTCGGATCATTCATTTAAGGCAAAGACTGATTTAGGGTTTAAGAACATTTCCAAATCAGCTCACTGCTTCAAATTAAATTTGCAAGTCATGGGATGTGCGAGCAGCCAAGAAAGATGTGAGTGCTGCGAAGAGGATTGCAGTTGTCGGTGCCGATGTGGAAAGTGCATAGACTGTATGAAGTGTTTCAGTTCATTTTTGGAACTTCTGAGAAACTGCATTGGCTGCTGTTCAGAAATGTAAGTAACATTAGTTTTATAATCACTATCAGTGCTTCCTACAATATGGATTTTTTCTTAAATTGCCCAGATTTTGAAAATTCAATCAATGTTAATTAAAAACACTAAAGCAAAATATGTCTAATCATGAATGATGCTTACACATGTATCAGGGCATTTAACAGTTACAATACATGCAATTAAGCATAATTACAATAACAGCATGAATTTATGTAATTTCAGATACCAAACAATGTTGTGTATGTTTGTGATGGGTAGGTTTAGGGATAGTAGGATAGCATATAAAGTTTGTACAATATAAAAATCATGATGTCTGTGGAAAGTCCCCACAAAACATGGAAACACAATGTGTGAGTGTGTGAATTGAGGTATAACAAACATTTAATGTTAATATGGAAATGTTCTCCTTTTTTTTCAAGAGAAAATAATTCATAGAGTCCTGGAGGTTATGCAGTGGTCGCTGAGGATGAGCTCCTGCAAGAACATCCAGTTCATAAAGTCAATGTTATATATACAAATACATGAAAGCACAAAATAAATGAAATAACACATGATGTGGTTATAAGTGTACTGGGTCATGAATATATGTACCGGCTGCTGCTGTACTACAGTATGATATCCAGCAGGGTTAAAATCAGTAAATCTCTGCTGAGTATTTTTTTTTCCTACTATGGAAGTCAATGGCTCCAGTTAACTGTTTGGTTACTGACATTCTTCAAAATAACTTCCCTTGTGTTCAGCTGAAGAAATAAATTCATACAGGTTTGAAACAACTTGAGGGTGAGTAAAGGATGACAGAATTTTCATTTTAAAGTGAACTATCCCTTTAAATTATTATAGTATATATAGTTATATATAAGTCTGAATATATGGAATGAAAGTCTGAATATATGGAATGAAACTTGAATATATGGAATGAAAGTCTGAATATATGGAATGAAAGTCTGAATATATGGAATGAAACTTGAATATATGGAATGAAAGTCTGAATATGTGGAATGAAACTTGAATATATGGAATGAAAGTCTGAATATATGGAATGAAACGAATATATGGAATGAAAGTCTGAATATGTGGAATGAAACTTGAATATATGGAATGAAAGTCTGAATATATGGAATGAAACTTGAATATATGGAATGAAAGTCTGAATATATGGAATGAAACTTGAATATGTGGAATGAAAGTCTGAATATGTGGAATGAAACTTGAATATGTGGAATGAAACTTGAATATATGGAATGAAAGTCTGAATATATGGAATGAAACTTGAATATATTGAATGAAAGTCTGAATATATGGAATGAAACGAATATATGGAATGAAAGTCTGAATATATGGAATGAAAGTCTGAATATATGGAATGAAAGTCTGAATATATGGAATGAAACTGAATATATGGAATGAAACTTGAATATATGGAATGAAAGTCTGAATATATGGAATGAAAGTCTGAATATATGGAATGAAAGTCTGAATATATGGAATGAAAGTCTGAATATATGGAATGAAAGTCTGAATATATGGAATGAAAGTCTGAATATATGGAATGAAAGTCTGAATATATGGAATGAAAGTCTGAATATATGGAATGAAAGTCTGAATATATGGAATGAAAGTCTGAATATATGGAATGAAAGTCTGAATATATGGAATGAAACTTGAATATATGGAATGAAAGTCTGAATATGTGGAATGAAAGTCTGAATATATGAAATGAAAGTCTGAATATATGAAATGAAAGTCTGAATATATGGAATTAAACTTGAATATATGGAATGAAAGTCTGAATATATGGAATGAAAGTCTGAATATATGGAATGAAACTCTGAATATATGGAATGAAACTTGAATATATGGAATGAAAGTCTGAATATATGGAATGAAAGTCTGAATATATGGAATTAAACTTGAATATATGGAATGAAACTCTGAATATATGGAATGAAACTCTGAATATATGGAATGAAACTTGAATATATGGAATTAAACTTGAATATATGGAATGAAACTCTGAATATATGGAATGAAACTCTGAATATATGGAATGAAACTTGAATATATGGAATGAAAGTCTGAATATATGGAATGAAAGTCTGAATATATGGAATGAAACTTGAATATATGGAATGAAAGTCTGAATATATGGAATGAAAGTCTGAATATATGGAATGAAAGTCTGAATATATGGAATGAAAGTCTGAATATATGGAATGAAAGTCTGAATATATGGAATGAAAGTCTGAATATATGGAATCGACAGTGTGGACTGGCATGAAACGCCCCTGACTCTGATTGGTCAACCAAAGATCAGCCTGTGCCGCTTTCAGTGTTTCCACAGATCCGGTCAGAATAAAGGCTTTTTCACACCGCAAGCGTGAGTGGCGCGTGAGCTGCGTGTATTTTTCCGGCACCCGTGTTAAACAATGAGTGCATTCACACCGGGAGCAGGAGCAGCGCGTGAGCAGCAGTGAAGGGGCAAGAGGGTTTCGGCGGCGAGCCTATTTTTGTTGCGCTGCTGATGCTCAATTAAAGTGAAAGTACACTTTTAATGAACAAAATAAATATGATTTCACACAAAAAGTGCTTAAAATGCACACAAGAAACACGTGTAGTGTATTTTAACAATAACTGGAGTGTGTCAAAAAAGGAAACTAAGAATACAAATATCTGTAGAAGATTTACCCATTGAAACTTGTTTTAATTGTTCAGTTTGGGTGAAAGTATGGTTATGATTATAAAAAATAAAGCAAAAGAGCCAGAAAATATGATAAACTTTCTTTTAGTTTAGTATGTAACAAGAATATATATGTAGCATATCTTCAGCCACGGTGTAAAGTGAAAGCACACTTTTTATGGACAAATAAATAAAGCACGTGTGGTGTGTTTTAACAATAACTGGAGTATGTCATTAAAGAAAACGAAGAATACAAAATAGAAGATTTAACCATTTAAACTTGTTTTACAGTTTTTTTTTCCGTTTTTTTTTTTTTCGCTTTGGTATTATTTTCACAAGCAAGGCTTACATTTTCAAAATTCATAGTACTAATTTCACAACAGATCATCAAAGTTCACTTTTTTTTTCAAACATTTCAGCATATTTTGAATTGTGTAGTACAATACACAAAACTCTACATTATGGGGGCAATTATAAAGATAGGAATATCCTGAAACCTTATCCTTGCGGGGACATTTTTGCTTTCTATGAGGAAACAAGCTTATAAATCCTACAGAATTATTAGTTTTTTTTTTTTTTTTTGAAATTGTAAAAATGCTGAAATTTGTGTGTGATGGGTAGATATAGTGCAAGGGGAGAGAATATACAGTTTGTACAGTATAAAAATCAATACGCCTATGTAGGCTATACCCAGACAGATAATGAACCAGACGTGTCTCTCTCTCTGTGTGTGTGTGTGTGTGTGTGGGAACATAGAGCAGAATAGAGTATAAGGGATGGATAAGACGGATGGAGTCAAATACAGCATTGTACATGTGATACTGTAAACAGATTACTAGGTAGAGGATGCCACATTACTGTAACTCACCCTTATAAAGCTCAGCTACAGTAGATTCAGTCATATGACACAGTTAGAACATTTACTCTATTGGCACCAGAACCCCAGAACCTCATGGTTGGGTCATAACTTTGTCACACCTGTTGATAACACACCGAATAGATACTATTAAATACATTATGGATTAATTTACATAAGGTAGGTAATGTAAGCATATGTTCTTATGTGGTATCTGTAGTCTGTGTTATTGTAATTAATTCAGCAACGAGGGTGATTTGAAACATGTATCTTGCATTGTTTGCTGTTGGATGTACTAAATTGAAAGAATATCATACAGTTGTGTTTCAGTAATTAAACCAAATGTTCTCATTACATATTACAGTAATCTTGTGTTTGAAACAATGATGGACTGAAAATATGTACGTGCAACTGAATGAAAGCATGAGCTCAGGTTTTGACAGAACGACTAGCTGTGTTACAAGTGTGGTTAGTTTGGATTTTTGTACTAAGAGTTTTGAAAAGGTACACCTTACTTGTGAAAATAGTACCAAGCGAATAAAAAAAAAAACCCTGTAATTAATGCTATTGCAAAATAAAGCCACACAACTGTTGTGCGGCTGACTCACTGAACAGAGCTGTTCATGAAGGAATCTGATTCTTTAAACTAATTGACTGAATGAATGATTCAATGTCCCATTGATATCCACTTGCTTCATTCCTGATTCAGCGTTTTGAACGAATTGGTTGTTTCATTAAAAATAATAATACAAAAATCGTATTTCAAAAGGCTAGGCCTATTCAAAATATTATATTTAAATCTTTAATCTCATAACACTATATGTAATTGTAATTATGTGTTAATCTTCCGAGCAGCATTAAAACAAGAATATCCTCTAGAGAGACATTGTTTTCAACTGAAAAACATATAAAGAGAGTAACACAATTAAATGATAACTATGTTAAATGGTGATGGTATTTTGAGTATCTTGATAGAGTAATTCCGTATCATACCACTGGATTGATGCAAAGAAGATGCAAGTCAAATTAGTACCCAGCAAACATTGGTCTGACATCAATGTCGTGTCCCTGACAAAAGTAGACTCGGAAAGAACAGCGTAAAACGGTAAAAATATGTAATAGAACTTTTCCTAAACATGTATTCAGATACGTTTGTACATTTCCGTTCAACTTTTATTTTGGAACAATTTTTCAACTATGACAGGACATGTCAGAGGGAAATATTTTCAATGCCCAAATGTTTGCTGGGTAGTTCAATTTAAAAGGGTGGCTCATAATGTTACAGACAAAGCTAAGCACAGTCTGGTGAGTAGTGAGCCATTTAGAAGTGAAAAGCCTAATCTTTCTCCAAGTTTGCTATAAGTATATACAGCTATAATTTTAGCACAGTCAACATAACAACAACAATAACAACATATGGTGTTGTATGTGCATTTGCTTTAAATCAGGGCTCCTCAAATTCAGTCCTGGAGGACCAATCTCCTGCAGAGTTTAGTTCAAACCCTGCTAAACTCACCTACCTGCATAATAACTCTGAAGACCTTGTTCATGTGTGTTTGACTAGGGTTGGAGCTAAGTTCTACAGGACACTGGCCCTCCAGGACTGGATCTGAGGATTTATATAAATACTGTGTGATATGTCAAATTTACATTCAGCATCCTGAAGATAGTCTTGCCAGAAAGCCAGGGTCCGGCACTCGTGCTGAAACGCATTACTCCCCCTTCCGGAATGAATGATCTGGCAGAGATTCTCCAAATCATTTGCTGCCAAGGCTTAAATGTTTATTAATGCATACAAAATGAATAATTTGTATCTAAATACAACACAATTAATGGAAATGATGCCTACCAACTGCACCTGTGACCTGGTTTCTTCATCGGTAATATATTCCGTTTTGACCTTTACATTTTCTGTGCCCTTTTGAAGACACTCATATAGGAGTTCAGACAGGAAACATGGACTCCGTCCCCCATGGGCAGTTGACATTGCCATGATTTGTCCAGCATAAAAGTATGCATTGTCTTTCATTGCTATAATCAAATTAAATTAAAACATCACATGTCAAATGGGTATATGGATCAAATGTTCATGGCACAATGACACCTATCTGTGTGAGCACCTTCTGTTTTTTTATCATTCAAATTTAAAAAGTTCAGAGCCATCCAGGACTTTATATCGTCGAGGCATTCGAGTAATTGTCCAACAGAATTACAATTTTTCTTTTTAAGTGGAACATAAATCTGACTGTCATTTGCATAACAGTGGAATGAAATGCCATACTTTCTAAGTATGGAACCAAGCAGAAGCAAATACAGAGAGAAAGGAAGAGGACCGAGGACTGAGCCCTGTGGGACCCCACAAAAGAGAGGAGCAGCGGAGGATACGGAGTCACCTAACCTAACACAAAAAGGTTGATCCACTAAGTATGACCTAAACCACTCCAGAGCTATGCCACTGATGCCCACCCACTGCCTTAAACGTGAAATCAATATTTTATGATCCACTGTGTCAAATGCAGCAGTTAAATCTAAAAGCACCATGCAGGATAACATAGTCCGCAGAGTCAGTAGCTAAAAAGATATCTTAAAAATCTTTTAAAAGAGCAGTTTTGGTGCTATGCAAGGTTTTAAAACCAGACTGAAAAACCTCTAGTATATTATGTTCTTCCAAAAAGGCCAATAATTGATTGTACACATTTTTTCTCCAAGATTTTTTAAAGGAAAGGCAATTTAGAAATAGGCCTAAAATTAGCAAGGGACCAGGGACCACGCCCGAGGTCAGACTACTATTTATAACTGTAACAACGGATGGTCCAAAACCTCCTTAAATAGACGAGGGGTGACAGAATCATTTGGACAGCATCTTGTGCTAATCACTGTTAGTTCAATGTCACGGTCTCCACCCATGTGTGCTGTTGACTTTCATCAAAGTTTCAATGCCCATCCAACATACATTAAACATTGAGATGTCAATCTCAACCAAACTGATGGTTTGGATCAAAACTCAACATTGTATCAATGTTACCATGCTGTCTGGGATACTTGCTTTGCACAGTTTTGAGTTGTCATTTTGTTTTCTCATGTTTTTTTTTTCTTTGTTTATTTTTTTATTTTATTGGATTGAACGTCATTTCATCGAAAACTGGACAGGTACTATGTCACATGACGTGCACTTTGCAACACCCAGTGACATTAATGTATAGACACACCAGTTTAGAAGTGAGCACCACTTTTACATGTTTTGTTCTGTTGCAGAGGATAGGCAAGTCAGGGTATGAACAACGCTGAAGACTTGCTTTTCTTATTTTCATTTTCATCAGTTAGGTTAGATGTTGAACATGAGTTAGATTGGGTTTGTTTTGTTCTCTCTTTTCTTTGGTGCCACTTTTGTCCTTTTCCTCGGTTTACTATTTTTGTTTTCTTCTACAGGTTATGGTATATATTCTTCTTTTTAATATATTGTTACTTTAGGGTTAGGGTTAGGGTTAGGGTTTGGGTTAGGGTTAGGGTTAGGGTAGAAATGCAGTTTACACAAAACAAGACTTCACAGTGAATGACAGAGATAACCAGGCTTGGATATGGTGAGGAAACAGTGAGTGCTAATGAGTCCAGGCAAAGGATAATGGGTAACGTAGTTTATGATAGAATGACAGTCCGGATTGGAGTGCCCTCTGGTGGTGAGCACGGGCACTCACATTGTGACACTAATCAGTGTTGGAAGTGTGTTGCTGGGACTGGCGTTGTTTCAACCAACTGCACCTGCACTAAAAAGTTACATTTAAATAATGTTAACAGCAAAACAACCTGGAAGCTAGGTCTGCATAATTATGATTAAAATAAATCTTAAACTAAAGGGATAGTTCAACCAAAAATATAATTCGGTCATCATTTATTGTCACTTTTTTTTTCTAGCCAGGTTAATAAATGAATTTATTGATTTATTACTTTATTTTTTGCACCAAAAAAACAATGTCGTTCCCCTCAAAAGATCTCATGGCCACAACACACTCGCGTTCCAAAAAGTTATTATATGTCGCGGACGCAACAAAACTAAACCTGGCTGTACACTGTCAGATTTATTATAGTCCTTCACAATTGTTCCATGTCCAGCTGTACAAACATAATCAGTGCTGTAAGCCATGTCACACTGTAAGATCAAAACTGTCATAAATGTCAGACTGTACGATAGTTGAGGCGCGTTAAAAACGGACGCATGTAAGAAAACTAGTCTGGAGTTTTAAATCATCGATCAATGACTCGTTCGGTGACGGTGCGCTGCATTACACATGGGACTGAAATGGTAAATACACTCAACTGAGGCTAATACATAATTCTGCACAAAATAACCTTAAAAAGGCTTTGAAATGCCAAAACCTCACTTACCTGAAGATATGCGTGACCGAAAACTCATGAGAGCAGATGAGAAAATGGTGCCGTATCAGTCAGATTCATTCCACTAATGAGATGCAGCCACCTGAGGTGTGGAACCTCGGCTGTCAGCTGCGCTTGATTTCAGGTGTCCTGTGTTTTTCCATATATAATCCAAAGGTTTACCACAAGTCAGCCTCTCACTTTGTGCCATAGCTCAAACACATATGGCCCTCATTGGAAAATGGTTATCTGGGCCATATACCTCAAAATGAGTTGTGAACCAAGAGAACATTTCCCGACGATTTTAAAGTTATGGCAAAACAAATATGGTCACATTCTGGCCCATATCTGTTCAGCCATGCCATATCTGGGCCATATGTGCCAGATAATACCCACATGTGGCCCAAACATGCTTGCTATCTGGGTTGTTACAGCGTTTTTGTGAGCTAAATGTTCTTATGTCAAATATTGTGTATGGTGAGGCTAGTGGGAGAGTATGTGCTTGTGGCATTACTGTGGCAAATCTCAGTCTCGTGGATGATGAGGATAGGTGAAGCGGTGGAGCTGATGCTGAGGTGGAGGTAATGGCCGATGCTAAGGCCAGCTTGCCAACATTTAAGCCTTTTACTCCAAGCTCTGTTGATTCAACAGATGGGGTGTGAATGGAAGTCCGCTTGACCCAGTTTCGATTTGAGGCATGGGAGAAAGATGAACGTCAGGCCGTGCTAAAATTGCATTTAGAAACACGCATGCTCGAGATTGAGGCTGACAAGCAGATTAAACTGTGACAGCTCGATCCGGAGGCAATTTAGTTTGCTACCGGATCCCGGTCAGGCTTCTGTTTCGCCGCAGACCGATCAATCACAGGTTACATTTGGCACAAGTAAGCACACTGGTACCTCAATTTTGAGAATCAGAACTAGATTCCTATGTTAGTGCATTTGACACGTCGCTGCTACTCTTCGTTGGCCTGAAGAGGGCTGGTCTTTATTATTGCAGTATAGGTTGATGGGTAAAGCTCAGGAGGTATGCTGTACGTTGTCTCTAGAGAAGAGTTTAAAGTACGAGTCTATTATTTCTACCTATAAGTTAGTTCTGGAGGCATATAGGCTGAAGTTTAGAGGAGATAAGATAAATTCTACCCAGACAGGAATTTGCAAGGGAGAAAAGGATTTTGTTTGACAAGTAAGTGATTTTAGTGTGTTATGAGAGCTCATACTGTTTAAAGATTTTAAGGGATGCTTGCCCTTATCTTAATGAACATAAAGTAACTTTGTTGTTGCATGTGTTGGAGAATCCTATAACAAATATAAATACAAACAAACAGGATTATCATAAATCGTGCATCACATGCCCAAATTCCCCACCCGGTAAACCCAACAAAACTTACCCAACACGGATAGATGAGTTTTACAATCAGTTCACCACTCAGGATACACAGCCTTTAAATTACCCGCTGGTAAACTACTGAAGTACAGGGACTGCACATTACTCAAACCACCCGCCCCTCAGTGAAGCTAGACATCGTTTACTATAAAACTTCCTCATACCTGAAGGGAGGGCAGAAATCGCATCCAAAACAGCATCCGACGGAGAGACACAATTGATGAAAAGACAGGCTGGTGTACAACAAGCAAACCATTATTACAACGGAAAATAAGTTAGCAAAATGCTACGTGCTAACAGCACATACCTAGAACTGCTGAAGCAAACCAACAACAAGGGGGGGATACGGACGTGATGCATCCCAGGCTCAAGCCAATCAGCCTTGAAATAGTACATACTCGCTACTGATTGGTGGACATAAGTGTCAATCACCACCCTTACCTCATTCATACGGTCACACATGCAGCCATATTAGCTGATGAGTTTGTTTTAACACACAACAATTAATTTGCAACTGCACGTCTAGAGGAGTCACAGCCTGTCCCTCTTCAAAACCAAGCTATACGTTTTAAGTCCATTGCACATTGCATTGTGTACCTTTGCAAAGCAAGTTATGTAAAGGATTTGTGAGAATGGTATTATTGATATTACAAGATCTCTATCCCTGTCTTATTCTTCTAACTTCAGACCAGGAATCTGAAATCTGTAGGTTAATTTCTCATTTTAAATGTTTGTTCAGTGATTTACTGTTTAGTGATGTTTGTTTAGTTGGTTTAGTGAGCAAAAAATTCCTGACATTATTGTGAATGGTGTTCGCCATATTAAGCAGCATGATTATCGTGTAAATACAGTCAACATATCTATTATGTGTCAGGAGTTAAGTTATTTGTCGGAGAACAATTTAGCCAAACCCAGTTGCAGTACCTGAAGTTCTCCATGTTTACGGTTGTTAATCCTCTTCCTGCGTTCCCTCTTCCTCAGCTTGTCTTACCTTTTGGAATGGTCCGTGGAGTGTCGGTATGCTTTCGACTGTGTGAAGACTCTTTTATGTAATGCACACAGTTTTAAACTTGATGTTGGTGCAAGCTGTTGGAGCTGGAGCTGTTCTTCTGCAGGAGAATATCAATGGTATCAAAGGATCTTTTAACATTTAATATTTGAATACTGAAATGCTTTTTAACTGTGTTTTTTAGATGTGAAACAGCATGGCCCATATATTAAAATAAAGTTCATACCAAAGTCTGTTGATAGTTGATTAAATCTTTGGAGGTAACATGACATCAGCTATTGTATGTGCATTTGTAAATTTATGTGTGCTTATGACAAGTTTTCAAGTTTATGAAGACTATATAATGAGAACTCCTCACCTGGAATATAGTTGTAAGACAGAGGGTCCTTTATTTTTCACTTTAGCAGTAAAACAAAAAGAGTCAGCGATTCTTTCTTACTGATCAAACCCGAGGTGACATGAATGAAGACAAAACATAACCAGTTTGGTAAAAGTGCTGCTCTTTTCAAGTGTAAGATATTAACATTTCAAGCTCAACACTGACCCCCAGTGGCCAGGAGCATTTCTGTTGAGCTGTGTGGTCATAATCTTCTGAATGTGTTTGCTTTGTGAACTTGTGCTGATCAGATGCAGTCAAAATATCTCAACTAAGAAAGTAATAATGCTTCAGAAAATGTTACGTTTAACATCTCTGTAACTTCTGCAGTCTAATAAATTTAGTTTAAAGGCATATTTTACTTGAAATAATAGCACAACTAGCACACATCCACGGAGAACAGACAATTTATTTATTTTCAATCGCTTTTTTTCTCACTGAATCTATAGACGATCACATAGGTTTTAGAATATTATGCATGCTTTACATATGAGCACAGATTATTACATTTTCTTTCATCTATACTTGTAAAGATTGATTCAAGCTTTGTATTTCTCATAGATCTGGATGAAATCCTTGTCAGTGCTGCACAAATGTCAGCTGCACATCTCCACTGACTTCCAGAACATCAATCTCCTGCAGATTTGAGCTGCGATGGCTGTAAGTGTGAGCTTGTTTACCATTGACAAGCACCTCGTAATTATCAGGACCGCAACAAATGGTGACCTGCAATGCACATAAAAGGTATAAAATCTTTTTTTTTTTTGCAAACAAATAAAGAAAGACCTTCATATTTCCACGCTTATGTGAAAAATTTCTATGTTGATGCATGAATATTGATACAGTACTGTGATGTAAAATATCACTATTGTACAGTCATACACAGTGTCCTTCATACAGGGATCATAAAGTCATATGTACCAGATATGTTTGGCCTTTCTCAAACGGCATCGGTCCAGACCGTTCCTCCTCGCCCCACTTCCCATCCTCATAAGTGTTACGCACAACCTTATTGTCCTCAAAATTAAGACTGTAGTCAAACGCAATTCCAGTTTTGTGCCGTAGACTAAACCCTACTCTGTTGGAGAAAGAGAATTAAAGGAAACACACACACACACACACACACACACACACACACACACACACACACACACACACACACACACACACACACACACACACACACACACACACACACACACACACACACACACACACACATATTTAATATTTCACAGTTGCAATGCTTATGTATGTCATTACCATATTCCAGTAGTTTTAGAGAATATTTAAAAGCATTTTGAACACAGAATATGATATTATTTCTGTGATCAGAGAGAACTCAGTCTGTCAAACCTATTTGCTTGTAGACTGATTTGTCCCTGGATGACGAAGCATCTCCCAGGCTGTACTCCACCATATATAATGCTTTTGTATGGAACCATCTGTTTATAAGTCAAAGTATTGAAAGATATTCATTACTGCAATATTACACATTGTATATTAACAATTTAGTCCTTTGACAAAGTTTAAATTCCAATGTACTAAAAACATAAAATATTTAAAAATGTTAAATACTGGAAATGTGTTTTACAATGATAGTATTTAACAATATGTAGAGCTCTGTAGACAGTCTTTGTCAAAAACCTCTCTTAAAGCACCAGAAGCACCAGATAGTGTAAGAAAAAAGATTTAAAAAAAAAATCACAAATGTGTAATGCAAAACACACTGTTGTTGTATCGGTACTGGATATAAACATTTAAGAGCGCCGAATAGATCATGAAAGTCATCACAGTTAATTCACATCTCTTCATAATCTCTTATTGTTTTTTTGACCCAGAGATCATAAAAGTGATCACAGTTTATTCACAACTCTTTCATAATCTCTCATTGTTCATATGACCCAGAGATTTACATTACTTTTCTACCAAACATTAAGGCCCCCGATGCAAAATGCCATACTTTTCTATATTTACCAATAAATAGTACAATAAACCCATGCTTGCAATAACTGTTTTACAATTACAAGTCCCTCTGTCAAAAAGTAGAAGTACAATCTGTAATTTAACAAAAGACTTGCTGACTAATAAACAGAGAGGTCTGGGCGAAACGGGGAGAACCAGTAGACATCTTTTCATTTCTGTAATCTAGCAATATTATAACAAGGCAGTAAAAAGGAAAACTTTCCTTTGAAATAACTTACCAAAGTTCCCGGAAGTGGAGGAAGGTGGGGCTAAAAATGAAATGTAGATATTTAGGGCGGGGACACAATTATCAGAATCTAGTTGTTAAATCATAGTGATTAAACACACACACAATGAATGTGTGTGTGTGTGTGTGTGTGTGTGTGTGTGTGTGTGTGTGTGTGTGTGTGTGTGTGTGTGTGTGTTAAATGAATTAACTTGAGTTTGAATTTAGTGAAACTGTGCTGCCAGCATTTTACAGATAAATTAGTTTAATTACATTTAAATTAGTAAATTAAAGCAGAAAACTGTATATACAACAGGTCTTTGCATGTGAAGCTTCTGCCAGTTAATTACTGCAAATTTACTCTGCACAGTTTTACAGTACATTTTGTTTTTCTGATAGTGTACCTATAGCAAAATAGGAAAATGGATGCATATATTGGTGTAATTATGTGCTGAAATGGTTAAAATGCGCTTTGTTTTATTTCTCACCACAATACAGTGGACAGCAACCAAACTCAGGTCCACCATTCCAACCACACAGATGCGCTCCACGCTTGAGAACGGCATGCGGTGCTTGTACTCCGAGAAGAGTTTACCGTTAGTACTTATCTAGGAAAAGACAGAAATACTGTTATTCTTCTGGTTCAATAAACAGGCCAGTAGTGGTGTATGATGGAAAGAGTAAATTACCTTGTAGGACTCGTGGGTAACAAGGATCTGCAGGGCAAACATCTGGCCTTTAGGGAAGGGAGTGTCGACCTTACTTTCCTCCCAGCCCCACTTCCCGTTCTGGCGGGTGTTGTGAACTACGTACCCTTTAATGGGCAAGAGCCACGAATAGCGTGGGTTAACTTGCAGAATAACATCAGACCCTTGCTCGAAGTTCACATTGAATCTGGAGAAACAAGACAGGAGGATAATAGCAGATGCAGCATGTAATATTATAAGACATAAAGAGATAATTCACCATTGCTATGTTGACAGGATGAAGCACATTCACAACCTGTTACAGAGAGACTCACCTGTCTGCATCTGGCAAAACCCGTCCACATACAGTGATAACCATTCCATCCTTCAGTCCTCCCTGGATCGGACTGCTGAACGGGATGGTCTGTGAGAAAGGTTTTCATGTCAGACATTTCATTCAAAAAAACGGGCTTGAACATTTTTGTTCATACTCATTTTGTTCTGCCATTATTAATAAAAATGGTAATAATTTCAGAGTGTTTATTCCATGGATCAGAATATATCAAAAGAAGGGGACTCACAGGAGGGGTATAGTTAAAGCGGTTCACACAATGAACGAGAAGTGTTGGCATTTCAGAGGCTTTCACCCAAATTCAAACATTCAAAGACATTATATATATATATATATATATATATATATATATATATATATATATATATATATATATATATATATATATATATATATATATATATATATATATATATATATATATATACTCTAAAAAAAAATGTTGGGTTGTTTTAATCATGCGGTTGGGTTAAATATTTGCTTAAGACAACCAAATTGCTGGGTTAGTCCATATTTGACCCAACATTTGGTTGTTTTTTACCAAGAATTTTTTAGAGTGCGTATATATGCAAACATTTCGCGAGACACTACTACATCTTGGGCCCTATCTTGCACCCTGCGCAATTGATTTTGTACACCGACACGTGTCATTCCTATTTTGCACCCGCGCAAACCGCGCTTTTCCCTCCACAGAAGCACGTCGCTAAACTAGTGAATGAACTTGCGCTCCCTGGGCGGTTCAGCGCAAAAAAGGAGGCGTGTTCCGGCGCAAACAATCCCTGGAGCTATTTTGCTGTTCCATTAAACAGTTGCGTCACTGACCAGAAAAAACCCAGTCTAAAGTCAGCGGCGCGTTGTGCGTTGTTCATTATGCTATTATAAGGGCGCATGCTTGACCATAATGTATAGTGTGCACAACGCGCATACACTTTGCTCATGTAATCTACACAGATGAAACCGTTATTTTTGCAAATCATAAATTGTTACAATTGTTAAAGCTTGGACTTTCCCCGTCTTCTGATGTCATTGTAGCGCTTGCGGCACTGGTGCGACGTCCTGGGGATGCCAGCTGAGGAAACAATTGTGGCTATGTCCTCCCACGCCTGTTTAACCGACGCTATTTTGGGTGGGTTTCTCCCATCCCCATACAACACAACTTCTCTGTCTTTCACTCCTCTACAAGAACATCGGCTGTGAACCGCTCCTGGCGTGCGCCTGGTAAATACGCCATAATAATAGCGATCCATAATGGAACTTGCGCAGCTGCTCTTAAAGGGAATGTTAGATGATGCTCTGATTGGTTTATTCACGTTACGCCCAAACCACACCTATGAATAATGAAGCTACTTCAGACCAACCCAATTTAGATTTGCGCTGGGCACAAGAGCCATTTATCCCGCCGGGAAAATAGCAACAGCGCCGAGTCCCGCCCACAAAGTTACTTGCGCTTCGCGCTTTGACACTTGTGTTTCAGATCGTTAAAATAGGGCACCTTGGGTTCAATGCTCAGAAAAACTAAAAAAAAGTTTTTTTTGGCATCAAACACTCAAGATGGGTTCGGTGAACACAAGGATACAAAAGTACTCCATGTTTATTCTGCTGGATCTTCAGTGTTGGGCATCGTGTTTAGATATATGGCATCAAATAGCAACATATAAAAATCTGAACCTGATCTGAACCTTCCATCAAGATAATGATCCAAAACAAACATCAAAATCATCGATCGAATCATCAACGAAAGGATACGGGCTTGTTCATATTTGCAGAGGGTGCTGACCATGACTTTATGTAATGTATCTAAGTAAAATAAGTAATCTTGGACTATTAAAACCATGAAACAGCCCCTTAAAAGTGTTAATTTAAACACTTTGTTGTTTAGCTGAATTAATCATAATCACATTTTTATGCTGACGACACACCATTATACAACTCTGGCAAGGTCTGCTCTTCTGGCATGAAGGGCCATCTTTTATTATCCTTCATCGCTGCCATATATATTTTCTAGTGGCAGCCGTGTTTTTATCAAAAATTTGTTTTACAACCCCTCATATACTAATTCCCTGAATTCATATCAGACTGCTGAAAATATGGAAGATTAGAAAATGAAACTCATGGGATTTATGTGCCGAAAAATCCCATGCATTGATAAAATCAGAGCAAGCTTGACACATTTAGTTTGACTATGTTTGAGTTTTAAAGATGAATCATGAGGTAATAATCAGACTGGACTAATATTCTCATGTCTGAGTAGCAAGCAATAGTTCTACCATCCCACGAATGTTCAAGTCCATCTGCAAATGAGTCTCTATAATATCAAGCACACATGTAGTTATATTTTGAACACTTATTCCTAATCTGAGGAATATAAATTAAATTATGCAGTAGAACAGGAAGAAATTATATTGCAATCAATTATTAAAAAACAACTTCCCGCTCTATGATAAAACTTCAAGATATGTAACATTTCTGCATATTTTCAGTCGACTTAAAGTGAATCATCAATTTCAAAATAATTGAACACTTACTGGGTTGATAAATGGCTTTAGCAGATGCAGAGCCATGTTTGGCAGATTTTGCTCTCCTCCAAAAAATAAAAAGGTAAACAAAAAAGGATTATCTATAATCTTGTATTCAAGGCTGACCACTACTTTAAAAAATGTCCAGTCGCAGTTAAGTCCACTGGAGCTATGAATGACTGAGGGTCCACATACAGCTTTCAGTTTCGCTGTCTGAGTTAATGTTTAACCTCTGTGTTTTAATTACAAACCTACTGTACATTTCTGTTCATTTACATATATTAATGTAAAATCCACTGGCTAACTCAACAGAATCTAGACATGTAAATGAAGGAATCTGTATTCTGTGCTTTCAGACTCTTTTCTTTAAAGATTTGACTTAGATCATATAGACATTGCCGTTGTTTGATTGTTCTCAGTGATAATAAATTGTGTCCTATATCCTGTTAGAATGTCAAAGTCCAGCTAAGATTTATAATGATCAATAACTCAAGCTATAAGGATTAGGCCAGGTAGGTTTATATGTTGTAATACTGTAAACACCCTCTCTTTATGACCAATGTACACAGAGTACGGTGTTACATAATCCTGTCCGCTTTGTCAAACTATAATTGAAGTATTGTTGAACGGCTGTGGCCATTACAAATCTGAAAGGCGCTTTCACAAAAGGAAAGCATTTAACAGATACATTTGTCAACTAGGAAAATTCAACTGCACTTTCAAAAATAAAATGTACCATCACTGGTGTGGGACCCTTAAGGGTACATTTACTTAAAGGGTAGGGTCCGAGAGAGATGATGTCCTGATCTTTAGCTCCTAAGCCACCACAGTATAAAACTCTGTATTCATCTCAGTGGTGAGTTTTCAAAAAACAAAGACACAATTCAATTTAAATATGTATATTGTACACTGTAAAAAATATGTTCAATAAGTTATGAAAACATATGTTTTTATGTTGTTTTAACTCATCAAAATAAGTTAAGAAATTGTAAACTTCTTTTAATTTGTTATACAAGATGCAACTCAGTCAGTTTAACATAATTTAAGTTAAAATAACTTAAACATCTAAGTTGATTGTACTGCAAAAGTTCAACATGTGCCTATTTTTACAGTGTAATTATAAAATTGCATACAAAAAATATTAAATTACTCATATCATGAAATAAGATTTTGGTCATCCCAACCTGTTCAGAAGCAGGGCAGAAACATGCTGGTCTAGTAAGTTTATAGTTTGTTTTTTATTTTTATTAATTTATAATGAATTGTAAGTCCTGTTATTTTTTCAATTATCTTTTACTGTTTTAGCTGTGTTTTTTGTTTAGTTTTTTTATTTTGCTAAGATATCCATTCAGTATCGGTATCAATGTATTTTTTTTTTCAGACATCTATAATCCTTTCTTTCTTTGACCTAACAAATGGAGGACAGAATAAGCTTTCTGATGAAGCTTCAGCTACGAAGCACAGGTTCATATGCAATATTTTTTTTAAACATGCCACAATAGGTTTTATTCAGATTTTACATTTGTAGTTTAAATACACTAGTTAATATCTGATTTTGACCATCTCTTTGGTGAGGTGGTCACAGTCGTTTGGGAGGATCAGAAAGTGTCATGAGTAATGAGTCAGGAATGAATGAGTGCACAAACACAAACACATTCCTGCTTCAAACTGGAGCACCTGCATCTACGTCTTTCAGGTTTGTCAGAAATGCGCATATTGAAATTGGAGTCATAATTGTTTCCATGAGACTATTTTAAGAATGAGTGACGTAAAATGAAAAGGTGAGTCTCCCTCAGTGACACTCATGAAAACCAGATTTTCCAGAGACAAACAAAACACTGCACCCAAAATAAATATTACATTTATTCACGATGAGGACTCAATGGACTCCAAACCAAACCATGACAGAGCAGCATGTTTTACTATAACTACAGGCAATATTATCCCTGCTTGACCTCGATACTAAAAATATAGATGTCATTGTTGGAATTACTCTGGGAGCCACACCCCAAACTCTGACGGTTTGTTGAGCTTGACAGTGACGCGTTGAGTTGTTACAACATTAAACAAACATAAAACTTCCATCGCAGAGCCACAGCGATTATACTTTTAAAGGGGAGATGAACCTACACATGGCTAGTGGTTATGACTCCACATTAAAAAAAAAAAATCTGAATTTACAAAAATGGGTGTTATTTTACAATAAATTACAGTTAGAAATTTAGTGTGAAATTAATGCATGCTGGGTAATTTTTTACAAATGACATCAGAATGATGCTAAAGTGTGACTTACTGCTCTTGTGTTACTGTGATTTCACATTATAAAGTTGTATTTAATCATGTCACTGTAATAAATGTATTCTTTAGCACTGTAATTGAAGTCACCACAATGGTTATCAGTGTTCCAGTTTCTTGGACCTTATATATTCATCAATTTTTAATATAGCCAAGTCCAAAGTGTGTCAAATTAAAACATTTGTTAAAAAATATTAGATACAAATAAGAATTAGTTTTGGCAAACAATTCTTAGTATGAAGTCATTCTTTTTTATTCAATAATGAAGATTTACCAATGATTATTTCAAATTCATAACTGTTTGTAGATGGATATTTCACAATAGTAAAGAAAGGACTGTAATTAATCAAATAATACATAAATACTCAACACAGTATAAAACACAACGATGGAGACACTCAACTAATAATAAAAACACTTAAAATACAACATAAATCAGCAACACAACCTGCTAAAATGAAGCAAAAATAAGTTCAGCAGCACAGATAAAACCAACAAGAGTCAAGAAAATCCACAGTATAATCTATTCATGCTGCACTGCATGCTGGGTACCTTCATAGTACATATACACTGTAGAAATACAGTATGACTGTAAATTGTGTTTTCCAATACTGTAGACTCACAGTAAAACCACTTTTTAGTGCAGTTAGATTCAAGAAAGGTCCTACTGTGAAAGTAATGCAATTATTAACATATTGTAATTTCACAGTTAAATGTTTAACATTGCGCTAACGTAGGCCTGAGTCTCAGCGAACATGCAAAATGCTTGACAGACAGAAAGCATTTTTTTATTAGTTATTATTAATATTAATCACTGCCAAATACAGTTTAAATTAAAACATATTTTCCTCTAAAAATGAAACAATGCTTAAACATGCAATACGAATATTTATATTTTCCATAATTGGAACATATTTAGTCGGAGATCATATAACCTTTTTAACATTGATATAACATGACATTCTGTTGTGTTTGATGGGTAATGCAAACTTTAGGTCCAGCCTATTGAATACTTATGAACAGTATAAAATCATCCACACTATTATTTTTAGAGTCTGTGATATCCCCAAAGGGATTTTCCAGCTGTTTGTTCATATTGCTTTGCTGTTGATCATCCTTCAAGGCCACTCTGAGCCACCGCTGCAGCCGCTAGAGCGCCGATGAAGAAAATAAACGCTCCTTTCAACCATTTAGACGGGTCTTCGTTGACTTTCTCCTCTTTTTCCATGTCAGTCTTTCCAAACATCTCACTGGTGTAGTGCTTCCCTCTGTTTCTCTCCACCATCATGTCAACCGTCTCCATCAGTTTAGTGACCTGAGAGCGGTTTTCCACGTCTTTATTGTTGAATGAGTGAAATCGGCCTCCCAAACTCTCAGTGAATGCCTGCAGTTCTGGAGTGTCTCTGATATACTCATCGATTGATCTACCCTTCAGATGATCAGCGTGAGTGAACAGAATGATGGTGTGATGAACCGCCTCTCCTCCGATATTTTCCTGAATCCATTTGACTGTGTTTTCCTCCTCCTCTGTGAATCTGTCGTCCAGTCTGATGACCAGCAGAAACACATGAGGACCAGGAGCCGTCATCTCCACACACTTCTCAATCTCAACCTTCAGCTGCTCCCTCGTCATCGCCGGATCAAACAGTCCTGGAGTGTCGATGACTGAGATGTTTCTTCCACATACACCGGCTTCTTGTTTCTCACAGGTCTGAGGGCTTGATGAGAAACTCTTGAAGGCGTCTCTTCCCAGGATGGTGTTTCCTGTCGAACTCTTTCCTGATCCACGTTTACCCAGAAGAACGATCCTCAGATCGGACGCTGTGAAGAAAAACAATGTGCATATTAGTTCAGTAACTCAACAACATTAGTTAACAAGTCAAATCAAGTCGTCATTTTTATTTTTATAGCTCTTTACAAAACAGATATGTTCTTCTTTAGATCAGATGCAGCAAAGAAGAACTTTTTGCATTTACTAACTTAAAGGATTATTAGTTCACTTCAAAAGGAAAATTTCCTGACATTATATTTCTATTTTATCTCATCCAAGATCGTCTTTCTTTCTTCAGTTAAAAAGAAATTAAGTTTTTTTGAGGAAAACATTCCAGGATTTTTCTCCTCATAACTTCAATGGAACCAGCTGTTGAAGGTCCAAATCAGTGCAGTTTCAAAAAGTATATAAAATTGTTTTATTTTTATTTTTTTATTTAAAATGTCCAATGGTTTGTCTGGATCAGACTCTATTTCTCCTCTGGGATTGGTCAGAGTCTCTGAAGCTCTTCCTCTGAAACTGCATTGATTTGGACTTTCAGCCTTTGGTTCCCATTGAAGTCCATTATGTGGAGAAAAATCCTGGAATGTTTTCCTCAAAAAACTTGGGGTGAGTAAAACATCAAGAAATGTTAATTTTGAAGTGATCTAATCCAACAACAAGAGATGTACATTTTCATATTACAACTTTTTTATGCGATTTCCATTGCAGTGAGTGATTATGCCAAGAGTTCAAGATTTATATTCTGATTTATGATTGTTTTGAGGGTCAAAACACGCGACTATGTCTTTCAATTTAATAATTAAATGAATCAATTAACCGTTTACTGTTCACAATTAATAAATGCCTAATTTTGTTAGTGTATCTGCTAAATATCTACCCGTTAGATGATTTTCTGCTGTGTCTTTCTTCTCCTCACTGATGGAACACGCTTCATGTTTTCTGTCACTTTGATTTCCATCTGAAGATCCTTTTTCACTCTCATTTGTTGCTCTTTGGTCTTTTTGAACACTGTTTTCTATCTCCTCTTCTCTGATCTGAGGCTCTGGTCTGTTGTTCTCTTTCTCTTGGCTTGGTATTTTCTCTTCTAGACTGAGCTTCTCTTTTCCGTCTTGTTTCATCCTCACCTCATCTTTGCCAGTCTTCGGGGAGATCTCTTTAACGTAATGTTCTCGTCTGTTCTTCCTCACCACTTCACTAATATTCTCCAGCAGACCGGCGATCTGTTTCTTATCTCTCTTGTTTTTGTAAATGATCACGTCGCATTTCTCTTCACAGAAGCTCAGGAGTTCTCTAGTTTTTCTGTCCAGCCTGAACTCGATCCATTTTCGTTTGGACATCGCCTCTCTTCCTGTGAACAACACCATGGTGAACCTGAAAGCTTCTTTTCCGAAGTGCTCGTGAATCTTTTTTACGATCTTCTCCACGTTTTCTGTGAATTTGTCGATTCTGATGATGAGCAGGAAGACGTGAGGACCAGGATGAGCGAGATCTAGACTCTTCATCATCTGCTTCTTCATCTCTTCATCAGTCAGTTGAGTGTTGAAGAATCCTGGAGTGTCGATGATGGAGATGTTTCTGTCTTCTACTCTTCCTCTCTGTATCTCACTCTCTCTGGTGCTGCTCTCTTTAAACGCCTCTCGGCCCAGTATTACATTGCCTATTGAACTCTTTCCAGCTTCACTTTTTCCGATCAGCACCATCCTCAGATCCTGAGCAGCAAGTGCTTCATCAGACTCTGGGAAATAATCAGAAATAAACATTAGAGGAAGGTTCTGGGGTACATCTTTGTGGTTACATTGTGATCAATGTTATAGAAACTTAATGGTATTTTCCATAAACTGGGGGTGTGTGTTTGTGTGTGTGGTGGCGGGGTGTATAGTTTGGGTGTATAGTTCACCCAAAAATGTAAACTTGCTCTTAATTTACTCACCCTTAGGCCATCCAAGATGTAGCTGTCTTTTCCCCTTCATTAGAAGAACTGTAAAGAAGATTTTTAGCTGAAACCATGATCCTCTGCGATCCTCTAATGGAAGTCAATGGGGACCTCTAATCCACAGCCTTGGCTAACGGTCTGAGCACGGAGCCAGAGTTATGTTTGGGACCATTTTTCAGCTGGAGTTACACCTTATTCATGACTATAAGTTTGCGTATGTATTCGCAGCCTTTTGTTTTGTGCAAATGTAAGTTGTAATGTTGTGTTTATTTTGTGTAGACCCATGATTTCTCTCATATAGGATGCATTTGGTTAATAATTAACACTTAAGTAGATTATAAAGTTTGTATATATCTAATTAATCTCATGGATGTTAAATGACATGCTAGCAAAGGGCTCCAGTTTACCTGCGTTCATTCAGCACGTGCATCTAATAAATCATTGTGAATTCATTGGGTTTAAGGACAAAGTATACTTCACTTTTTATGTGTACGCGAGGGTCAGTGTACAGTTTCTGTAACTGTGCGGGTCACACATGCACATGTCATACGCCTGTGTACGTGAACAAGTCAAAAGTAATATACTTTGCAAGGCAGTGCGTTCGACTGTGTGACGCATGCCTACATTGTGTTTATTTTGACAGTTGCAGCCGATTTAAAAAAAATGATAATAACAAAGGGTTATGGATAGGTGTGCCGCTGCTGACTCCATCTCTTTCAGTGCTTGATCAGACAAGATGATTTTGATGTAATACTAGACAACATGGAATTTGTTTGCATAACCATACTTGTTTGAACTTGTCTGATCATGAACTGAGAGTTGGAGGAAGTAGCAGCACAGCTAAACATTACTCTTTGTAATTATTATTATTTTTCTTAAATCGGCTGCTTTTAAAGGTGCTTTTAAACTGCTTTAGAGGTTCGTACTGCTGGTGAACACGCGTCCTCCCTCACTGTAAACAAAGAGCTTCAGCTCACGTGTGAGGTCGCTCCTGTGCACACGTCATTTAAGGGTCACTTCAGCGATTAGCATATGGCTTTCTATCAGTAGAAACCCTGGAGTATATTCGAATGATCGTGCTCCTCCTCCTCATATCCCCGAGAGGAGAGATTTATGCTTTTTATTTCTGTAAAAAATCCTCCGATGACACAAATATCAGCATTTTGCGTCATCGGAGGGTTGTTTGGCCAGAGCTTAAAGACTACAGCCAGCCGGAGGAGCTATTTCTGCATGTTTTCAACACATCGATTGAGATGGGATCACTCACATCGCTCGGCTCACTCATATTATATTGAACACACACCTTCATTTTTTAATTGTAGCGTCTGTTCTCCAAACTGAACTGAATGATTAATGATTGATGACTTTGGGAGTGGCCTCGTAGGGCAGCGAAGCATTCTGGGAATTGTTGTCGTTCGTCCCCATGAGACAAAAAAACATTTTCTGTCTTTTCTCAGTCTAGAAGGCACCAAATTCAAAAAATAATCTCACATTTCTTCTACATTAATGACCTAGTTTCAATACAAAGCTTAATGCTAACTCACTGAAGTAACCCTTTATGCGCCAGGAAGCTCGTGAGCAGAACTTGACGTGCTCAGGACCGGTTGCCAAGGCTGTGGATTAGAGGTATGTTCAGTTTCTTGCATAGAAAAAGCGTTTTTGCTTCTTAATACCTCAATGCACCGCCAGGAGCCGCGAGTATTAATACGGGTGCACTGATACGCATCAATTCATGCTTAATTAACGTACAGATAATCATGAGTTAATGTATTACTAATGGTGAACTAACCCATTTATTAATGATGACTGCATCAGCAACTAATGAAGATTCAGCATGATTAATAGATTAAGTCATCATTCAATTGTTATTAGTTAAATGTGTCGTAATGTATTAACTCCTTTAATTCTATTTTACTTGTTGGGGCACATGACTCAAGTAAAGTCATAACATAATGATACCTTTATAAATCATTATCTAATGATTAATTAAAGCAGACGACTGGAGGTTGAAATGCACGGCTTTGACCCGTTGTGGTAATAAGCACATTAATTTACATTATTAGTTTAATATAATATGTTATTAAGGAATTAATACATTATGACACATTTAACTAAGAAGACTTTAATGATTACTTAATCTATTCATCATGATAATCTTCATTAGTTGCTGATGCAGTAATCATTAATAAATGGGTTAGTTCACCATTATTAATACATTAACTCATGATTATCTTTGCATTAATTAAGCATGAAGTAATGCATATTAGTGCACTCTTATTGTAAAGTGTTACCTATATATATTTTTTTATCATCTTAAAGTGACGTCGCCCATTGACTTCAACAGAGGATCATGGTTTTAGCTCAAAATCTTCTTCACTGTTCTATTGAAGAAAAAAAGTATCCTGCATATTGGATGGCCTGAGTCTGTTATAAATTAACAGCAAATATTCATTTTTGGGTGAACTATCCCTTTAACATTTAACAAAAAGCCTTGCTTTCTTATTTCCACAGCTGGTCACAATATGAACATCAAGGCCATTAAGCTTCCAATAGTGGGTGTGTCCTCTTAAAGAGACAGTGTCTTAAATAACACACAAAACACAAACATCACATGAGGAAATAAAGTATCAAATATATTATTAAACTCAAAATGAGCAAATATAACAGTACATACAGTACAGTCATCCACAGAACATTTATGATGAAATGCTTATTAAGTAAAATGACTTGTAAACTTTTAGACAACAATATCTCTCAGAATTTTGCTCTGCGCCGGCTTTAAAAAGTTGAGTCAGTCACACTCATGTCAGCCTAAACTAACATGTCTGAAAATATATTGATAGTATCTGAAACATAATAACTTCAATAACAGATCATACACTTGATAACCTGACAGTACACAGATATCCATGCTGCTATATGTATTAATGACCTACTATTTGATTCACTATCTACACCATTGGCACAAATATAGACACATCTAGATCACGTTCTAAATGAAGATCTATATACTCAGAACTTTATCACCCATATTACCAGTGTGTAAAACACATGGTAGCCAGTTAAACAGGTTTTGCTGTGAATGTTTTGCCTCTGACAGCCTCTATATTGACTATAATATCAATTTGTTATGAATATACCACATTAATTTAGACATACCTGTACGTGCTGCATTCATTTCTGTGTGTGTGGATGGTTCCTGTAGTTTCTCAGTGTGAATCCAGAGACTGAATGAAGGTATTTGAGCTCAGGCTCAAGCTCTCGTGACTGTGAAACTCCCTCTATTGTCATGAACTGATGACAGTAAGTGACTAATGCTGTGGCATGTGATTGACAGACATGCTAACACACTTTAATTTGGTTCATTAAAATGGAGGAAACCATATTTTTATTGGTGTGTGGTATGGTTTTGATTTACCTGGAAGGGTTAGTAAAGGGTTGAAAATTATTTCATGAAGTACTCACCCTCATGTCGTTGGACACACCAAGTCATTATTTTGATTTTTTTTGGCACAAAAACTGTTTTTGTCGCATTGCAAAATTATTGCACAGCCCCTGTAGTGAGATGAGCTTTGTATCGATGTGTTTAGTGCCTTTATGGGTCTTGTGAGTGGGAATCTACTGAATGCCAATGGAGGCCTTTCTGAAGCCTTTCTCAGCTTTTAACAAATATATCTTCATTGTGTTCTGAAGATGAACGAAGGTCTTACGGGTGTCCAACAACATGAGGGTGAGTAATTAATGACCGAATTTTAATTTTTGGGTGAACTAACCCTTTAAGAATAATAGATATAAAGTTATTAAAGGTTATTGCCATAGATCAACTTCAACAGCAGAATATGAAACAAGGTTCCTCAACAGACACATTTGAGTGTGAATTTTTACTAATGAAAATACAAATGTCACACTTTAGGCCTTGAGATCAGCTCTTTAGTAAAAGTTCACATCCCCGAGTTGTAATTTCAGTCACAGAGTGTAATAAAACATGAATCTAAGCTTAGCTCGGACATCACTAAACTCCTCTACCGTTTGTCCCTGTGCTCCACCCTTCAGCACACATTAAACCTGTTGAACACACTGAACTACATCTGAAGAGTGATTTATGTCTGGAAGAGTCACCGTCAGGGAATTTGGGAATTTGCCCTGTGGTCTTTCATTGAGCACTTTAAAAGATGTGTTGAGCTTGACAATAATATCTTGCTCATGGAGACATTTCTCACTCAATAAAGTGACAATTATGATGATAATAAAAGTAAAGGAATACAATTATATATCAATGCACACAAATAATGCATTTAGGTCATACTTAAGCATGCATTCATTCATGCATGTTGCAACATGTTCTCACACCCAACTCGTCACATACTGACGCTTGTTCAGGACTCTTACTTTTTAATACACCGGGTATTTTTGACAGTTAAAATGAGAAACATTTGCCGTCATACACGGATGCTTTGGACATGGGATTGCTATCGGCATGATTCAATTATGTATCGGGTTATGGTTTTGTCATTATGACATGACGGAGTGTGAGTCTGATTTAATCAGCCAGCATTATTGTATATATATATATATATATATATATATATATATATATATATATATATATATATATATATATATATATATATATATATATATATATATATATATATATTATTTTTTTTGTCACATTTGAACACATAACCCATCCCTAAATCTGCCCATTTGTGTGTTATATGATATAAAACACAGGATATAACAGGCGGGCACAACTGCAGGCACAATTTATTCAAAAAGACTTTTAAGTGCAAAAGCCGCTTAAGTCTGTCTGATGTTTGACAGTGACAATGACAATGGCATTTATGTACTGGTTTCTACCTAAGTACCGGTTCTTCTGATTGGGCTGAGCCATTGATTTAGTGGATTTGAAGTGAAAGTTAAAGGAAGGTTTATGTTAAAGTTGTGTGTACTTTATTTAAATTCAGATTTTTACTTTAATTTTAAGTTTTTTTTTGTTTGGCAGCCCTATCTGACAGTCATTCTTTTATTGTCCACATCAACTCCTGTTGGAAAGATGTCAGGAATAATAACTCGGGTCAGGAATAATCATCTGGAACCATTTATTTTATTTCATTTTCTCCTTTTGAATAGTGTTCAGATATCCATACATTCTAATTTAAAGTCTCTTATGATTATTAAAATGAGATATGGATTTTAAAAAAATCACACAAAACTAATTATAATGTTGGATTTATGAATCAGAATGAAAAAAGTAATCAGAATGCTCTATATTTATCGCACCATGATTAACATTAATTTCCTGTAATCAATAAATGTTGTTTATATAATTATGTAGTACATCCTTTTAGTGGGAGGTTTATCTGGAGCTCAGTTAAGGCCGAATACTTTATCTTGAATTCTTCAGTTCGGCTTTCCTCTTGTGTGGGCCAGTATTCAACCCAGGTGTGCTCTCCAAAGATATACTGCAGTCTAAAACAACAGAACAGACTACATTACAGACTTACACTGTATACATTGATAAAGCACATGCATTATTTAAGGTGTAAGGGTCAATGAACAATATATCGGTATTAAAAAGGAGAATTATTTTAAAAACATCTGCATTCATGTTGCTTTTTATACATTTTTGACAAACATTTAATACACATCCAGTTTCACCTGAACAAAACATTTTAATAACAGGTCAAATATGTGATCCCAGCAGGCAGAGTATGTCAATGTGACGTCAGTCAGACGTTGGATTTTGGTTGAAAATATAAATTGGTTTGACGTCTAAATCCAATGTATTCCTGACGTCACAATGACATGCACTGCCTGCTGGGATTTTTTTCTGTATCGAGTCTTCTCAGTGTCATGGTTCTCTCGCCACAATCATCCCCTACAAAATATTTTTTTTTATTTTTATATTTTAATAAATATTAAAGGGGTGGTTTAAGGCTTTAAGGCTCTAGGCTTGGTTGTGTTTATAGGGCGCAGTTTAACATGTCTTAATATTTCTTTTTTTTTCTTGTTTATATTTTTCTTATATTTGTCCTTTATTCCACACCGCTGTCTCCACTGTCCTTTGAATGGCTCGTTTGCTTCCTGCTTATATGAAGCCCATCCCTCTGAAAAACGCAATTGATCTTAGATTGGTTAGATGGCCAAATGTAGTTTCCTTTATTTTTATTGGCTGAAGTGCCAAGCACAGGTTAAGGCCACGCCCCTTCCCATTACGGACAGAAGTCACATCTGCAGAGACTAGCAAGGGTTTATGATGTCACCAACCCAGGAAGAAGCTCGTTGTAGTCCAAACCGGCCGTTTTTGTAGGCAATAAACTGCCGTAACTTTAAAAGACAATATCTCCGTTTGCATTGAACTTTCAGCGCTGTAACTTTGCAGATATTATGCTCAAGCAGCGACATTACACACTAACTAAAGTTAAAAATTGAAATTGCATGCAACCACCGCTTTAATGTTCACTTATGCCAATATTTCTTTTTCTAGAATTCCATTCCAGCCAGCATTTTTGATTATTTTAACAAATATTTAATGGTCCCAGAATATTTTGTTTTATGAATATCTGAACATACAATATATTTAAAGAAAGATTTTTAAGAAGTATAACATGAATAATGTCAGTCTGGTTAGTAATGCGTGACGCTGGTTGTGGAGAGGTGGACAAGCGTCACCTGCGAGGCACACCGGCCTCGAGTCCTCTCATGAGGGAGCTCAGAGGCATATAAGGAAGTGCAACACCAGTGAAGGGAGAGAGGACGTTGTGTTTTGTTTATGGTTTATTATGTGTGTGTGTGTGTGGCAGTCTTCCGTAAGGGGCTGCCCGGGTTACTTTTGTTTATTTTTTTTTAATAATGTCTTGTTGAATGGTCGCCAGTTCCCGCCTCCTCCTTCCCTGAACAAAGAACTGTATTACACTGGTAATGCTGTTTGTGGAGTTGTTTAATCCTCTGATGAGATCTTCAGAGATTTAATGTCTTCTTTTATCTTCAGTTGATTTCATCTAAGGCTGTGGCTGAAGTCAGTTGTAGTTCTTGTGTTTCTCTGTCCTTCAGTGATTATGCTTGTTAACAGCATGTGTTAATCATTAATGCTCAATCATCACTTAATTATCTCATTAACTCCAAAAATGATTCAGTGTTATTTTAACAGCCTGTAGTATGTACACTGAGTAGTATTCATTTAATCTGGGCTAACTCATGTGGAGCCTCCATGGCTGTGCTATGGACTATTTAAAAAAGTAGCATGGATTTTACATGGACAAAGTTTCAAAAAATAAGTTTGATTGAGTATTTCTGTGCCCAAAAATTCCACCTGGTTTCTCACAAGTTCTGGAAAGTTTTTTTTTTTGAGTATGGGTCTGTGTGGCGTCAATTAGTGCAGAATGTCCTTGTACGGGCACCAGAATGAACAACATGACGTCCAGAGCGAGAGAGCAAAAGCAGCAGGTTCAACAACACGCTTTGCTCGGCTTTAGGGAAGTCGGCGGCTGCGCTGCACAGGCCACAGGACTTCACAAAATCATCAATGTCACCAAAGAAGTGTGTTTTTGGTTGTCAGGGCAAGACAACCCTGCACAGCTTCCCAAAGAACCCAGCGTTAAGGGGAAAGTGGATAGAGTTAGATGATTTCGGCGATGATTATGATTGTTTTATTAACATGGCCCAGTTTGATGCCTGTTTTGCAGATCGTCTATTGCTTAAGGAAGGAGTGGCCCCAGCGATAAAGGTTCAAGGTTGTGCAACGGAACCGCAGGTGGTGAGTAAAACTGCTTCAAATGTCTGTTATTGGCTATCAGCACGCTAAACAAATATATAGAGTTCCAGTGCATACCACATAGAGACGTCCTGCTATAGTCGTCGTTCAATTTCAGCCTCCGGATCAGATTCTGGGTCATATATGTATGGCTGAATCTGATTGATAGCCATCGTTTATTTAGGATAGATTTGTTTTCCCATGTTTAAGGATGTCACAGCTTTCAGATGCTCTCAACACAATAGGTGCGTACACTCGTGATTCTTTAGCTCTGCCCACGTGATATGCCTCCAGCTGCTCTGTTTTATTCTGAATGATTCTGTACAATGTATCTTTCTTTAACAAATATAATAAAAGTAAAGACTGTTCGGAGATAGAAAGGATGCAATACTACATGAGATTGACAGAAACTGTGTGTCAAACTCCTCCTTTAATTTTTTAATTTTTATTTCATGCAGTCCAGTATTTAAAATAATGGCTTAAGTTCAGTTTGATTTGTGATAGTACAGAATCGGGAGATCGGCGTATCGTCACAGCCCTAATGCCATTTGATATTTAATGATCCCATTAGCTTACATGTGTATTAACAATGCTTATATTGCTAGCTTTGGCTTCTTCTTTGCCTGTGTTTTAAACAGGATATTCTGTACTCTTTCAGAAGATGAGTAATAGCGCCACAAAATTATGTTAATGGCAGGGAAAATTCATCTCTGGACATTTGCACAACCTAGACTTTTTTTTTTTTTTACTTTAAACCACACAAAAAGAAAAAACTCAAAAACTCACAGAAGATTTGTATTCAAGCCATTTAAGTAGTAGCTGTATTGAAAGCTATTCTAGGATATTTAAAATGCATTTGGCAAACAAAAACAACAACTGTCTCATCACTGAGCCATGAACAACATTCTTCATAATAAACAGATAAAGCTCAGGCAAATCCTGATATTCACAGACACACAGTGGACACTTACCTTCCTTCAAATTCTGGCAGGTCAGTGGATTTGCCCATGATGAGATACGATTTGCCTTCTTCCAATGCCAAACGATTTCTGCAACTGGGACGACCCAAAAATAATCTGACTTTGCCCTCAACATCATCATCAGAGCCTATAGGACAGAACAAAGATTAGGAAACATTTGATCTGCAATGCCGTTTAGCCTTAAGCTGAAGATGTATTTGAGAGGACAAACAGCATTTCACAAGAATCAGACACACTTCAAATGCATTTCCTGATCAGTGGAGAAACATGGAGAGAATATTGAACCGTACCCTCTTTCAGCACCTTCTCCACCATCATAGTATAGATGTCAGAGTCCCGTGCTAGAGCCATCTCGATCACTTTGACTTTATAAACTGTCAATGATACGTGTTATATTGTTATTGACATATTAACTGATTGGAATTCAGTGGCAGAAGTCAAACATTTTTTAATGATTTTAAGGGTTAAAGTAATCGTTCACTAAAATAGAGAAACTGTCATATTGTACACCCTCATGTAGTTCCAGGCCTCTGACTGACTTTCTTCTGTAAAACAAAAACCAAGATATTTCCCATAAAAATATTCCTCCATGTGATGAGCTCTCTCTGACTGAATGATTTGGCTTCAACGGTTCTTGAGTTAATGGCTCATTGGAAGGGAAGATTTACTGTGATGATTTACCGTTGATTAACAGTGAAATTTGGCTTTTGACAAAGCTTTAATTTGGCTTCAGGAGACATGGGATACATGCAAATGATCTGTTTTTCATAGTGTGTGCCATTTTAGAAGTTTACCAGACATGTTCACTATGACAAGTGAATGTCACATCTGTTTTGTGAGCAACAGTATTCCAACATTTAGCTTTTTGTCTAAATTATATTTTATGGTTGTGTACCTGATTTAAATTTTTTTTTAAGTTACATGCAGTTAGTTGCTCACTATGAAAAAAAGCAGCATGAAAAAAAAAAAAATGTTGTGTTCCACTGAAAAACAACGGGTTCATGGTGGTTTAGAACAACATAATAATGAATCTTGATTTATGAAAGTATGACAGTCATGGTAATGAATTAACACAGAACTGAAGGTCTTTACCATAATCCATGCCAGGTTCACAGGCTTTATCCAAACGTTCCAACATCATTTTTGTGGCATTTTTTTCTTCTACATTGTTTATCCTCTGGTAAGTGCAGTTTTCTGTGTTCAGAGAAGTTAATGTTTATACCCACACAGATATACACACACATTTTTCATTTTCTCATCCAAATACAATAATAAAAAAATAAAAATATTCATACTTGAATGTTTAAAATTGCAAGTAAACCGCAGGGAACCAAATAAAATATTACACTACTACAGGTTACGGTCACTTTATCCTATTATTTAAGTGTGACAATACCTTCTGCACACACGCACACATCTCCCTTACAGAGTCTCTCTATAACGCCATCTATCCTTTCAGGGTGGTAGAACTTCGTACAGCGAGCATCTGAAACACGCGCACACACACGCGCACACACGCGCACACACGCGCACACACGCGCACACACACGCACACACACGCACACACACGCACACACACACACACACACACACACACACACACACACAGGTTTAATGGAGGGAGGTCCATTCATTAAAAATGTTACTGTACATAATTTCGAGAAATATTATATATCAACAATATCTGTTGAGAAAAGCCCACAAATAAATAAACTTTAAAGATTAGTATTTTTTCCTTTACTTTTTCCCTTTCCTTTAGTGTGTAATACAACTGTTTGTACATGTAAACAATGGCCCACATCTGGCACATGTGGAATACTGATCTTTCCCACATCTGGCACATGTGTAATGCTGATCTGGACCACATCTGCCACATGTGGAATACTGATCTGGCCCACATCTGGCATATGTGCAATGCTGATCTGGCCCACATCTGGCACATGTGGAATACTGATCTTTCCCACATCTGGCACATGTGTAATGCTGATCTGGACCACATCTGGCACATGTGTAATGCTGATCTGGCCCACATCTGGCACATGTGTAATGCTGATCTGGCCCACATCTGGCACATGTGGAATACTGATCTTTCCCACATCTGGCTCATGTGTAATGCTGATCTGGACCACATCTGGCACATGTGGAATACTGATCTGGCCCACATCTGGCACATGTGGAATACTGATCTTTCCCACATCTGGCACATGTGGAATACTGATCTTTCCCACATCTGGCACATGTGGAATACTGATCTTTCCCACATCTGGCACATGTGGAATACTGATCTTTCCCACATCTGGCACATGTGTAATGCTGATCTGGCCCACATCTGGCACATGTGTAATGCTGATCTGGTCCACATCTGGCTCATGTGGAATATTCATCTGGCCCACATCTGGCACATGTGGATTACTAATCTGGCCCACATCTGGCTCATGTGGAGTACTGATATGGCCCACATCTGGAACATGTGGATTACTAATCTGGCCCACATCTGGCTCATGTGGAATACTGATCTGGCCCACATCTGGCTCATGTGGAATACTCATCTGGTCCACATCTGGCTCATGTGGAATACTGATCTGGCCCACATCTGGCACATGTGAAATACTGATCTGGCCCACATCTGGCACATGTGGAATACTGATCTGGCCCACATCTGGCACATGTGCTAGTTGCTATATATAAGTGTTTACACTCACATACTTGTGTGTAAACCACAACTGCTCTGACTTCGCAGGCCATAACTTTAGAGTTCAGGTTCATTATCAATGATTCTGCAGAGAAGTCTCCACTAATCAGGGAATGGAAACAAGCCAATTGAGCTTAAAAGGACTTTGTAGCACCCACTCACTTCTATAAATGACTGCGAATGACACGCACGCAAAAGTGTAAATGTCAATAAATTTTAAGCCGTTTTACAGCAAGGTTTAACAGTGCATTATACATAAAATATTAGCTAGGTACATAAGTATGAGACAGGGAAACTATATTCTTATGTATGTGAGAGGGGAGAGTCTTCTTTTGCATTCAATGCTTCAGAGACATGTTCCTTGATGTGATCTTTCTTCATGTGAAAACACGTGTGCAGCGGTAGCTCACCTGGTGAGTAATATTCATATATTGTGACTGCAGCAGGTTGAAGCAGACCCACATTCAGCATCTTGTGCATTCTGAAGATTAGTTTTTCTATCACTTTATGAGAAACCTAATGAGACAAAAAATAAAAAGTGGAATACTGAGCAGGACCACATCTAGCACATTATATTTTGAAATTTTGACTTGAAGCAGTGCATGCTGGTTAGAAATTTTTGACTGTGACGTATGTCAACAAAGTAGCGCAAGAGAATTTCGAGAAGGGCCAGCTAATACAACCGGATTCACCGCATGACAGCGGTCATGTGTGTTTCGTGTCTATTCTAAAACATTCCGCTATGTAATGCTCACATTATATATATATATATATATATATATATATATATATATATATATATATATATATATATATATATACACACACACAGTATATAACAGTAAAACCTCTTTTCACGTAGTCGCGATGTTATATTGTCATGTTTATCAAACTAAAACTGATAAAAACCGTAGACCCCACTTCATTGATAGTGTAGGTTTATATGTTAAACTTTACTCTTATACAAACAGACGCTGTATAAAGCGGTACATAAAGTATTGAATGGAAATGTCTACTGAAACATCTGTGCATTTGAGAAATATTGGATTCATTTAACTTCAGCTGTGATAAAGTATGCAAATATAGCACAAGCGTCACTACGGGAAGCAGAAAGTGTCCGACTTCACGTCTCCGTTTGCAGCTCCTCCCCGCCTGCACGCGGATACTCTCGCCGCATTCTGTTTTTCACTCTCTTGAAAGATAATTTAAAGAAAAATACAATCACTGAAGTATGGCACATGCTGATTTATCTGAGGTGAAGTTTTGCTTATGTGCGTACAGGCTGTGAATAATCGGGCTACAGCATTTGGAGAATTCAGGGGGAAAACTATTCAGAGTTTGAGAGAAGACTATTCAGAGTTTTCCCCCATACGTGTCAGAAACTGACGCAATGCTTGTTCTTGTTAATGCTGGAATCCATGAAATACAATTTATGTTAGTAACCGCAACGATTCATAATCAAAAGAAAACATATCTGTTTTTGACACCATCGGGTGACAGTCGGCATAAATACCTTGTTTAAGTAGAGGATGAGGGATCCTCGCTCTGACAGCACTTTATTTTTTTCATATTGCTGAATGTATCTCTCCTTCCCTGAAGACAACTGAGAGCAAGAACATGAGAAAAAAAACCTTACTACATGACATGTGTTATGGCCTATCTGCAGATGTGTGTTATATTCCTCTTCTAGGCATCACTGCATCAGTTTATCATCATAATACCTCTTTAAGATCATTTTCATCAACATCAAATCCTGTCGGTATGCCAATGTCCAGAATAGTCATAGTGGCATCGAGTTTATCGCTTTTGAAGCTGTGAAGATGGAGATAAAGAGCAGATTTTATTAACAGGTGTTCAGTTTTGCTCCATCTAGGCTGCTTTCACACTAGAGCTTTTGGTGTAAACCCGAGTCCGCTTGATGTCATAATTCTTATATTGTAGAGCTGATCGTCTCTGAATTATCTGTCTTTGGAGAACAAGTTGCATCTGCTTCAGAATCCAGTGCAACTGGAGTCTCTGTAGTATGGGATGTTTTTAGTATCATAATCAGTGGCGGCTTGTCAATAGAGGGCGCTGGGGCGCCGCCCCCATCACAATTCCAGAAATATACATGTATACAAAAATTATATAAAAATGAAATAAAAATAAAATAGTTTACTCATATGATGTATGAGTGGGTAATTAAGAGCCTCAGCATTTAATAAAAAAAAACTATTTTATATGTTTTTTAATGTTTCATGCGGTTTCATGGGCGAGGGACGCCGGACAAATGGATGTCTATCTCAGTCCATAAATCGTCGGGCAGCATGTGACCTGAAGCTGGTCTCTAATTGGTTTCTTAAAGATTCTCCTCCGGGCGCAGGTCGCTGCGTCCCTGGCGAATCAGAATTGCATACATGTTTTTTGATCCAATCTGATTGGTTCTCGTCAACTGTCATTCAATGTTACGCTCTTGGCCACTACTGCGAGAGAGCGTTGGTGACAACGTCACTCCGACCCCGCCCGCCTAAACATTCGTAGAGATGGCAGCAGTCAAACTAAATTCTGTGATTGATTTACAAAAAAATCCTTTCACAAGGCGTTCGCTGGAAGAAAAAATAAGAATTAAGGATCTCGGACCGGACCAGCCCGATTTACAAATTCAGCAGCAGTCCAGTGACAGAGGACGAAGCTACACTCGGAGCTTCACCTGCTCTCGTTATGAGAAAAGGAGGTGGCTGACTGGATGTGACGGTAGCATTGCCCTTTTTTTGCTTTCACTGTCTCTTATTTCAAAGTGAGTGAGAGGTGTTTTTCGACCTTGAAAAGAATAAAAACTTTTCTCAGAAACACCATGACCCAGGAGAGGCTGAATGCACTTGCATTGCTCTCCATGGAAAAGAGACTTGTCACTGAGATGACTGACTTTAATCAGAGAGTAATTGAGAAATTTACTGGCCAGAAAGAAAGGAGAGCAAAATTTATGTTCAAGTAGTCAACATGCCAGTCTGTAGTTGCTACTTTTGTTTTTTCCTTTCCTTGTTCAATTATATATGGGAAATAAATATGTAAAAAGATAAAAAGTGCAGACACTGTTTTCTCTTTAATGCTTGAATTTAGTCAACATGCTTCTTGGTACTGCTTTGTATTTATTTTACTTATTTGATTTATAAATAAGTAAAATAATTTATAAGTAATTATACTTATATATACTTATATACTTATTATTATTATTATTATTATTATTATGTATAATTTATAAGTAAATTATACTTAAATTAACATAATTATACTTAAATATACGCAATTATTCTTAAATATACGTAAATCCCCCCCCCCCCCCCCCCCCAAAAAAAAACCCGCGCCCCCCCAAAAAAATATATCACCAGCCGCCACTGATCATAATGATTGCCAAATCTACACACAATTATCCATTAACTTAATATGTGTTGCAGATATGTTTTATTATCCACAAACAAACACCATTCAACTTGTGTGTGCAAAACGTAATGAATGTGCAGCATTTTGTACAAATAGAGAAATACTTTGATTTGTGCATGCAACAAGTAAGATGTGCACTTGTGGTTCCGGTGACACGTGCATTCATTGACTCATCTCTGAGTTGATCCAATTTGATTCATTTGGATTTTGAGACTTTCATTTCGCGTTCAGTGCATATTTTCTTTTTAACAGGCTCTAAAGCCCAAAATACACTGCATGATTTTAGCAATCCTATAAGATCCTAAATCACACTGTGCGACATTGATGCCTGCGTGTAGACGGTGTACCGTGATGACACCTATTATAAAAGAAAAAGCTTAATATGGCTTAATGTAATAAGATGGTGATATTAAAACTCAGTATGCTACCTTATTGAATATGCAATGCGTCGTATTGCAGGTTAAAGGAACTGTAAGAAATGCATTTCAATTAATCATAAAATGGCCCTGATATGTCACTAGACATTAAGAAATCATGTTAATTTCAAATACTTATATCCCTGACAACAGTACTCCGGCCAGGATATTGTCATCTATAAGTTGTTATTGCAGCCCTCAACTGATGTTGATGATGTCATGTTGTGTTTTGGCCTGAAGCTCCGCCTTCCACCTATCGACCAATCACAAAATCAGCAGTGTTTGGACAACCGGGTTGCCAGATCTGCTCTAGTTACCACAGCTGCAGCTACAAATGTACAAACATTTCATATTCTGATTTAATCTGCTTGGCATGTACAAAATATACTTTATTAATACCTTTTAATGTCAGTTTATAATTGCATCACGCTACATGTTTTCTTTATTCAAGGGAACATGCAATGTGAAACTTTACATGTTTTGAGTTCATATTTGTCTGTTTGTCTCTACAAGGTGAGCAATGTTTTTATTAATAAGGTGAGTTCTGAATTTGTTGCTTTAATATCACTTTCTTAAGGATTGTGGCAAAAAGTGATACAGCTATGACCGGAAGTGATCCAAAATCTCAACAGGGGGTTGTTTATTCCAACTAAAATTCAACGTCTGCCAGAAAGTAAAAGTCCTAATTTCACTAATTAATTCTACCTCCTGGCTGAAAAACTGTGCTATTAGCAAAAATGAGAATTAACAGAGGTTTAGATGTTAATGATTTATTGAAAATAATAAAGTCACCATTATTGTGATCAGTGTTTGCTGTAGTTTGGCTCTTGACCCTTGACTTTTGAGCATCAGTGGCTCTCTGGTTGCTGTAGCTGTGTTTATTATGATGAAAACAGCAAGAGAAAACGTGATCAGATTATTGTGGCTACTTGTTGAAGATACAAATGTAATCATCATGTAGTATTCTCTGTGTTTGATTATGTCATGAGCAGCATTGATTATATGAGCCATTTCACCATGATATCAGCACTGTTCTAGTCAGACAAACTGAATGATTAAAAAAAAGATTATGTACAATCTTTTTTGCACTCCTGTTTAGAAACACTTTCAAACTTCTGTGAGTTTTAGACACAAAGACATCAAGAATCAGCTTATGATTCTCATCAACGGTGACATACTTCATGCCACAATGCATTCTGTGTGCAAAATTCATCCATGGCTCCCAGAATGCATTGCAGCATAGAAACTTGTTACCATTATTGATGTCTGATGCTGCGTTCCAGTTCGTTTTTATCATGCCCTTCACTCACAAACTTCCCTCCGTCTCGTTCACTCGGATGTGCGTCATTGCCTAAGTTGCATGAGTGCCCACTGCTGGCGGAAACTTTGCAATGGACTGAACTGGAACGCCCTAAGCCCTTGATCACAATCAAGGGTCTGTCCATACAAACTTCCCTTGTTCACTTCACGAAGTGGAACACACTTCAAAATGGCGGCGGGATTCCCCCAAAGGGAAGTGCTTAGGGAAGTTCGCAAAAGGGTGTCTTAAAGTGGAGTGGAACGCAGCATGAGCGTGAGTTGATCTTGCAGAAGTTTAAAATGTTTAGTGTACAATGCATTCTGATCATTTCTGATAATCACAACAATAATCAAACAGAAATTAATGACAAATGTCACTCATATAAAAGTCAGACATAAGATCAGTGAATTAAGCCACAACATGATTATATTCATAGCATCAATGAGCCAACATCAGCTGATCACACCACCACAAACAGCTGCAAAAAAGTTTTTTTTAAAAAGTCCAGGGTCCAGAGCTCAACTAAAAGCAAACACTGATTAGCTATAATGGTGAATTTGTTAGATTCAATAAAACATCAACATCTAGGCCCTGTCCACACAAAGCCAGATTTTTCCCAATCCAATCTTTTTTTTCCCTCGTTTCAATAAATATCTGCGTCCACACGAGATCACTGAAACAGACTCAAAACGATGTACTATACATGCCAGGCCAGTGTGTGGCGCTGTAATTCTGCCACAGAAATACACTAAAAAGAAAGAAGAAGAGTTGTGGCTAGAAGGGGTATAGCAGTGTTCGGACGTGAGGCAAAATCTCACGATTAAATGCTAATAAATACATTTGCTACTTAACAGATGTGTTTTATTAACACCTACACCTACTACAACCCTAAACCTACACTTACAATAATGCAAATACGGTAATTAAATGATGCAATATTGATGTGTGCATGCCCAGTGCCCGTAGTTGTATCCCTTAACTCTTTCACTGTGCCGGACAAAGTGTGATGACATCATTGCTTCACAAAATATATGGATTGGCTGTGTACACAAAAACGCAAGATTGTCATTTTCTATTTTATCCACTCTGGGGCCTGGTTTCAGAAAATATCGGATTCATGCTTCCAAAAAGCCGGAGCCGTGTGGACGAAACACTGATATGGTACAAAATGTATACGTATACAGCTAAACGTGTCCCCGTGTGGACGGGGCCCTAGACCTCTGTTAATTCTCAATAGCCCCTTTCACACTGCACGTCGGACCCGCAATATTCCCGGAACATTGCCGGGTCGCCTTCTGTGTGAAAGCAACCACGTCCCGGGATTGATGACCGAATTCGACCCGGGTCGGGGACCTAGTAATATTGCGGTATTCGACCCGGGACGAGCGCTGTGTGAACAAAAGCCGAAACTAATGCCGCAACGTGTACGTAGTTATCGTGCGACTCCTAGAGCTTGTTTTTTCAATAATACAACCCTGCAGTGCCAGAAGAGCTCGTCGGTGTTTAAAACGCAGATAGTGTTCGTATACAAAAGAAACTAAACTTAAACAAGCAGAAATGAGCGCAAACTGAACACAAGTCAAGACCACGGAGCTCCTTACTATCCGCGCTGAAGCTGAGATCGCTCGCCATTATACGGCACATCAGGATGTCACGTGTCAACTTGACCCGGGACCGTTAAGCGTTGTGTGTGAAAGCGCACATATTACGGTATTTCACTAGCAGTGAGAATGGACCAAATCTAGCGGCCCGGGAACAAATACCGGGTCGCATTATCCGTGTATTTGCCGGAATCGCAGTTTGAAAGGGGCTAATGAGAGCTTCTGTAGACGTCTGACAGAAATAAAGTCAGTCTGGTTAGTAATGTGTGAAGCTGGTAATGCTGTTTGTGGAGTTGTTTAATCCTCTGATGAGATCTTCAGAGATTTAATGTGCTACCATACATTTCACCCTTTTTTACATCGCTTTTATTTAAAAAAAATTTTACAATGCAGTGCTTATTCCAATCATTTTTTACGGTGCTTATTCCAACCTTGTTCTTGTCTGATATTGGAGCCTGACATCAAACAAACGTTGGGTTTAGACGTCAACTTGACTTTCATTTTCAACTAAAATATGACGCCTGACTAACGTTGGATTAGTTGGAGTCCGTCTTCCTGACATCACATTGACTTACTGTGCCTGCTGGGTTGTTTGAGGATAGTAAAAATTTATCTGCAACACACATCAAGTTCATGGATAATTGTGTGTGCATTTATTAATCATTATGATACTAAAATCATCCCATACTGCTGGAGTCATTATCTAGTCATTATCTGGTTATGATAACCAGCTGTCCCTACTCACATTAATGAAGCAAACCGTGAATGTGGAAAAGTGGGGCGGAATTTAAACTCTGGTTCCAACCAAGCAAACAACCCACGTGTGAAAACAGCCCAAATAAACCCATGCTGATTAATTACAAATAAAATGGTTTCTTGATAAAAATAAATGTGTTGTTTGTTCACATACAAGAAATCCATAGTGAAGTTGTAACTTGCAATGGCTCCTGGTTTTGCTAAAGGGAAAACAAAAGTTGTTGGTGGTTTTAGTTAAGTCAAGTCCTAGGGTGGAAGCCCTATCTCTTAAAAGTAGGGCTTTTAATACTTGAACTAGGGTTAAACACAGTGAAGAGACTTAATGTACAAAAAGTACTACAGAAAAGCATCTTTGTCAGTCTTACTTTCAGACATTTCCTCCATTTTAACCGTCAGATCAAAGAATGTACAGTCAGACTTCTTCTCAACAGGTCTGGCGTAGTACAGCGTCAGAACCTGAAAAGAGCAGCACGTCTCAGATTAGATGTTCAAACGCTTTAATCTCACTGTTGACCGTATAAACGCTCATGAACACTCACTGAGAGAATGGCTGTTCCAGTTCCTTTAGCCGTCACATTGAAGTCCTGGTCGATCTTCGCCTGTTGAGTGAACGCAGATGTATTTGAGTCATCAGAATGATCAAATCTATTATAGAACAGAGATACCTGATGGTTTTATTGACTAAACACAACACTAATGTTGTAGAGTAGACAATTAAAAACTATAAATGACAAATATCTTTTGAAACACTGAACATGAACCATTTGAGGTAGTTATTTTTCACCTTGCCTGACCGTGTAAGATGCACATTGCTTCTTTTAATGGTCCATCTGTCAGGGGCGTTTCTTCCTGCTACTGACAGCTCCACGTCCAGATTGAAGTTCTGTTCATCCTTTATATGGGTGTAATACTCTGCCACAGCCTGAAACACCATGATGGTCACCTGGAAAACACAGAAACAGAGGTGGAAAGTCCAGGGGTCAGAAAATAAAAGCCTTGCCATATTTTTATTCCACTCATGAACTCACTCAGCTGATATCATTGAAAATATTGAAAATAACAAAGTCACCATTATGGTGATCAGTTTTGTCTTTAGTTGGGTTCTTGACCCTTGACTTTTGAGCATCAGCATTCCTCTGGTTGCTGTAGCAATGTTTGTTATGATGAGAACAGCAAGAGAAAACATTATCAGATGATTTGGGCTACTTGTTGATGATACAGATGTGGTATTCTCTGTGTTTGCTTATGTCGTGAGAGGCATTGATTATTGAAACCATTTCAGCATGATATCAGCAATGTTTTAATCAGACAAACTGATGTACACATTTTTTTTGCGCTCCTGTTTAAAATCCTCTTTCAAAAGAGTTTTAGACACAAAGACATCAATAATCAGCATATGAATCTCATCAACAGTGATGTACTTCATGCCACAATGCAAGTGGAATAAAAATGACAGGACTTTTCCTTTCTGACCCCTAGACTTTCCACCTCTGCCCCTGACTTAGAGGTACCAACCCAGTGACGGCCACTTGTACCTTAAAAGGTACAATTTTGTACTTTTTTGACAGTGCAGATGATGAGAAGTTAGCGTACCTGTGTCGTGCCAGCACCACCATAATGAGACTGTTGTCTGCCCAGCCAGCGCACTGGCTCTCCTGCTCTATCAAAGTCTTGGGCCTTCATAAGCGCCAGCACAGCATAGGCCGTCGCCTCTCGTGAGTGATAAGGCTGTCCAGCGACATTCCAAACCCTGCCGGCTGATTGAAACACAAAACAGGAATAGAAAGTTGTGGAAATGAAGCTGGAGCATGAAGGGAAATCTGTCGCTCCACTCACATATGCTGGTCCAGACCATCGAGCTTGATGCTTTGGCTTAATTATTTCAATCCATTACGGTTCTTGATACTGACAAGCAGCTATATTACATCACAACTTACATAATTATTTCATAATTTCCACTTTGATTTGTTTTAATGCTCCATGTTATATGAAGCACAATACATTTTGATGGCTTGTTAGTGTCACTGACCTTGCGTTGAGTGTTTCATCAAGACCTCTTTATTGAGTTTGCCCTCATTGGCCATGGCGTAGGAAGTCAATGCAACAGCATAAGGATTGGTCAGTTTTGGAAGTTGACCTTCTAAAAATATAATACCCCTTCTGATACTTGAATGCAGATTCTGTAAAAGTGTGGCTTTTGTTAAGTCAAGAGGAAGAGTTGGAAAAAAAAAAACTTCTCGTTTTTAATGATTTTGCTAAACAAAACAGTGGACAAGTAGACTGGGTAAACCCAGCCTGATCTGCCGGCAATTTGATTTCACCCGGCAACTCAGTCTGGAAACCTGTACATTAATTTCTACTGCTTCTGTTACACTTTTGCGGGAACCAATCACAGACTGGCTTATCCAACTGGCACGCTATTGGCGGTTTAACACGATGACAGATAGAGAAATGATGAGTCATTGACTTTTGATCACGCCTCTTGGGGTCTGAATGGTTGAAGGACTATCCAATTGCAAACAGAGTTATTCGAATAATGCCAGCTGATCATGCCTCTTGTGCAGTAGAAAATACAGAGCAGACTCCCCAGACCAATGTTCAATCTTAAATTGAGCTTGGTCTGGTGATAGCCAAACAAGTGGACAAGGTGTACTTACATTAACTGATCCAGCACAGATCTCTCTGGCCTCTTGCATGGCAATCACAACAAAGGCCGTCAGAGAGGCTTCGGCATCTTTGCCCTGTACGCCACCCTGGAATAAAGCATAAATAAACAAAATATCACAAAAACAGGTTTTTATAATAAATCCAAAAAAATAACCCATTTTACTACACTGTGAAAACAATTGTTGGTGTCAAAATCATCATCTAATGGCCTGATTAACTGATCTTGTTTGTAATCTAATCCATAATTATATCTACAACATATGGGTGCTTTTTATGTTTTTGATTATGGTATCACTTTGAATTTACAGAATGAGTTCGTTGTGTTAGAATATATAGACTCACCAACCACAGTCCTGCCAGATTACCGTAAAATCAATACAAAAACAGTAATATACTCCAAATAAATTTACAATAACACATTGTTGAAAAACAGCAATTTTATAAGTAAGAGAAGGCTGCAGACCTGGAGCAGGCATATACGGCCCAGACAGTTTTACACACCTGTTGTTTCTGACGTGACAAGTAGGGGAATATACGGCAAAATAACATCATCGGGCTCGAAACGTACACAATAAGTTATGATGTTCATAGATGTTCACTAATCTGCAGATGTTCTGTGTGGTTTGTGTGAATTTAAAGGTGCGCTATGTAACTTCCATCTGCTAGAGGGCGCCTATTCAAAATGAAGGCGTAGTTTGATGATGCCCGGCTTAATTGCAGAATCTTGGAACATGTGGTCTTCACCTCACAGCCAGTGGAAAAGAATCGGGATAAGACTCTGGCAGAAATCATGTTCATGGATGCGATTAGTAACGTTACTGTAGTGTGAAGCAGAGCAGGACCGAGTGTTGAGGAGCTGAGCAAGGCTGCTGGAGCGATTGTTAATCAGATGAAAAACACACGGCTCGCAAGCAGCGGGACTTTTATTACGACGGGACACAGTCGCGAGCGCCATTTCCGCTTTTCCGGTCATGAGTGTGAGATAACGCAGCTCTGTTTATCATGGATACATTTAATGATGTTATGACGTTACTCTGTGCGTTCGCTCAGTGGCTGCTGTGACACTTGCTAACAGTAAAGTGTATCTGCCAAATAAAACCGGAAACCGAGGGTAACGAATATATGACGCAACTGACAGACGAACATACATTTACATTTAATCATTTAGCAGACACGTTTATCCAAAGCGACTTACAAAAAAGGAACAGACAATGGCTTTCTTATTTAGGTTAAAATGGCCTAAAAGGTAATGTGGTGGAAACATTCATGAACCGTTCTCATAACATGTTAAAGCCACGATCGAAATACAGAATATCACACAAATATATAAAAGAACATTTTGATAAATAAACCTGAAAAAAAACCTGCCTAGGAGGGGAAAAAAAACACTTTGAGTGCATTTACATGCACGTTCTTCAGCCGATTATGCCTAAAGTGGGTGAAGGACGCGAAGCTCATGCCCGCGACTCAGGATCTCACATCGCCACCTGACGCAAACATTATATACACGCAAGCTCAATTTTTAATTGACTGACAGATGAGCTGCGCGAAAGCGCTCTGTGGTGAAGGATTTTAAACAACTTCCTAAGTGGCCGCGGACAGGCGCTGAATGCTGCCACCGGTGTGTGTACACTCATTGAACGTGTTCTAATTTTAAAGCGGTGCGAAGCTCAGCGCCCTTAAAGGGGTCGCACACCGATGCTCAGCTCAGCTCAGCGCCGCGACACGTCTTTAAAATATTGAGCACCCCTATATTGCCAAAATGTTATGATCCTCGTTTCATAACACCCGTGAAGATTCGACCGTGAGATCTCTGGTCGAATCAGGCTCCATATATCGATGCATCGAATCTTCGACTATTCGGGGTCACCCCTAATATATATATATATATATATATATATATATATATATATATATATGTGTGTGTGTGTGTGTGTGTGTGTGTGTGTGTGTGTGTGTGTGTGTGTGTGTGTGTGTGTGTGTGTGTGTGTGTGTGTGTGTGTGTGTTTTATGTGAAGAAAATAACTGATAAGGAGAATACATATTAAACTGAAGTGTTTTTATGTGTGAGGATATAGGATATCTGTTTGTTTAATTAATTCATGTTGTTGGTCAGCATTAATCTGAAGAGTAGAGCCTGTGCTTCAATAGTTGATGAGCAGAGTAACACTGATGTTATGCTACATGTTGCTTTATTTAAATGCAATAACTGTAGTTGCATGATGCAGTGATAAGCTTTAGCATATTTTACTTTTGAGTATGTTAGCATATAGCTTATTTAGTACAGTACTAAATACAATAAAAACAATGCAATTTTAATAATCCCTCTTTTTTAACAATAGTAAACGTTGCAGATTCTACAAGAGTTATACAAAAAAGTTAATTGTATCTTACACATTAATTGTAGGTAATTGATATTTCTCCTTAGCCTGACCAGCCAGACCCACATCAAGATGTTTGGTCTGGAAACTCACCATTGACAGCTCAATCCGAGGGGCGGATAAACGGTTGTCTTTCAAACTCCCTCTGCACGTGATAGGATAGCGCTACACCAACCAGAGCAACAAAGGTAAAAAAGGAGCTTGTTGATAGATTAAACATTCACCATATCCGGTCGGCTAAACTCCGAACACATCTTCCCTTCTTAAGAATGACTTCAGTGCCGTTCTTTGTTCTTTTCTCAGAGAAAAGCTTAACTCCAAGTCTTCCAGAATCGCAGTCAAAGCTGATTCGAAAGACCGCCGTTCGCCAGTTTCTGTGTTTACTAGAAGCATGCAACCGCAACTCTGCCATCGTCATTATGTTAAGCCCCGCCCACTGACTCTATACATGATGTGATTGGCCCAACCAAAGTTTGGCATTTACAGCTCAGACGTGTATTGAGAGTTGCTAGACGACACTCGCGGCAGATTAGATTTGCTGCCGCTAGGGTGCGTCTAGATTTCTAGGCTAATTTCTCCTCAGATGAGTTTAAATTCATAGTCAGTCAAATTTACCGTCATCTCACTTTGATGTACAGGTGCCTCCTCTTTAAAGGATCCATCTGGCAGTTGTTTGTAGAGAACCAGCCACTTGAGGGCGCTGCAGATCACATTATTCTCTATAATATTTAAGTAACTGGCCATGGCGAAGACTTTAGCCACATATGCAGTCAGCCTTAACCAAAAAAAAAAAAAAAAAACATTTGATACTATTGAAGATTTTAATATTTGAAGATAATAATATTAAATAACATGAAAGTTTAGAAAATAAAATATGTTACCATGTGCTGCTTGGCGTGTCTTCCCAGATAGAATAAGATCCTTCACCTTTACGGTATTTCAGCTGCCCTTGATAACCTTAATAAAGAATGAAAATTTACTTTAGTATCTGTACATGTTACATGTAAATATTGTCCATTTTATTTTTGGGGGAGCATCTTTCACAGTAAATTCCTTCTGTGTTGAATTAACACAGCTCCGTGTTCATACCACCAGCAGAGTAAAGCAGTGTTAGAGTTAATTAGATACTTATATGAGTGATTCATTGAGTGACACCTGATGATAATGTGCAGAATCACTGAAGGAAAAAGAAACACAAGAACTACAACTGACATTCAGATACAGTACACTTTGAAGGCCTGGCCTTCAAAGACTGTGTCTTTCAAAGTGGGCACCCTTCATTTTGGGACACATTAACAAACTCACATGAAAAGCTGAGATTCAAACTGTGCAACTCAATAAAACACTGAGCTCCATAATGAGGACCAAACATTTTTCAATAAATCCTAAAATTCTAAACCTTGGTTAATTCTCAATAACTGCTTATATCTGTAGTAGCTTGCTGACCTGTGTTGATGTATGAAATGGCTTTCCTACGGCGGTCCAAGCCAACAGTCTCCCATTGATTGGTCTTGTCCAGATAATGAGTGGCAATGACAGGTAGAGTGATGCTGTACATGTTCTGCTCTCCACATCCAGAGGGCTGGACAATGAGCTCACTCATGAAGTTTTCACTGAAGATCTGCTCGACTGTCTGAGAGATCTTTCTACCTGGAAGAAGGAAAGAGAAAATGCAGATTAAGATCTCAGTTCTCAGTATCTTTGTTAGAATGTGCTGTCAACACTTATTCAATACTCTAATGTAACGGATATACATTCTCAGAAAAAAAGGTACAGTGGAAGTACAATTTTATTCCTTGAGGAACAAAACATGTAACTGTAACTTTAAAGATACACAATTATAAAATAGTTTTCCTGTACTCAGAGCAGGGATAGGCAAGATCAGTCATAGAGAATCACTGCCCCGCAGAGACTGTAGGATCAAACCCTGAGTTGACAGAGCAAGCTGATGATCAGCATCATAGTAGCAACAAAGCTGGAATGGATTGGTTTGGTTTTGTCAACTTGAAACTAATCATGTTACCCTGAGTTTGTTCAGCTACCATCATGGTACAGGACCCAGTTGATGTTGGTTTGTTACTGATGATCACAACTTGTCTGGCTATCACCAGACCAAGCTCAATCTTTTAAGATTGAACATTGGTCTGGGGAGTCTGCTCTGTATTTTCTACTGCACAAGAGGCATTATCAACGGGCACAATTCAAATGACTCTGTACGGAATTGGATAGTCCTTCAACCATTTAGACCATAAGAGGCGTGATTAATGAGCATAATTCTAATGACTCTGTATGCAATTGGATAGTCCTTCAACCAATCAGACCAATGATCAGACTCTTCTCTATCCATCATTGTGTTAAATCCCCAAGAGTGCCAGGTGGATAAACCAGTCTGTGAATATGTGAAATATGTAGCAGGATAAATTAATGTACAACTTTCAAGCCTGAGCTGTAGAGCAAAATCAAATCACTGGAAGATCAGGCTGGGTTTAGTTTATTATAGCTCAATAGGTTTTAAATTATAATAACCCTGTGATTATACAGTATGATATCAAGCAGTGTCATAATCATTTATGAAGAATTCTAAATGCATCATACAACACAAACATTTTAAACTACCATTTAAAAAAAAAAAAAATGTTTTTCTTTTTTTTTGACACAGACATCAAGAATCAGCATATGAATCTCAACAATGGTGCAATCAAAAGCTTCATGCTGCAATGCATTTTGCACAGCAAATATCTCAGTGTTAAATTAACTCTGCTCAGTGTTTATGTAATCCAGTCTCCAGTCCACACGGAGACACGTTTAGCTGTATACATAGTATATGAGTATTTCGTCCACACGGATCAAGCGTTTAGCAGCCTGAAACCGGTATTTTTTGAAACCGGGTCCCAAAGTGGATAAATCTGAAACCGACACCCTTGCGTTTTTGTGTGTACAGCCAATTTGTATATTTTGTGAAACGGTGATGTCTTCACACCAACACTAGAAGACACTGGGAAACACTAGAAGGGATACAACATCACAGCAAAAACTCCAGTGTTAAATTAACTCTCCTCAGAGTTTATTTGGCTCCACACTCAAGAGTTTTAAAAGTAACTCTGAAGAAGTGTTAAAGGTAATGAAATAATTAAGAGATTAATTAAGTGATGATTGACCATTATTGATGAACACCTGATGATAACAAGCAGAATCACTGAAGGAAAGAGTCACCATTTTTAAGTCACCAGGCTCTCGACCCTTGACATTTTAACATTAGTTGTTCTCTTGCTGCTTTAACTGTGTGATTAGAGCACACATTTTGTTAGGGCAAAGAAACCACAGAGAAAATCTGTTCAGTAGTTTGATGATGTTTTGATTAACATTATTAACATCATCATAATTTAGCGACCTGAACAATAATACCATTTGGAGACAAATTTCTAATTATATAGGGCATGTGTTGATTTTACATTATCAATTACAAAAGCTCTATGAGGTCAATAGGATCAGATTATGTACTAAAACGTTCACACACAGACATTAAGAATCAGTGTATGAATCTCAACAATGGTGACAAACAGCATATCAGATACACAGATCATTTCTGAACATCACAAAACAACCTACTAAAAAGTCACATAATACAGAAAAAAAGAAATTGGTAAGATTTGGAAGAAATCACTAAATCAATTAATCTTATAATTTCTTCATGCTGCAATGCATGCTGGGAGCCATGGGTGAGTTTTGATTTGTGCACCCAGAATGCACTGCAAAAGCTTTTTGATGGCCACCATTGTTGAGATTCATACACTGATTATAGATGTCTCTGTGTGGCTAACTGACAGAGATTCAAACTTTTTTTTTTTAGAACAGAATCACTTTTAAAAATGCCTCTGATTATTTTGAAAACACCAGATCTTATGCTGTAGAATCACAGAGCTGTTATAATCAATAAAGTAAACCTAACTCAAAGATTAGGCTCTAGATGACACCAGTGAGTCAGCTTATGGTGATTATGACAAAACATAACCAACGACACCTGATCACATTTTCTCTGCACTTGTATGGCTGCTTTAAATCAGATAAAGCAGCCAAACAAGAACTATTATTATAAAGTCAAGAGCCCAACTAAAGCAAACAATAATCTCCATCATGGTGACTCTTTCCTTCAGTGATTCTGCTTGTTATCATCAGGTGTTCATCACTAATAGTCAATCATCACTAAATTAATCTCTTAATTATCTCATTAACTTTAACACTCTTGAGTGTGGAGCCAAAAACACTCTGAGGTGTTTGTTTAACACTGGAGTTTTTGCTGTGTACGGGCACTGGGCATGTGCACATCAATATTGTGCCATTTAATTACTGTATTTGCATTACAATAAAACAAAGTTAATAGTGTATTGCTCATACTATTCATAAGATCAGAATAGTATGAATGAATTAATATAGAATGAATGAATTAAACCACTACACAATGAGCCATATTCTGATCATCAAGCAGCTGATTGTTTTTTTCTCTTGCTTTTATTGCCATAACATTAAACAGTCGTCAAACTGCCCAACTAAAGAAAACACTGTTTTATGACACCATTTATGTCACCATAATGGTGACATTAAAAAAAATAAAAATAAAACTATTAATTCTCAACAAGAGCTTCAGTAGTCGTCTGACAGAAATAAAGTCAGTCTGGTTAGTAATGTGTGAAGCTGGTAATGCTGTTTGTGGAGTTGTTTAATCCTCTGATGAGATCTTCAGAGATGTAATGTCTTCATTTATCTTCAGTTGATTTCATCTAAGGCTGTGGCTGAAGTCAGTTGTAGTCAGTTGTAGTTTCTCTTTCCTTTAGTGAATTTGCTTGTTATCATCAGGTAACCGCTTATTAACAGCAGGTGTGCATCATTAATGCTCAATCATCACTTAATTATTTCATTAACTTCAACACTGACTCGGTCTTACCTTTTAACACTCTGAGTGTGGACTCATAGGCTGCATTTACACTGCAGGTCTTGATGCACAATTCCGATTTGGGGACTATATCTGATTTTTTTGACAACCCGCTTACATCATCTTTTCAAAATTTACCCGTATCCGATATTTGCATTTACGCTGTACACTGGCAAAACCGACCAAGACGTTCTTAACTGGTGAAAGGGAGTAAAATAGCACGATGGATGCAGACAAAATGATTGAACAATGTTTTGCTGTCTGCACTGTTCCACACATCTTTAAAGGTGGGCAAAACATTTCTCTCCTAAGGCGGAGAAAAGGAGGAAAGCCCTTGACAGGGTTGCCAGGTTTTCACAACAAAACCCGTCCAGTTGCAACTCAAAACTGTGTTAAAGTAGCCCAATTCCGCATGAAAACTGCGGACTTGGCAACACTGGCCCTTGATCGCAGTTTGTGTCCACCTGAGTTGACGTCATTCACCTCCATCCTTTTTTTCAATGACGTACAACTCGCATTTACTGGGGAATATCCGATTTGACCGCTTACATGGCAGACGCTAATGCACGCATCCGTATCATATCGGATTCATTACCACATATGAGTGAGGCCTGAATCCGATCTGAGGATATCGGAATTCATCCGTTTTTTTACTGCTTACACGTTCACATGTCATATCTGATCTGTGCCACATGAGAGGAAAAGAATCGGAATTGGGTCACTTGAATCATGCAGTGTAAATGGGGCCATAGTGGACTCATATAAACACCAGCAGTGTTCATTTAACACTGACGATTTTGCTGTGTACATATTCTTAAAAAACATGTTCTCCCTTACCTGTAATCGTGATGAAGGTGTCAGCAGGTGTGCCTGGAACCTGATCAGCTGGTGGTTCAGCTCTAACAACTATAGGTTTCTCCCCTGATGCATTTGGGATGAAGAACAGGAAGATGAAGGAATTAGAGTCAGGAGCCATGTGCTGATCAGATGTTGTACAGTGTTTGGTGAGTATTGAGCAAGAAAAGAACAGGAGTTGATCATGATCTCCTGAATGGCTGAAACTATAATGATATTTATTTATTTATTTATTTATTTATTTATTTATTTATTTATTTATTTATTCATTCATTCATTCATTCATTCATTCATTCATTTATTCATTTATTCAGTGGAAGTGTAACGTTATATAAAGGAAGTAAAATAAAGTAATGTGTGGTTTACTGGAAGTCTCACCATTCTTAACAGGATCGAGCTCTACATTTTGATGTAATGGAAACAGCACACCCTCAGACTGAAAGAAAGAGAACAAGTTAACTGTATGTGGTGCCCTATTAAAAAAAATTATAAAATTTTAAATAAATAAATAAATAAATAAATAAATAAATAAATAAATAAATAAATAAATAAATAAATAAATATCATCAGACGTACCACCACCTTTAGGGTCTTTTTCACTCCATCCTCATAGTCAGATTTTGCAGCTTTCACCTCAATGTCATGATCTCCCAGAGTCATGGGAATAATCACGTATGAAACCGCTACGCTGGAGCCTTTGTCAACGTTGACCATTATTCTGTGTTTGCCTTTCTTACTGGCAGAGCTGCAAACATCTGCTGTCTCCATAAACTCCACACGCACCTGGAGAAACAGAGTGAGACTCAAATCACTTCAAAGATGAAACCTCCTGATGTACAGTAAAATCCCCAGCGTTAAGTCAGCACTGCCCAGAGCACATGGTCCCACTCTACAAAGTGCTAAATGAATAATAATTAGATAGTTAAGTGATGGTTGAGCAATAGTGATGAACTAACGGGATGATGACAGTTCAGGGATTAAAAATAAAAAGATATATAGATGCACATTATAGTTAAAATGTTTTCTGTGTTGTATTTTCTCTCAAAATAAAGGATGTCATTTTATTCCATAGCGGAAATAAGTTATTTCAGCCTCTTGTTTACATAATGCTGCTTGGTCATTTTTACATATATATAATTGCTGCCGTAATCAGCCTATGAATCTCAACAATGGTAACAGGTTTCTATGCCGCAATGCATTCTGGGAGCCATGAATGAGTTTTGTATGATGTACCCAGAATGCATTGCGAGATGAAGTACGTCACCGTTGAGGAGATTCATAAGCTGATTCTTTATGTATGTGTGTCTAAAACGCAAACAGAAGTTTGAAAGTATTTCTAAAATGGAGTGTTACACTTTTTTTTTTAATCAATCAGTTTGCCTGATTAAAACATTGCTGATGTCATGCTGAAATACTATAATCAATGCTTCTCAAGACATAAGCAAACACAGAGAATAGCGTTACATGATGATTACATCTGTATCATCAACAAGTAGCCATAATGATCTGAACATGTTTTCTCTTGCTGTTCTCACCATAACAAACACAGCTACAGCAACCAGAGAAACACTGATGCTCAAAAGTCAAGGGGCAAGAGCCCATACAGCAAACACTGATCACAATAATGATGACTTTATTATTTTCAATAAATCATCAGCATCTGTTGATTCTCAATAAGAGCTTCTGTAGTCGTCTGACAGAAATAAAGTCAGTCTGGTTAGTAATGTGTGAAGCTGGTAATGCTGTTTGTGGAGTTGTTTAATCCTCTGATGAGATCTTGTGATTGTCAGAGTCTCCAGTTGTCCACCACAGGGCAGCAGAGACTTTGAAATGTGAACAGAGGTGGAAAGTCCAGGTTCAGAAGATAAAAAGTCCTGTTCTGTATTTTGTTCCAAACACCTGGATTTGCTAATAGCACAGTTTTTCAGCCAGAAGGTAGAATGAATTAATGAAATCAGCTGACTGAGTTCATGAGTGGAATAAAAGTATGGCAGGACTTTCAGAGATGGCATATATTTATGTATTAAATATATTTAATGTATGTTCTTATCTTCAGTTGATTTCATCTAAGGCTGTGTCTGAAGTTAGTTGTAGTTCTTGTGTTTATCTGTCCTTCAGCAATTCTGCCCAGCAGGCAAAAAATATATACTCCAATGCTGTATTGGAGTATATGTGGTGAATTAATGTTTGGTTTGCAACAGAGAAGCTAGCAAACAGATAAAATCTGATGTTAGAAAGTCAAGGGTCAAGAGTCCAACTAAAGCAAACACTGATCGCCATAATGGTGACTTTGTTATTTTCAATAAAACATCAACATCTAAACCTCTGTTAAGTCTCAATTTGAGCTTTTGTAGTCATCTGACTGAAATAAAGTAAATTTATCTTCAGTTGATTTCATCTAAAGCTGTGGCTGAAGTCAGCTGTAGTTATTGTGGTTCTCTGTCCTTGAGTGATTTTGCTTGTAATCAATAATGCTCAGCCATCACTCGATGAATCACTTGTTATATTGTGTTACTGCATTTGTCAAGTAATCACCCCCTCCACCTCACCACAAAAGATTAGCTTTAACGACTTTAACACTCTGCAGAGAGGGACCATATGTTTTGATTTGTGTTGATTTAATGCTGGAGATATTGTGTTGTGTATCTACCCTCTTCAGATCATTTGGAGTGTAGTTGTGAATAATGGCCTTGATTTCCAGTTGTTCACCGCGCACCGCTGAATAAGGGATCTTGAGGTCAATGAAAAAGCTCTTAGAAACGACAATCTCCTCAGGTTCTGCCACACAGATGCCTTTGAGGAACACAGACACACAGAAGGGTTTAAAGCAGCAGATCCTGGATGATGATGTTTTACATAGGGGTGGGAGCTTTTAACCACTTATGTGCAAGGGCACTGATTGTGCTTTAGAAACACCCTTATTCTGCTTCTAATTCTTCACACACGTGCATGCATGCTTTGCTTGATGCAGTTCATAGCTCCGATCGATTCTCAAAGATTATCCAGAATAGTTGGAGAGAAAATATTTTTCCTCCCACCCCTAGTTTTTCAGATCATGTATCCTGCGTTTACAGCTGCATCTTACCAAGTGTTGGTGACAGACTGACAGCCAAGATCTGCCAGGTAGTAATAGAGTCTTTCAGTTGGATCGTTTCATCTTTGGATGGTGCTCGGCTGGGATATTAGGAAAATACAAGAAAAATGAGAACTGTTGAAATACTCTTCACTTCTAATATTTTTTTTTTACCATTAGACTCACACACACACACACAATGGCCCTCATTTATCAAAAGTACGTACACCAAATTTCCAGCGTACACCTTGCGTACACCCAAACCCACGGTGACTTTGAGATTTATCAATATGGACGTTGGCGTACGGCACGCTCAAATCCTACGCCAGCTCAGGAGGTGGTGTACGCACGTTTGAGTTAGTGGGAAAATGCGCAGAAAAGCAATTCCTAACACCACAAAACGCACTGACAAGATATGCTATATTATGACCCACTGTTAAAAACCACAACAACAACATTTAGTGTTTATTTTTGTGCAACATGAACGTCAATGTTTAATTTGTGTGACTTTACCAAAGTGTTTGATCTGTAGGCATATGTATTCCTCCAGTCGCGAGCCTGCGCGCTTTATCTGACGTTTCCTGGCCCGGCAGCTGCGCACGGACTGGGACTAAAATAATTCAGACTGACAAAATAATAAAAATGACCTTCTTCTTTTAAATAATAATAAAATCAATAAAAACGACATTCTTCTTCTAAATAACAAGCGTCATTAAGAATAATAATCATAATAATAAGAAGAAGAATCTTACAAATTGTCATGTAATTGTTAACGTGAATGAATCTTACTCCACATCACATCATCATCACTATTGTACACCCCAATACATGCCGTGATACGAAATTAAATGCTAATTGTTTCAAAACGTGCTGCAAAATAATGAAGTGATGGTAATTTATCATCCAAACAGCTTTAAACTGCTGGAGTGCGCTTCTCAATCTCCACACTATTAACAGTACTCGTTATTTGTGTCCATATTTTGTTTTTGTAGGTGCCTTTAATTCCACTTTTTAAACTCCCAAATAAAACAATTTCGGGTTTTTTTCTACTTCCCACGGTGATCTCGATGGGCGCGTCTCAATCATCTCAATAGTTCAGTAGTCAGAGCACTGATCAGCCCATTGACGTATGCCCTAATCAGTGCCCTGACTAGTGGACTAGTGAGATGATTGAGCGCGCCCGATCTCCACGTCGGAGAAGTTTCGCTTCTTTGCCGTCTTCTGTTTGTCCATGGCGTAAAATGAAGGCGTGGGGGAGGCGGAGACTTGAATATATAGGGGCGTGTTATTCTAATGACGATCGTTTTCAGCCCCCGCATTTATCAAGGGTAAGTATTGCGTACACCTGTGCTGCGTCCCAATTCGCCTACTTATACTACGTCCTAAAAGTATGTACTCTTTTTGTGAAGAAAAAGTATATACTTTTGAGTGTGTAGCAGAAAAGTATGCAAGCTTCGGGACATACTACTTCGCCATCTTTAACGGACTCTGTCGCTTAGTTACGTGCATCCCGTCACCGTTTATCTGCCCTGTCAATCATCGTCAGATTCGTCACAGTTCAAATCCTCCACATTCAGTTTAATTTCCTACCGTATCGGAGAGAAATGTAGCCGCTCGTTGATCTGCCATGTGTGGGTCTTTAATGCAGAGACTCTCCTCATGTGTTTGCAGTTTAAATATAATGATGCATTTAAAAGTTAATGGCCAAACGTGTCATTACAAAAGTTCACAATGCTGCTGCAGGTGAAATATAATGTGGACAACACTGAATAAATATATTTTTGTCAGGTTAAATATTGATAGGGTCTCTCAAACCCCTTTATCTAAACTTCTCTACTTAACCGTCGAACTCGCACATCCGTCATGTTTGTAGTTTTTTAACGCTTTTTATCCGCGTTTGTAGTTCTAATCGAATCCTCGTCCAACTCGCAATGGGTTGTGGGCAATATCAGCCGTTAGAGTGCCCATCGATCCATACTGTGAATTCGGACCGGAAATAGTAAACCATCCGGGAATCTGTGGAATACTCTTTTCAACATACTACGATTTGGGACATACTAATTCTATTTTCGTATACTATTTAGGATGGATAGTATGCGAACTGGGACGCAGTTTCTACCGTTTCTACGCAAGATTGATAAATGAGGGCCAATGTGTCACCAACAGCTCACAATAAATTACATGATTTGCTACGAGTCATTAGGAGTGTGAATGGGCCTTAACTCACAGCTTTTGTCTAAGCTTTTGTCTCTACTCACCAATCCTCACACAGATCAATCAAATCCCAAAGCCAAGTCTCAGGGAACTGAGAACGTGACGTGATCTCATCAGAGTCTGTGTAATAGTCATCATCATCATCACCTGTTGTAACAGATAAAAATGTGACAGAATAGACCTATTAGAGCAAAAAGACACATCGAAAAATCAAGTTAAGTAAAAAATGTATTAGGCAACCTATTGTTATTTATTTGTACTTTTTTTATCAATTATTCATTTTCTGCAGTTAAAGTGTAGAGATCTCAAACTTGATGCAATTTTCCAAACCCCCACCAACACGTGTCAGACATTTGGTGTCATTAAAAGCACAATTGTGTTTGATGCTGCCTTCACATACTATTGGAAATGTCCAACTTCCCACTTGCACTTAAGTGCTTCGTTGTCGGAATGGACAGGAATCATGGAGGACACCAGGTTTATTCTTGCCTTTTTATAGGGAAAATCTTATTAAAACCAAAATGATATGTCACATGCACTGACAACCATAAACATTTACGACCCTCATGACAAAAAAGGTTTACAAAATAATAATAATTTTAAAGTACTGCAAATATACACCAATCAGGCATAACATTATGGCCGCTGACAGGTGAAGTGAATAACACTATCTCGGCCCCTGGGGCCTTTTGCTTAACACTATTATAAGGGTATTAAGCCGGGATATCTTGGTGATCTTGTCATCTGTATGCAAAATATAGTCCACCGCTGTTGTGCGAACGTACCCTAAAGGCACACTCACACCAAGAACGACAACAAAAGATAACTGTATATTAGTGGATAAATTGAGCCAGGATCAGCAAGATTTCCCGGCTTAATCCCTTTATCCTAGTTTTGTGCAATAGGCACCTGTTAGTTGTTTTTATTATTTTTTATTTTTTTATCAGCTATGCATTACACTAAATTTGTGAATTGGTAAGTTTCATCAAGGTCTGAAAAAAATATAGGGCTGAGCATCATCAGCATAACAGAGAAAACGTCTTGGTTACGTATGTAACACTCGTTCTCTGAAGGAGGGAACGAAGACGTACGTCGGAACTGACCGACGAATTGGGATCTGACCTCAGAGAGTAATCTACTTCGAGTATGTAAAAACGAGCCAATCAGAGATTGGCATGTGATCAGCGCATTCCACGCTCTGCCTGCAGCGTGGGTATAAATAGGAAGTGGAATGGCAGATCAATGCTTTTTTCTGCTGAGGAGCCGAATACATGACTGGGCTCCTAGCGGAAGCACAGCATCTGGCGACGGGACGTACGTCTCCGTTCCCTCCTTCAGGGAACGAGGGTTACATACGTAACCGAGACGTCCCTTTCAGTCGGTCACGTTCGACGTACGTAGGAACTGACCGACGAATTGGGATCCCTACCAAAACGCTAGGAGGCTGGGTCTTCCACCGTCCTGCTTGAGCGCACTGTACCGTCTAGTATGGTACGGCATTCAGGGCTCCAAGCAGGGAGGTCAGTCACTGCTGTTTCTGCAAGACCCACTCAGTGTGACTACTGGAACGCTGGGAAAGTGTGCCTGTCTCGGAATATACCATCACAGTGAGGCATGAAATCCCTCTCTAGAACTTTTTCTTTCATTGTTCCTGGTTGGTGGAACGATCTTTCGTCCTCCATATGCACGACAGTATCACTCGCTTCATTCAAAAGACAGGTAAAAACTCATCTCTTCCATGAGCACTTAATCTTAGAATAAAAAATAAAAAATAAAAACTCTTTCCTCCTCTATTTCTCCTTTCTTTTTCCCTTTTCTGGTTTTTGCTACTCTGAGCGGAATACAAATCTTGGTATTTGGGGCACTTTTTGTGTTTCTTTGCCTCTTCTTGACGGATCACCGTAGGGGTGATGCAGGAGCTCGACAGGGTTAGCCGTTTCTGGGGAACACAACTGGAGACAATAGAGGCACGTATCCGGCCCTGAGGGCGGGAGTGGCGTTGCAAGCCGACACTTAGAATGGGCACTTAGCGCTACTGGCCACAAGGGGCAAGAATGCGGGAAGATACCGGCTCTACACGGAGGCTATAGTATCTAGTGAACGTGTTAGGTGTCGCCCAGCCCGCAGCTCTACATATGTCTGTCATTGAGGTGCCTTGAGCCAGCGCCAAGGAGGAAGCTACAGTCCTTGTTGGGTGTGCTCGCAACCCGAATGGGCAAGGCACGTCTTGGGACTGGTAAGCCAAGACAATAGCATCCACCATCCAGTGGGCTAACCTCTGCTTGGAGACAGCTTTTCCCTTCTGCTGGCCTCCATAACATACGAAGAGTTGCACTGAGGTCCGAAAGCTTTGAGTCCGGTCAACGTAAGCGCGAAGAGCGCGGACTAGACACAACAAAGCTAGGGCTGGGTCTGCCTCCTACGAAGGCAGCATTTGCAGGCTCACTACCTGATCCCAGAAGGGAGTGGTAGGAAACTTGGGCACTTATCCGGGCCGGGGTCTCAGGACAACGTGAGAGTTACCAGGCCTGGATTCTAGGCACGATTCGTTGACCAAAAGCTCATGCAGGTCCCCTACCCTCCTAATGGAGGCCAATGCGGTCAGGAGCACTGTCTTCATTGACAAAATTTTCAGCTCAATTGACTCCAAAGGCCTGAAGTGCTCTAAGTCCCAAGAATGTATCGAATTTGGGCAAGGAGGATTTAGTCTACTCGCACCTCTGAGGAACCTGGCGACTAGGTCGTGCTTTCCCATGGACTTACCTTCAACTGCGTCGTGATATGCCGCTATTGCGGCGACGTTCATTTGAGGGTGGAGGGAGACAGCCTTCGCTCCAACCCGTCTTGCAGGAAGGAAAACACAACGCTAATCGAACACCTTCGGGGAGCACCACTCAACAAACAGGTTCCACTTTAGAGCACAGAGGCGCCTTGTACACAGCAAAAACTCCAGTGTTAAATTAACTCCCCTGAGTGTACATGTGAGACCACACTCAAGAGTGTTAAAGTGTTAAAGTAAGAGTGTTAAAGTAACACTGAAGCAGTGTTAAAGTTAATAAGATAATTAACTGATTAATGGAGTGATGATTGGCAATTATTGAAGATACCTGATGTTAACAGAATTACCAAATGAGGCCATTTTTGGTGATCAGTGTTTGTTTAACTTGGGCTCTTGACCCTTGACTTTGTAAGATTATATTTTGTTTGATGCCGTAACCAACAGTCAGACAAGCCATGAGAAAAGCTGATTGTTTGGTGTTGGTTATGTTTTGATGTTGTCATTACTTGATCTGAATCACTCAACTAATTTAGAGTCTCTTAGTTGGGTTTATCTGGTTGATTATAACATGAGATCCAGCATTTTCAATATAATTCTAATGATTTCTTTGCCACTAGAGGCAGACGTTGAAAAGACGTCCACTGAGGAGCCAGAATGAAAGTTTTTATGACGTCTGTTTTGGACGTGATCTGCACGTCTGATATAGACCCTCATGGACCTCAAGGTTAAACACTAGTTCAAATCTGCTCATTGTGGACATATGTTCTATCTGTAATTGCAAAGCAACTCACAGACAAAGTGTGTTTATCCAAAAATCATAAAAACAAAATTAACAGATAATTAGATGTTGATGAGTTATGGTTCATTTGAAGTCACCATTGTGGAGGGAAGCGTTTGCTTTAGTTGGGCTCTTGGCCCCCCTACGTGTGTTAGCGTTTCTGAGGCTGCTGTAACTGTGTGTGTGTGTGTGAAACACAAGAGTTGTGGCTGAGAAAGCAAAGCTAAAGTGACATCAGGTGTTGTCAGCTCCTTGTTGATGATAACTAAATCATCAGAAAGTGAGCATCTGATATTATGTTTTTATTTGGTACAATAGTAATTTGTTTATAGCCTCTGCAGTATTGGCACCAATAGCCTTATCCTGAAGGATGATAAAGTACATACACCCAATGTTTTGAGAAAATGTTTCCCATGATCACACACAGACATCAAGGTTTGGCCTATGTTTCACAACAACGGTGACACAAAAACGCTTCCTGCTGCAATGCATGATGGGTGGCTTCGTAGTACAAAACTGATGCTTGATTGTCACCATTGTTGTGAATCATAGGCCAAATCTTGATATCTGTGTGTGACCATGGGAAATATTTTCTCAAAACATTGGGTACACATACTATTTTTCTCATCTGTCAGGATAGGTGGTCCTTTTATTGCTATTGGTGCCAATAATGCAGATTCACAAGATTATAGAGGCTATAAACAAATAACTATTGTGCCAAACAAGAACACAAAAAACAACATCAGATGCTCACTTTCTGATGATTTAGTTATCATCAACAAGGAGCTGACAACATCTGATGTCACATTAGCTTTGCTTTCTCAGCCACAACTCTTGTGTTTCACACACACAGTTACAGCAGCCTAAGAAACGCTAACACGCATACGGGGACCAAGAGCCCAACTAAAGCAAACGCTTCCCTCCACAATGGTGACTTCAAATGAACCATAAATCATCAACATCTAAACCTCTGTTAATTCTCAGTAAGAGCTTCTGTAGACGTCTGACTCTGACAGAAATAGTCAAAGTGTGTCTTATATCTGTGATTAAGGGCAGCACAGTGTCTCAGTGGGAAACACTGGCTCCTCACAACAAGAAGATCCTGGATTGAATCCTGAGCCAGAGAGTCTTTCCTTCAGGTCTGGTTTCTCTCATGATCCAAAAATGTGTGAATTACAGATGATAAGTTGTCTAAAGTGTCTAAAGGTGTGAGTGAAGTTTCTTTTATTTTTATGATTTTCGGACAAACACACACTGTCTGAGTTGCTTTGCAATTACAAATGGAAAATATGTCCACTTGTGAATTGTGATGTTCTCATTTGGTGATTCTGCTTGTTATCATCAGGTATCTTCAATAATTGCCAATAATCAGTTAATTATCTTATTAACTTTAACACTGCTTCAGTGTTACTTTAACACTCTTATTTTAACACTTTAACACTCTTGAGTGTGGTCTCACATGTACTCTCAGGAGAGTTAATTTAACACTGGAGTTTTTGCTGTGTAGAGGGGGCTCTAGCTGAAGAGATGGTATCTACGACTGCTTGTAGTAGTCCATCTAGAAACTCCGCGTCCCGTCCAGAGACCAGACATGAAGATTCCAGAGGTCTGGATGCAGGTGCCATAGAGTGCCCCCGTCCCTGAAAAAGAAGGTCCTTCCTCAGGGGAATGGGCCAAGGAGGGGCTGTCGCGAGGAGAGTTAGTCCTTGGGAACCAGGTCCGGTTGGGTTAATAGGGTGCAACTAACAAGACCTGCTCCCCGTCCTCTCTGACTGTGCACAAGATCTGTGCAAGAAGGCTCATATGGAGAGAAAACAGTATCTAAACCTTTCACAAATGTACGTGAGAGATCCACATTCGCGTGTACCAATCCACAAATGCACGCGAGAGATCCACATGCGCACGCACCAATTCACAAATGCACGCGAGAGATCCACGTGCGCACGCACCAATTCACAAATGCACGCGAGAGATCCACACACACAAAGCAATCCACAAATGCATGCGAGAGATCCACACACACAAAGCAATCCACAAATGCACGCGAGAGATCCACATGCGCGCGCACCGATCCACAAATGCACGCGAGAGATCCACACACACAAAGCAATCCACAAATGCACTCGAGAGATACACACACACATTTGATTATGTGTAAATTACACACCTGTAATTTAATGCACAGTAAATCACAAGTCTTTTGCATTGGTGTTCTTCTTAGAATGCCCCTGAATATGCGCTTTTGTACCTGTGGAATGTTTTGAGACTGTCGTTCCGTGGCCTTGATTCACAAATGCACAGAAGCCCATTCGTATCTGTCCCAAAGATGCGATACAGTGTTCTTCCTCCAGAGGGCGCTTACCGGCCTTCGAACTGAATCTTCCAAAGGGCTAAATTCATTTTGTTTTCTGACTTGGTGAGACAACTGAAGTCTAAACATTTTTCACTAAATATCTTATGCATAAATACAAATAGAGAAAACAAACCTTTTTTTATTCTTCAACATGAGATCAGAAAATATATAGCCTATTAAAAAAAAACATTCGGATAACAGGAAAGCTTTTAAGTCTTTGAAATGATTTCTGTAACTGTTGGTCATTACTAGGCCTCAGTACTATCGCAAGTGCTGTGCCGAGTGTGAGACTGAACAGGGAAGGCACGTGCAGAGGGGGGAGCTTTGGGTGCTCGAGCCCTAGCCCTTTTTCAAAATAAATCAAAAGTGCCCCTCTCAGACAAATATCAATGATAATATTTTTGGTCAATAAAACAAAATAAATTTGACTTATAATAACATGACAATGTGGACTGTTAGAAACACTAAGACTGTTAAAAACTAAGATTATAAGATTACCAAACTCAGGAAATATCATAGCCCAGAATATGAACGCATGGAAACGCTTACGTGGCTTAATGCACTAAGACAGTATTAATATGATATTTCCTTTTGGTGTTTGGTGTGTTTTTAACAGTCTTAGTGCATTAAGCCACGTTAAGCGTTTTTCACGTTAAACGTTTTAGCTGTGGAAAATCAGCCAGTAAATCGCATGCAACCCATAGCAACGCGCTATGGCAACACTTAGACCGACTGATAAGAAAAAAAAAACAGACATTTTCTGACTTTTGAGCCATTCGTTAATATTGTCCACATTGTCATGTTATTATAAGTCAAATTTATTTTGTTTTATTGACCAAAAATATTATCATTGATATTTGTCTGAGAGGGGCACTTTTGATTTATTTTGAAAAAGGGCTAGGGCTCGAGCACCCAAAGCTCCCCCCTCTGCACGTGCCTTCCCTGTTCAGTCTCACACTCGGCACAGCACTTGCGATAGTACTTAGCCTAGTAATGACCAACAGTTACAGAAATCATTTCAAAGACTTAAAAGCTTTCCTGTTATCCGAATGTTTTTTTTTAATAGGCTATATATTTTCTGATCTCATGTTGAAGAATAAAAAAAGGTTTGTTTTCTCTATTTGTATTTATGCATAAGATATTTAGTGAAAAATGTTTAGACTTCAGTTGTCTCACCAAGTCAGAAAACAAAATGAATTTAGCCCTTTGGAAGATTCAGTTCGAAGGCCGGTAAGCGCCCTCTGGAGGAAGAACACTGTATCGCATCTTTGGGACAGATACAGATAGGCTTATGTGCATTTGTGAATCAAGGCCACGGAACGACAGTCTCAAAACATTCCACAGGTACAAAAGCGCATATTCAGGGGCATTCTAAGAAGAACACCAATGCAAAGACTTGTGATTTACTGTGCATTAAATTACAGGTGTGTAATTTACACATAATTAAATGTGTGTGTGGATCTCTCGCGTGCATTTGTGGATTGCTTTGTGTGGATCTCTCGCGTGCATTTGTGGATTGCTTTGTGTGGATCTCTCGCGTGCATTTGTGGATCGGTGCACGCGCATGTGGATCTCTCGCGTGCATTTGTGGATTGCTTTGTGTGTGTGGATCTCTCGCGTGCATTTGTGGATTGCTTTGTGTGTGTGGATCTCTCGCGTGCATTTGTGGATTGCTTTGTGTGTGTGGATCTCTCGCGTGCATTTGTGGATTGCTTTGTGTGTGTGGATCTCTCGTGTGCATTTGTGAATTGGTGCGCGCGCATGTGGATCTCTCGCGTGCATTTGTGGATTGGTACACGCGAATGTGGATCTCTCACGTACATTTGTGGAAGGTTTAGATACTGTTTTCTCTCCATAGGCTCACTGGGGGAAACGCATACTTGCGTAGACCCTGGGGCCAGCTGAGCACCAGTGCATCTGTGCCGAGGGTACACCCGGTCAGGGAATAGTACTACTGGCAATGGGTCAAGTACAGAGAGACAGCAGGTCTACCTGTGCGGCTCTGAAGAGGTCCCATATCAGCTGGACCGCCTGGGGGTAGAGTCACCACTCTCCCGAAGGTGTTGGCTGCCATGAGAGCTCGTCAGCTGTCCGGTTGAGCACACCTGGGACATGAATCATGAATCACCAACCTAAGCTGCTTCTGACTCCAAAGGAGGAGGTGGTGGGCGAGTTGGAACAAACGACGGGAGTGTAGACCGCCCTGACGGTTGATGTACGCAACGGCCGTAGTGCTGTCCGTACGGACCAGTACATGCTTGCCACGTAGCGGCCCCTTGACGCTAGGGATGGGTATCGTTAAGGTTTTAACGGTATTACTACTCTTACAGATACTGCTTATCGGTCCGGTACTTTAACGGTATTCTTATCAGTACTTTTTGAGATCATATATATATATATATATATATATATATATATATACACACACACACACACACACACACACACACACACACACACACACACACACACACACACACACACACACACACATACACATACACACACAGACACACAATTAACAAAACACAGCCTACACATGCAGTGCTTTCATTTCAGGAAGAATTCTAGTAATCAAATGTAAAATAACAATGCATAGTTTATCATAAATAGCCAAAATAATGCTTATTAAAGCTGAAGTTATTCATGCAAGAGCTGTGAGTGATTTTTTTCTTTGCATTTGATTGTTTAATTCGCAGTAATTCTTCAGCATGTTTATTTACACTGCTGCCTCTTTAAGACAGATGTGCAGATCTATAGGCGACTGATAATAGGCAGATGCACTACATTTTCTCCCGACTATATCCATAATAACTACGTCCATTTTAGACACAAACTGTGTTGTGTTTAAGAGAGACTCCAAGCCGGTCATTTTGACATAGATGTTTGTGTACATTTGATCGTTTAGACGCGAGTGTGAAACCGAAAGTGTGATTTGCTCGTCTCGTTGCGGCTGTTTCAGAGCGTGCGCCGACTTGGGAACAATCTCTTACGCACATTTTTGTGCTTTTAATTGCTCTTTTTATTATTAAACGCATCCCACAATTTACCAACAGTAGCTAGACTGTATTTTACAACAATCACTGATCGTGCTGATTCTGTCATTACGTTTGAGTTTTAGGGAGAAATGGCAGCGTAGGCTACTGCTGCAAAAGTTGCGCTAGACATAAATATTATAATTATAATCTTTGGAAGCCAAAATCTAAAATAAAATCAGACTATCACAGATCTAAAGTGTAACCAGGCTATGTTTGAATGTTCTGTCCTTGCGCCGCTCTATATATATATATATATATATATATATATATATATATATATATATATATATATATATATATATATATATATATATATACTCTATATACATTTTATATATATAAATTCCCCCAACACCAAATTGCGAACGGGTCTACAGGCCAGGTCCAGGATTATAATGTTCATATAAATATTATTTTCATTTACAAGTAGCCAAGTAGTAATATAAATATAATCAATTCATTCATAATTCTTTTAAACAACGTGCATTCATGTGAGCTCTTTGTGAACGTATAATTATTTGGCATATTTATTTGATTCACATCATGCACTGATATAGTCAGACCATCTTTCAGCTGCCTTCTCAATCTTTCGCTGCAGCATCAGAGTTTATTCCTGCCTTGTAAACACATTTAATTTCATAGTAATTTTCAAAATGATCTCTCAATCTTCAGAACAGAAGTGAATCAAACGGACACTGTGATTGCCTTTTGCCGCACGTGTCACACTTTCAGGTGCACGCGCTTCAGAGTTAATCACTAACTCTGGATTAAACCTGAGTTGACAGATAAAGTTTATACAGAGCTTTGAGAAACGGTTGAACTTGATCTAAATCAGGTTGGATTCATCTGGAATTGCCAACTCTAAACCTACTCTGAAACTCAGAGTTTGTTCAGCTTGCTTCATGCAACAGGCCTCAAGAGTGTTAAATGTAACTGAATAAGTGTTAAAGTTAATGAGATAATTAAGAGATTAATTAAGTGATGATTGAATATTAGTGAGTGATGAACACCCTCACAATTTTTACTTCACCATTATGGTGATCAGTGTTTGCTTTAGTTGGGCTCTTGCCTTTATAACATTAGTTTATGTCTGGCTGCTTTATCTGATTTAAAACAGCCATAAAAGTCCAGAGAAAATGTGATCAGTTGTTGTTGGTAATGTTTTGACATACCCATCATGGAATGATTTTCTGCTGTCAGTTAGAGCCTTATCTTTAACCCCTTGCCTGATGAAATTTCTAAAATCATGCATTTTATCAAGCATATTTTAAGATTATGTCATGTGAGTGTTTAACAAAGGCTAAGAGAAGATGCTAATCATTATATTATTGGCCTGTAAAACACATACTTGCAGTCTACTAACTAGTCTTTCAACTGTTCAATTCACAGTCTATTGTTTTCACTCAACGAACGTTTCCGTCATGAATGACGTAATCCTCATTATTCTTTTATAGTAATTCTTTTATTTATATTCAAGAATAATAAACTATTCAGGCATTCTAGATTGTCCATCAATTCCACATTCATTCCAATTTACATTAAAACCTACTATCTGAATTATTTTGGCAACCAGACAATGGAAAAAAAAAGCATACTGTTGGTACCTTACGTGAAATAAAATATTGCTCCTAGTGTGACCGGTGCATTAGAGCTATAGTTTGCATCAAGCTACATAACACAAAATAAAAAGATTACAATTTTACATTTTAACGCCAAACTCTCTTTAAACCCTTTAAAATTAGTGTTTGTATATACTTTTGATCGCGACATACTGTGGGATTCAGTGATGTTCAATGATGTTAAAATGTTTTATTTAGCATTTTATGTAGAGCTAATTGCTAGATCTGGTTAGCATGTTACTGGACACATTCTTTATACATATGAAAATACACCAAATCACATGAAAACACACACACAAACCTTTTGCCATCGTAATTGTACACTTATTAGCTTTGTGTTTCAGGAGTTGCCAATGTGTACAGTGCAGAGATGATAATGGGGAAGTGTGCAGAACAGCATCACCAGATGGCGCAGGAGTTGTCACGTCAAGTCACATAATAAACATACTGCAAAAACACCTCCCTTGATGGAGTTAGTTTAGCGGTCTGGGTATAATGATGGTCAGAGGTCGAAGGTCCAGGGGTCAGAAAGTAAAAGTCCTGCCATATTTTTATTCGACTCATGAACTCAGTCAGCTGATTTCACTAATTCATTCTACCTCCTTTGCTACTTAGCTAATCCAGGTGTCTGGAACAAAATACAGAACAGGACTTTTTATCTTCTGAACCTGGACTTTCCACCTCTGTTCACATTTCAAAGTCTCTGCTGCCCTGTGGTGGACAACTGGAGACTCTGACAATCACAAGATCTCATCAGAGGATTAAACAACTCCACAAACAGCATTACCAGCTTCACACATTACTAACCAGACTTTATAACATTTCTGTCAGATGACTACAGAAGCTTTTATTGAGAATTAATAGCGGTTTAGATGTTGATGATTTATGGAAAATAATAAATTTGAAATGCTGACTGAGTTCATGAGTGGAAAAATATGGCAGGACTTTTACTTTCTGACCCCTGGACTTTCCACCTCTGATGATGGTATTCTACTGTGATGATCAATATTGTGACAATCTCCATCAGTTCATACTTACTGCGAGCTAGAATCAGCTCCTCCTCTTCGGTCCTCATGTTTTTCCGGGTTTTAATCTCTTTGCAGCAGTGCAGGAAGACCTTGACACACTCCGGCCCGTCTACAATGTAGGTGGCTCTTCGGTCACAGGTGTAGCCGAGTTTATTATCCCTCATTCCATCAACACAGCACTGCTTCAGTTCACCAGGGTATTGACTAGCTGAGAAGATAATGTTAGCGTGAAACAATGCTAAAAGTAGGAGAACATGGTGAGAAATATTGTGGGGAAAAGATAAAGTCTAAAAAACTAAAAAGAGAAGGGTTTGGGATCTTTAACATTAAAACAATCTCTGAAGATCAGTTCTGAAGATCCCATTTGAATTGCAAGAGTAAAGTCCAGTTCCTCACCCAGTGAACCAGTGATCTGCAGGAGACTGTCAGCCCTTCGTTTTCTCTTTGCTTGGCCACTGCATTTAGGCACTAGAGGAAAATTCATTTGAATTAATTAGCATATTGTACAAATAATTTAGAGAGCTTTAATAACCCAAGAACAGCCACATTTATGTAGTAAACCTACCAAAAATATTCCAAAGAAATGGTCATACAATTGTCAAGTTGATTGAAGTTTTAAAATATTCCCCTTTTTGAATACTTACCTATGTGTATGGCTATTGAGAAAGCACCGTTTTTACTTGGTTTAACCAAATCGACCATCTTTGTTTCCTTGTGCCATTGTCGGCACCACAAGAAGGTCCCGAGGGGCCTGTCCTGGCCACTTCAGCTATTGTGCCCCTTAATCAAATCAGCATCCTGCCTTGATAATATCTTTTCATGCACATGCCACACGCTTCATCCCCTGATCCCCCGCCCCTCCCCCCATCCTACTACACTGTAAAAAAATAATAATAATTTTCTAGTGACTGATCACATCTATTTTTTTTTCTGTGAATTGATGCAATTTAATTCACAAAAAAATCAATTTGGCCAACTGAAAAATGTAAATGTGATCAGTCATTAGAAAATTTTCAATTGGAGACATTCTTTTTTTTACAGTGTACAGGAGATCTCACTGACATTGCTACACATCATAAGCATACACCTCACGACTACAGTCCCTGACAAAAGTCTTGTCGCTTATCTATTTTCTAGAAATACCTGATATTAACCTGACTTTTAATTAATTCATTGGTGTTAGAAATGGCTCATATGAAAAGCTAAAACCCTCCCAAATGATGTTTAATGCACTGAAATAAATAATTTTCACAGAAAAAATATTTATCATTTAATCAAGACAGAAAGGTCAAATTTTGGCAAGACAAAAGTTTTGTCGCCTATACAGAAATGGAACAAATTTACTGCAAATACAAAAATATGTCAGCAAATTAAGTTGTGGTGCTGTGAGATCCAAATATAATATCTTGTATGACTTCCATGAGCTTGAAGGACTGCATCCATGCGGTTTGGCAAGAATTCATACAATTTATTGATGAAGTCATCAGGAATAGCTAAGAAAGCAGTCTTGCATGCCTCCCAGAGTTCATCAATATTCTTTGGTTTCATCTTCCATGCGTCCTCTTTCATCCTACCCCACATATGCTCAATGATGTTCATGTCTGGTGACTGGGCTGGCCAATCCTGGAGCATCTTGATCTTCTTCGCCTTGAGGAACTTTGATGTGGAGATGGAAGTATGCGATGGAGCACCGTCCTGCTGCAGAATTTGGCCTCTTTTATGGTTGGGAATATAAGAGGTAGCTAAGATTTCTTGGTATTTTAGACTATTGATGTTGCCTTCCACCCTGCAGATTTCTCGCACAGCCCCATACTGGATGTAACCCCATACCATGATTTTTCCGCCACCAAACTTCACTGTTTTCTGGGTGAATCTCGGATCCATTCTGGCTCCAGTAGGTCTCCTGCAATATTTGCGGCGACTGTGGTGTAATTCAACAGAAGATTAATCTGAAAATCCACCTTCTGACACTTTTCCTGCGTCCATCCTTTTAGCAGGCTGTGGGCCTTGGCAAATGCCACACGGTTTTTCAATTGTCTTTTGTTTAGTGCTGGCTTCTGGGCACTGATTCGACGATGGAGGCCATTTCGAGACAGAATCCGACAAACTGTTCTGGTTGACACAGGGACTTCAGGTGACCAGGTCTCGTAGAGCTCTGCTGCAGTGGAAAATGGGCTGGCCTTGGATTTTCGAGCCAACAAACGGTCCTCTCGAGCAGTTGTCTTGCGGGGTCTGCCTGACCTGGGCTTGTCAAAAACGTCTCCAGTCTCTTCAAATCTTTTTTTTATCCTCTGTACTTGACGCTGAGACACATTGAAGGTGTCTGCCACATCAGCAGTGGATCTGGTCTTCAGCCTCATGATAATCAAAACTTTAGTCTCAGGGTGAATCTTAGGCATGTTTCCAGAGGTCTAGTTGCAGTTGATGTGAAGGTTTAGTATACTGGGGTTCTTTTTATGCACACTTGAGTCCTAATTAATCCATTATTAGTTCATATGCTCATATGACAAGGTGACAACACTTATGAAACACATTAGAGTTAAACCTCTGTTCATTCTCAATAAGGGCTTCTGTAGTCGTCTGACAGAAATAAAGTCAGTCTGGTTAGTAATGTGTGAAGCTGGTAATGCTGTTTGTGGAGTTGTTTAATCCTCTGCTGAGATCTTCAGAGATTTAATGTCTTCTTTTATCTTCAGTTGATTTCATCTAAAGCTGTGGCTGAAGTCAGTTGTAGTTCTTGTGTTCCTGCTCATCTCTTTTTCTGTCCTCTACTTTACTTCAGTAATTCTGCTTGTTAACCGGCTTATTAATGCTGAAATGACTCCATATTTATTATACACCGATTTTGTGACTCAGATATGGTCTAGTTCTGGTTTATTTCTTTGCTCTTGGCTGACATGTGGCATTGTTATGGCCTGCTTGTGGCCCAGATCTGGCAAACAGAAGTGGGCCACTCAAGGGCCGTCATTCATCGCAGCATGTGGGCCAGATCCGTATTCCACATGTGCCAGATGAGGGCCAGATCTGGGCCGACACAATGTTGCTATGTGGGATAAAAATCATCCAGGACAGCAAGAAACTTGGCAGTTAGTGTTCAGTGACCAACTGAGCTTTTCCTTGTAGGTTCCTGCTTCACAACATTAGATCCTGTCAGGCCACACCATCCCAAAAACAAAACAAAACAAAACAAAACAACACGCACGCACGCACGCACAAAAGTGACCATCACTGGGGTGGTAGCCTTAAGGGTACAACATTTTTGTACCTCTAAGTCAGGGGTAGGCAAGTTCAGTCTTAGAGATTTGATGTCCTCCAGAGTATAGCTCCAACCATTCTAAGCCATCACAGTATAAAACAAATTGCTCATTTATTGCAGCATTAAGTATGTCCCCATTGTTGAGATTCATATGCTGATTCTTGACATCTGTGTGCATATATATATATATATATATATATATATATATATATATATATATATATATATATATATATATATATATATATATATATATATATATATAAAAATATATAATCACTATTAACCAACATGTCTGCTAAATGCAGATATAGATGGTGACCTGGTGACAACTTGAACCAGTCTTCCCTATTTACACAATTCCTGACAAATTATGACAATGTGATGTAATGAACATAAATATTTAGAAACATCAATACTGATATGTTTCCATTCATTTATATATCACCAATCATCACTCAAACTCAGTTTTGGTCCCCTGTCACATCAGACCAGAGATGCACCTCTGATAATAACACTCAGAATTTTTTTTTTCTGTAAATGAAACCTAATATAATATTAGCTGAAAGAAATAAAAAAGTAAATAAATAAATATATATAAACACCTGTTCTGGTGTTGGTTTCTCCTGCAGTGCTGGACTCAAACATCAGTCCTGCATCACTGAAAACCCCCATACTGTCCCTTCCACCTCCTGCCGTACAGCCGTTGTCATTTGCCTCTATAATGTCCCAGATCTAGAGGCACATAGAAGATACCAGTTATACATTTTATACCAGAAACAGTCATGAGATGTTTTTGCAATAACTTCTGAGCAACATCCTTCACCTTTGTCTGTGTTAGTCTGTTCTTGTTAAGAATTTGCACAGCCTTGTCAACCGCCAGCAGCCCAACTCTAGCTCCAGAATCTCCAGTGATCTGCAGATTGACTTCCTCTCCTGGGCCATAGGTATTCCTCTTGTTCTTCACCTGAAGTTTAAGCTGTCAATAAAATGAGAGCTGATGTGTCAGTAAAACGGTGTTCATATGGGAGCCACCAGCAGGTTTTTAATGTAACACAGAAGCAGCGTGAGAGTTAATTTGATACTTAAAGTCCCAGTGAACCCGAAGTAGTTAGTGAGTTTTCCAGAGGTGGAAAGTCCAGGGGTCAGACAGTAAAAGTCCTGCCATATTTTTATTCCACTCATGAGCTGATTTCATTAATTCATTCTTCCCCCTGGCTGAAAAACTGTGCTATTAGCAAATCCTGGTGTTTGGAATAAAATACAGAGCAGGACTTTTTATCTTCTGAACCTGGACTTTCCACCTCTGTTCACATTTCAAAGTCTCTGCTGCCCTGTGGTGGACAACTGGAGACTCTGACAATCACAAGATCTCATCAGAGGATTAAACAACTCCACAAACAGCATTAACAGCTTCACACATTACTAACCAGACTGACTTTATTTCTGTCAGACGACTAGAGAAGCTCTTATTGAGAATCAACAGAGGTTTAGATGTTGATGATTTATTGAAAAGAATAAAGTCACCATTATGGAGATCCTTGTTTGCTTTAGTTGGGCTCTTAACTCTCAACGTTTTAAGCATATGTTTTTCTCTGGTGGCTGTAACTGTTTGTTACAGTGGGTAGAGCAAGATAACCCTGACGATGACAAGTTGATATTGGCTTGTTGTTGATGATACAGCTGTTATCATCATATAGTGACCTTATTTGCTGATCTCCTGAAAGTCATTGATTATAGTAACCCTGTGACTCTACAGCATGAGACCCAGCAGTGTTTCAATCAGATAAACTGAATGATTTTTAAAAATGTTTACATAAGTTTAGTTCTCTGGTTTAATAACACATCACACAATAAAGTTCATCAATGAGCCAACATTACTGATCACAGCATAAAAAAACAGCCCAAAAAAACATTTAAAATGTCAAGGGTCAAGAGCCCAATTAAGGACAACACGGATCAATATTATGGTGACTATTATTTTTCAATAAATCATCAACATCTAAACCTCTGTTTATTCTCAATAAGAGCTTCTGTAGTCGTCTGACAGAAATAAAGTCAGTCTGGTTAGTAATGTGTGAAGCTGGTAATGCTGTTTGTGGAGTTGTTTAATCCTCTGATGAGATCTTGTGATTGTCAGAGTCTCCAGTTGTCCACCACAGGGCAGCAGAGACTTTGAAATGTGAACAGAGGTGGAAAGTCCAGGTTCAGAAGATAAAAAGTCCTGCTCTGTATTTTGGTTCCAAACACCTGGATTTGCTAATAGCACTTTAGTTCAATTTTAGTTTTTCAGCCAGGAGAGTTCAAGAGAGAGAGTTCAAGAGTTCAAGAGTTCAAGAGAGGAGGTAGAATTAATTAGTGAAATCAGCTGACTGAGTTCATGAGTGGAATAAAAATATGGCAGGACTTTTAATTTCTGACCCCTGGACTTTCCACCTCTGGAATTCAGCTTTTCAGTATTTCAGATAGTCATTAAAGGGTTTTTTTCACCCAAAAATGAAAATGATGTCATTAACTATTAACCCTAACGCTTCAACTGTGTCCTGACTTTAATTGTTTCACACATCAGCTATTTCTTATGATGGTTGACCCACCGTTCCCATACACGTGTCCTTCACGTCGACCCAGACTGAATCAGACACCACCTCAGACGAGCCCACGTGATAAAAAGCCACGAAGCGGAAGGACGGCACCATGTCTTTGGTTACACGTAGAGACAGAGTCACTAAAGATTGTCCTCTCCTCTTAAACCTGTCTGCTTGAACAATCTGACCTTTACTCAAGATCTGAAAAAGAGACAGATGAGTAAAAAAAAAAAAAAAAAAAAAAAAAGACTTCAGCATTTTGTACAATCCAAACACAAGCTGTGGTAGAAATCAAATATTGACATAATTTAATGCATTAGTGCTGCAGCTGAATAAGAAATAACCATAATTGTACCATGTATGTGTAATCTTGATCTTTAACTCCTGGACTTTGTCCAGTGTTCAGATTGACTTTCATTTGATCACCGATCTGAAGCTCAGCTTCATCAATGCCGATGTGCAGGTAGTTGTTGGAGCCTCCTTTGGGAACATAAGCCTGAGCCGTCATCGTCTTCACTGCCTGCTGTTCATCTCTTAATTGTGGATCTTTGGTTTTTGCCTGCCAAGATAAATGTATTGTTTTCCCATGTGCAGTGTAGAATATGATCCATTGCTTGTTCAACATTTGTTAACTGATCTATTTTCCATTAGTTCTCCAGTGAAACATGAACATTAGTTGAGTTAGCAGGTCTTACAGTGATCTGCAGTGTTGAAGATCCTCCTGGAGTGTTGACAGTAACCTTCACAATGCCATTGGCTTTTGTTGTACCTCTGACCCCTCCAGGATTGACCTCCACTTCCACATTCACAGCAGGGGTCTGGTCAGGATTTGTTATATAAACCTTTAAAAAAAAAAAAAATCAAAATACAAAACAGATTATATTATATTATCACACACATGTTGGTCTATGTGGTTTACAGGGACTCTCCATAGGCGTAATGGTTTTTATACCGTACAAACCGTATTTTCTATCCCCTTACACTGCCCCTGCCCCTAAACCTACCCATCACAGGAAACATGCTGCATTTTTACTTTCTCAAAAAAACATCATTTAGTATGTTTTTAAGGCCATTTGAATTATATAAACCACATTTATAGTGTAATACCAGTGTAATACCCATGTAGTTATACAAATTTGTGTCCTCATAAACCACATAAACAGGCTCACACACACACACACACACACACACACACACACACACGCACACGCACACGCACACGCACACGCACACGCACACGCACACGCACACGCACACACGAATTAAATATTCCATAGATTCTACAAACATAAATAAATAAATAAATAAATAAATAAATAAATAAATAAATAAATAAATAAATAAATAAATAAATAAATAAATAAATAAATAAATAAATAAATAAATAAATAAATAAAAGGGTTTAAAGAGGTTTTTTGATTGTAAATCATTGGCAGATTTTCAGGATAGGATGTTATAACATTACCGGTAAATTAGTATTAAAAGCATAGATGCTGAATATCATACACAGCAAAAACTCCAGTGTCAAATTAACTCACCTCAGAGTTTATTTGGCTTCACACTCAAGAGTGTTAAAAGTAACTCTGAAGAAGTGTGAAAGATAATGAGATAATTAAAAGATTATTTAATTGATGATTGACCATTAGTGATGAACACCTGATGATAACAAGCAGAATCACTGAAGGAAAGAGTCAGTTTTTAAGTCGCCATTATGGAGATCAGTGTTTGCTGTAGTTGGGCTCATTTAACCTCTTAAAAATCAGGGTGTGGGTGTGGCAGTGGCATGATATATTTTCCGGAATAATAATAAATTGTTATATTTATTCTGACTTACTCAGAAATTATAGATTTTAGTGCCTTTTGATGCATCCTCTGAAGATATTAGCAGAAGAGGATTAAACAACTCCACAAACAGCATTACCAGCTTCACACATTACTAACCAGACTGACTTTATTTCTATCAGACGACTACAGAAGCTCTTTTTGACAATTAAAAGAGGTTTAGATGATCAAAAAAATTATTTAAAAAAATCTGATTTAAGTCACCATTATGGTAATCAGTATTTGCTTTAGTGAGGCTGTTTGACTCTTAACTTTTAAACAGCCTTTTCTCTTGCTTCTTTAACTTTGTCTGTTATGTCAAGGACAGTAATGTAAAATTCTGTGCCATTTACTGAGTTCCACATGACTGCGTATCTTGAATCAGCATACACAGTGAAAACTCAAAGTACTTTAAGAAACCACTTTTTATCACTATTGCATTTTTTAAAACTGCTCCATGATGAACATTACACCACCATATTCTTTGTTTATGTATTCTTTGCTAACAAATTATGTCTCAATAAACACACTGTTAAAAAGACCACACATATTTATAATGTCCAGTATCAAGAGTCCAACCAAAGCAAACACTTGTCACCACAATGTTGAGTACAAAACAAGTTATTTTTAATAAGAGCTTCTGAAGAGAAGGATTGTTTAATCCTCTGCTGAGATCTTCAGAGATTTAATGTCTTCTTTTATCTTCAGTTGATTTCATCTAAGGCTCTGGCTGATGTCAGTTGCAGTTCGTGTTTTTCTCTCTCTTCATTAATTCTGCTTGCTAACAGCAGTTGTTCATCATTAATGCAAAATCATCACCCAATTATCTCATTAACTTCAATGCTGATTCAGTGTTACTTATAACACGCTGCCATGGGATTTTTAATGACCACAGAGAGTCAGGACCTCGGTTTAACGTCTCATCCGAAGGACGGTGCTCTTTGACAGTATAGTGTCTTCATCACTATACTGGGGTGTTTTGCGTTTTCATTTGGACAGAGACATTTTTAAAACCGTGATTGAGTGGATGCATTTGTTTTTTAACCCCTTAACTGTCACCGTTCCCACTAGCGGGACGTTTTCCAGCCAGCAGAGCCATTTAGAGCCATTTAGCCCAGATAAAGCACTCTACAGACTGTTAAATGTGAAACGGATTTAGTGTCAGAGTTAATGAGATAATTAAGTGATTAATTAAGTAATGATTGAGCATTATTGAAGACCCCTAATGATAGCAATCAGCATCACTGAAGGACAGAGAAACACAAGAACTACAACTGACTTCAGCCACAGCTTTAGATGAAATCAACTGGCAGATAAAGATCAGCAAACAAAGCCACTATGATGATAAAAAATCCATCATCAACCACAAGCCAACATCAAATTGTCATTGTCAATGTTCTCTTGCTGTTCTCAATGTAACAAACAATTACAGCCACTAGAGAAAAATTGTATGTTAAAGGGGTTTATTCTCTCATGTCAATCTTGAGTACCTATAGAGTAGTATTGCATCCTTCATATCTCCGAAAAGTCTTTAGTTTTATTATTATATATCTAAAAGAAATATGGGCTCTACCAAGTCTTTCCGGAAAGAACGAGTGCCTGGAGGCGTATCGTGTGGGCGGAGCTAAAGAATGACGAATGCGCAAAGCGGTGACGTCCTCAAGCGTGGAGAAACTCATAGCTATCAATCTCAGCTAATAGATATATGATCCAGAATCATTCGGAGGCTGAAATAAATTGAACAGGAGAAACAGCAACAGCAGGGCGTCCGTCTCTGTGGTATGTACTGTATTTAGTGGACTGTCAACATTTGTGTGTGTTTACTCGCAGTTTATGAGGACATGATTCGGTTTATGGACTATTGTATGCAACTTAACCTTAGCAGTAGCAAGCAAAACGGTTTTGCACTTCAGACTAGTGTAGCATTATACATAGAACAACAATGCAGTTACGTTAGCGCATTTGAATGACGAAGCACATGATCGTGTCGTTTACTGATGTTTACTCACGCGACGATAGCCAACAGCACAGACATTTGAAGCAGTTTTACTCACCGGCTGCTTCCAAAGCAGGACCGAACCTTTATCGCTGGGACCGCTCCGTCAAAAACACACTTCTTTGGTATGATTTGTTGACAGCAGTGAACGGTGGAGATCTACTTTGCGACGCGATTGCAGCGATGTTGTGAAGCTTCCCATCATTTCTGCATTCAAATCGGTTCAAATGTAGCGCTGCCTTCTCAGAATGCTGTGCTGAAGCGCGCAACATAAGTGTTCACGGACGAGTGGATCTGCAGCTGAGCTGAGAGTGTTTATGGGCGTGCATTTCCTCTCTCGCTCTAGTCACGTGCACGGACCCTACTGGGAGAGGATCCCGTACGGCCCATACAAGGACCTTCCGCTCTATTAACGTCAAGCCGAGCCATACTCAAAAAAAACTTTCCAAAACTTGTGAGAAACCGGAAGGAGTATTTTTGACACAGAAATACTCCATCAAACGTCCAGCATTAGTTTTTGAAACTTTGTCTATGTTTAGGATGGGAATCCAAGTCTTTAACAGTGTAAAAAGCTGATTATGCATGAAACAGCATTTCACCCCCCCCTTTAAAAAAGTCCAGGACCAGGAGCCCAACTAAAGCAAACACTGATCTCCATAATGGTGACTTCAAACAGAACGTCTCGGGTTATGAATATAACCCATGTTCCCTGAGAGGGAACGAGACACTGCGTCATCGTAGATGACACATCGGGGAACGCCCTCAGCGTGATGCTGTGGGTTCATATCAAAAAGGTCCAATCCTGATTGGTGTTGCGTCATGACGTACTGAGTGACGGCATACCCGGAGGTATAAAGGGACGCCGGCACAAGCAAACGCAGCTTACTGCTATGAAGCGGGACGCTCTGACGATAGGCGGGGCTACGAGACGCAGTGTCTCGTTCCCTCTCAGGGAACATGGGTTATATTCATAACCCGAGACGTTCCCTTTATCGAGGTAACTCGCACTGCGTCATCGTAGATGACACATCGTGGAACGAGTACCCACTAGTCCTCGCCTATCTTGAGCCCCCTGGTATGGACCGGAGTGCATACTCAGGGGGCGAGCACCCTAGCGCCTGGCGTCGCCGGGAGGTGCAGACTGTAATATTTGATGAAAGTATGCGGGGTGGCCCACCCAGCTGCTTCACAGACTTCCTGCAAAGAAACTCCAGAAAGGAGGGCTACCGAGGAGGCAATGCCCCTGGTGGAGTGAGCCCTCACGGCTATAGGTGAAGGCAAGTTGCGCACCTGATAGGCCATGGCTATTGCCTGGACAATCCAGTTACTAATGGTCTGTTTTGCCGCAGGCAGCCCTTTCTTAGGTGGACCAAAGCACACTAACAACTGATCTGACTTCCTCCACTGGGCAGACCTCTCCAAATAAACCCTCAATGCCCGAACCGGGCAGAGGAGGTGAAGCCTGCCCTCATCTGCCGTCACATGAGGCGGAGGATGAAAAGCCTGGAGAACCACCGACCGTACCGTATTAGACGGTACCTTGGGAATGTACCTCGGAATCGGCCGCAAGATGGCCTTTACTCCGCCTGGGGCAAAGTCCAAGCAATTGGGCGTACCTGCCAATGCCTGAAGGTCCCCCACTCTCCTTAGAGAAGTGATGGCTAAGAGAAAGGCCACCTTAAGCGTAAGGTTCTTGGCCTTAGCCAACTCCAGCGGCTCAAAGGGGGCCTCAAGCAACCCTTCAAGCACCACTGCCAGATCCCACGAAGGGATCCTGGAACGAGCCACAGGTCTCATCCTCCGTGCTCCTCGGAGGAACCGTACAATCAGATGGTGCCTCCCCAGAGGTCCTTCACCTAATGGTGCGTGGAAAGCTCCTATCGCTGCCACATACACCTTAAGTGTGGACGGGGTAAGCCCGGCAGAAAACCGATCTTGGAGAAACTCCAGTACTGAAGCCACAGCGCAGTTAACTGGGTCTACCTCATGGTCTCTACACCATGTGGAAAATACTCTCCACTTTAGGTTGTACAGCCTCCTGGTGGAAGGAGCCCTGGAGCTGAGTATAGTCTCTACGACACCTGCTGACAGACCCTCCTCTATGAGCTCTGCCCCCTCAAGGGCCAGGCCCACAGGTTCCATAACTCTGACTGGGGGTGAAAGATCGAGCCCCCCGCCTGAGTCAGCAGATCCCTCCTCAGAGAAATCTGCCACGGAAGGTCGTCTAGCAGGTCCATAATGTCGGAGAACCATACCCAGGTCGGCCACCGGGGTGCTATTAAAAGCAGGCAAATGCCTTCCCGGCGGACACGCTCCAGAACTCCCGGGAGCAGAGCGATCGGGGGAAATGCGTACAGACGCAGCCTCGGCCACGTCTGTGACATGGCATCCAGGCCCAATGGAGCCGGATGCCTGAGGGAGAACCAAAGTGGGGAGTGGGTCGTCTCTCGAGACGCGAACAAATCCACTTCCACTTGGCCAAACCTCTCGCATATGGCCTCCACCACCTCTGGGTGGAGACGCCACTCCCCGGGCCTCAGCCCCTGCCTTGACAGGATGTCTGCTCCCTGGTTTTGATCCCCCGGGATGTAAACTGTCCTGAGAGATGACAGTTTCCCTTGGGACCACAGGAGGACCTGATGCGCCAGTCTGTACAGAGGGTGCAATCTCAGACCCCCCTGATGATTCAGATACGATACTACGGCAGTGTTGTCGGCTCGTATCAGGACATGGTGGCCGCGAAGGTCCTCGAGAAAACTCCTCAGAGCCGGGCGGAATCACACTGGACGCTGCTGCCATAAGACCCAGCAGTCTCTGAAACTGCTTGACAGTGATGCTGTGGCCCAGCCTTATACTGGAGCATCGTTACCGAGTCCCATACTATTCCAGGAACGTAATTCTCTGGGAGGGCGTCAACGCGCTTTTCTTAGCGTTGAATCTCAGCCCCAAGCACCTCATATGTGCTAGAACAGCATCTCGATGCTGAACCGCCATATCGTACGATCTGGCCATGATCAGCCAGTCGTCTATATAATTCAGTACACGGATGCCCTGGAGTCTTAGCGGAGCCAGGGCTGCATCCATGCACTTTGTGAAGGTGCGAGGTGAAAGAGCTAGGCCAAAGGGAAGAACCCGATATTGGTACGCTTCGCCCCCGAAAGCGAACCTCAGGAACTTCCTGTGACTGGGAAGGATGGAGATATGGAAGTATGTGTCTTTTAGATCTATCATGACGAACCAGTCCTCGAACTGGATCTGACTCACGATGACGGGAATGGTTAACATCCTGAACCTGTATCTCCTCAGAGATCGATTCAGAATTCTGAGATCTAAAATTGGACGCAACCCCCCATCCTTCTTGGGAACTATGAAGTACCGGCTGTAGAACCAGACCTCTCTCTCCGGCGGTGGGACCGTTTCTATCGCCCCTTTTACCAGCAGAGAGTGTACTTCCTGCCCCATTACCCCCACCTGCTCGGGACCGACCACCGTCCAGACTATACCCCCAAATCTCGGGGGAGGAACTCTGAACTGTAGTCTGTAGCCCAATTCTACAGTGCGCAGGGCCCACACAGAGATATTCGGAAGGCATGACCATGCGCCGAGATACTCTGATAAGGAAACCAGCCTCTCGAGGCTGGTCTGGGGTATCGACCGAACCTCTCCTTCGACCCCCTGAAGCGGATACCCGGCAGGGACGAGTCGAGGTAGATTTTCGGTGTGCGAACGCATTTGCTGCTTTGTCGCAGATTTTATATGTGCCGTCCAAAGTAGCGCGCAAACGCGGGTGAACGATGTGGCCCGGAGCCCTTTTGACTGCGGGAGCACAACATCGATTCCCCGAGAGCTCCGAGGGGAGAACGACCTCGGTCACTCCGCCCCGTGGGGGACAGCTCTCAGCGGCCCTGCCGCAGCTAGAACCGCTTGGAAGCCTTCTTAGCCTGAATGACCTCCCTCAGGTTGGTCTTCGGCTTCGAAGACTTCCCGCGAGAGCGTCGCTCCTTCTGCCAGGCTCCCTCAGGAGGGACACGAGAAGCGACGCTCTGCTTCTGCACCTCACGGTGCGAGGAGCCCTGTGCTGGCTGGGGCTGCCCACTCGAGGCAGCCCTGGTGGAGGAGCCCCAGCGGCGAGGGATGAACTGGCTGAGGGTGGCCACCTGCTTTTTCACCTCCTGAAACCTCTCGACGACGGTGCTCACAGCGCCACCGAAAAGGCCAGAAAGTGAAATCGGGGAATCAATGAGAAAGTGTCTGTCTCTCTCCCTGATCCCCGACAGGTTGAGCCAGAGATGCCTCTCCGTGCACACCAAACCCGCCATGGAGCGGCCGATAGCACAGGCTGCCTCTTTGGTGACGTGGAGAGACAAATCCGCAGCTTTCTTCAGCTCAGTCTCATCCTCCAGGGAGGGACCCTCGCCCTCATTGAGCTCCTTCAGCAAGTCCGCTTGGTAGGCCTGCAGAACTGCGAGAGTGTGCAGGCACCAACCAGCGTGACCAGCCGCACTATAAGCCCTTCCCACCAGCTTCGATGTCTCTCGGCGTGGTTTCGAGCGCAATGCCGGGGTCTTCAATGAAGCTGCTGTCTCAGGTGAGAGGTGGCCCGCGAGCGCCTCTTCAACCTTCGGCAGCGTAACATATCCCTTCTCAGACGCCCCCAACACATTAGCGAAGTCAAGTGCAGGGGGCATAGTCAAACGCGCTGAGAAGGGTTTCAACTCATTGTGCAGGTCGGGGAAAAACGGCAGACCCCGGCGTGGAGGCTGAACTCGGCACTTGAAAAAGCGCTCATCCAGCTTATTTGGTGGCTGGATGTGCACCTCTTCCTGTGGCCAATCTAAACTCAGCTTGGCCACAGCGCGAGACCTCCACGAGCTCCTCCATAGCCTGCGAGTGGGGTGGCGACTGCCCCACTGCGCCTGCTTCGGTGCTCATTCTCAACGACCCCTCAGAGTCGGACAGCATGAGCACCTGATCCTCCGCCTCGTGGGAAGAAGCCGCAGCGCGGACTTCCACACGTGGCGGCAGGATCTCTGAATCGTCAGAGGAAGATGCCTCAACATTCCCTAATCCTGCTGACAGCGAGACATTCCCTAATCCTGCATCCAAAACCGCGAGACTCGCGAGGCTGACCGGCCTCGTCAAAGACAGCCAGCCGCGAGCGCAGCATTCTCAGCGGCAGCTTATCGCACTCACCGCAAGCCGCTCCCTCGAGAGCGGCCCGGGTGTGGTGCACGCCGAGACACTGCACGCAGAGCTGGTGTGTGTCCGTGCCCGCGATGAAACACGGACAGGGAGGCACACACCGTCTGAATTGCTCGCTCGCCATAACTCTCGAATAATATTGCAGCCCTATGGGACAAACAACACCAAATAGACAGACAGAACACAGAGCGCGACCACTGAAAGCAGGAAGCTGTGTTTGCTTGTGCCGGCGTCCCTTTATACCTCCGGGTATGCCGTCACTCGTTACGTCATGACGCAACACCAATCAGGATTGGACTTTTTTGATATGAACTCAGCAGCGTCACGCCGAGGGCATTCCCCGATGTGTCATCTAGGATGACGCAGTGCAAGTTCCCTCGATAAAGGGAACTATTATTTTCAATAAATCATCAACATCTAAACCTCTGTTAATTCTCAATAAGAGCTTCTGTAGTCGTCTGACAGAAATAAAGTCAGTCTGGTTAGTAATGTGTGAAGCTGGTAATGCTGTTTGTGGAGTTGTTTAATCCTCTGCTGAGATCTTCAAAGATTTAATGTCTTCTTTTATCTTCAGTTGATTTCATCTAAAGCTGTGGCTGAAGTCAGTTGTAGTTCTTATGTTTCTCTGTCCTTCAGTGATGCTGATTGCTATCATTAGGTGTCTTCAATAATGCTCAATTAATCACTTATTTATCTCTTTAACTCCAGCACTATTTCAGTGTTAAATTTAACAGTCTGTAGTGTGCACACGGAGCAGTATTCACTTAATCTGGGCTAACCAATGCTCGATGGCTGTGCTGGCTGGAAAACCGTGACAGTTAATGGGTTAAAACAGAGGAAAAACTCTGGTTATAAAAATACCCATGTAATTACGTGTGGACTGGTCGTAAGTTTATATAAATGCTGGGCAGTGTTAATTTACTACTGGGAAATTTGCTGTGTATGGAGAATAATGTGTAAAATAAGCTATTATGTACCGAGACACTTAAGGGCATCCCAGGTTTGAAGTATTGTGATGTTTTTTTGAAGTGAATGGCGTACGGTGACGTCACAATCTGAATGCCTCTCCTTTCTGCTTCCACCATTTCACTGCCTGAAACACACACACACACACACACACACACACACACACACACACACACACACACACACACACACACACACACACACACACACACACACACACACACACACACACACACGCCTCTGATATACAATCACATGTGCATGTAAACATGCATACAGATGTACAGTATCTGTTGAGTCTTACCGCTTTCTGTTAGAAGACTGACTGAGACATAGATTGATAGTCCAACCAGCTGGTTAATGTCTCTGAAGGCTTTAGTGATCATCTCTCTGGTCAGTTCTGCAGTGCCTTCTCCTTTCCGTATCTATTTTTATACGCGAATGACAACAACATCAGTCTACAAGACTAAAAATGTAACATCTTAATTAACTTGTCCTTAATTAACTAGGTAAGGATAAATAAGACTGATACCAACTTGGAAAATCTTTAATTTCTCTCACCTGAATCTTTTGAAGAGAGGTAGGAATACTTGTTTTCTTCTCACCGTCCATCACACCAAACACCACAAACGCATTTCCTTCCACCTTCTGTCCAAACAGGTAGCTATAAAAGCACATACAATTTCTGCTGTAAAAACTCCTAGGCACTGTATGTCAATGTGACGTCAGGAAGACTCCAATTAATCCAACGTCAGTCAGACATCATAATTTGAGACATAATTTGGTTGGAATAAACATCAAACAGTCAAAAAAACAACAACATTTAAATTTAAAAAAAAGAAAAAAAAAGGAAAAAAAAAAGATTCACACATTAATAACCAGACTAACTTTATTTCTGTCAGACGTCTACAGACGCTCTTATTAAGAATTAACAAAGGTTTAGATGTTGATAATTTATTGAACATTTATTTGAAGTTAATTAGATTGAAGTCACCATTATGGTGATCAGTGTTTGCTTTAGTTGGGTAGTTTGACTTGACTTTTTAACATTAGTTTTTCTCTGGCTGATGTAATTGTTTGTTATGGCAAGAAAAACAAGATAAAATATGATCAGATGATTTTGTGTTAGTTGATGGTAAATATAGAATCATCATATAGTAGTCTATTTCACTGATGTCATCCAGAATCTAATCTTTTTATGATCATTATGTATTATTAATTATAGCAAGCCTGTAATTCTTTGATCCAACTAAAATTCAGTGTCTGCCCAGCATTGGAGCTTAACATACAAATTAAAATAATAAAAAAATTAAAAGCCAAAGTTTTCAACCAAAATATGATGTCTGATTGACGTTGAATTAGTTGGAGTCCAACGTCTTCCTCAAGTCACATTGACTTACTGTATCTGCTGGGTTGTTCCAAAGAAGAAGTAAATAAGCCATTTTACCATTCAACTTTGATCTGACCATTACAATGACTTTAGCTGGTGTAACCCAATGATGTCAGATTGATTTAGTCATATTACATTGAATGTTACCACATTAAATCACATTTAAGGAAAGGTTTAGGTTGTTTGCACATTAAAGATGTATTTCCAATACAGTGAAGCAGAACACATACTTGGCTTCAATGTTGACTGTCAAACTCGGATCACCCACATAGAAGAATGATTTAGTGGGTTTTAATGTCACTTCAAACGTTGGGAGCACTATAAACCAAACCAGACAAAAGACACAAATAAATAAATACTCCATTTGTTTTAGATTACACAGCCTCCCTCTGTATCCTCAGGAGTGCCTTTGAATATTTAGTTGTTTTATTCTCTCAATCCAAGGAAAACCAATGGCTAAAAAATATATTTGTATCTTCAGTGGTTCTGAGAAGCTGTATAGAACCGCTACTGTAAAGAACATGTTAACTCTTTGCTGGCCAGCATTTAAAAAAAATACCAGCCACTGCCAGGGTTTTTGATCATTTTCACAACAATGTAAGCCCATAGAATATTTTGTTGTATGTTATATATATATATATATGAAAGTCTGAATATATGGAATGAAAGTCTGAATATATGAAATTAAAGTCTGAATATATGGAATGAAAGTCTGAATATATGAAATGAAAGTCTGAATATATGGAATGAAAGTCTGAATATATGGAATGAAAGTCTGAATATATGGAATGAAAGTCTGAATATATGGAATGAAAGTCTGAATATATGGAATGAAAGTCTGAATATATGAAATGAAAGTCTGAATATATGGAATGAAAGTCTGAATATATGGAATGAAACTTGAATATATGGAATGAAAGTCTGAATATATTGTCATTTGTTTACCGTAATTGTTTATAGTGCACTGTGTACACATTATTATTACAATATAAACCTTCAAATTATATGGTTTTGAACTGTAAAATAAAGTTTTTAGCCGTAATTACCACATTATAAACCTTTAAATTATATGCTGCTGTCCCATAAAATCTTAAACGTTACTGCTGTATTTTTTATGGTGATGTTCTGGCAACCATATATTCAAGTTCCATTCCACATATTCAGACTTTCATTCCATATATTCAGACTTTCATTCCATATATTCAACCAATCATATTATAAATACTATAATTTCCTTTATGGCATGCAATAATATGTTATTATATATATCCAGATCAGATTGATCAAACACAAAAACATGGAGTAGATCGAACACCCCTAAGTCTTCACAGTCCTGTAGCTCATCCTGGGTCCACATCTCATTCAGTAACAAGTTTTGATATATAAGTTGTTTAATGATGACGATCATGTTATTTTACATATTCATCTGTTAACATAGGATCGCTCTTGTTTTCTCCTGTGTTTTGATCAGGTAATTCTGAACTCATCCAGAAGATACATAAAGCGCCCCCAACTGTATAACAGTAACAATGCAGAAACACAGAAAATTCTGTTTTGGCAGGGAAAGAGTTAAGCCCCTGTGTGGTTCTTTAGTTAGTCTGTGACGCGTTACACTGAACTAACAAATGGCGACAGACAGCATGTTTAATCAGATTACAGCACGTCACTTCTCAGACATTCCTACTCCGATTCTCCAATGTTCAATCGGCCTAAAGTCCCACAAACAACTTTGACATTTATCATTAAGAAAGGTCCAGCTCCAGTGTTTGCGATTGACTTTCTGTTTCATCAGCAACTCTGGACATTTCCATGTCAGACTCTGGCTTGAATGGGTAAGGCAAAAATTAAGCCATGTCTTTTCATACACTGTATACAATATTCAACACTTATCAAGCTGTAATCCAGTAATAGTGATAGGCGTTCCTAGCCTGGATGTCTGCCTGGCCTTGATCCATAGAGGAGTAATTATCCCCGAACAGAAACTGTTCGGACCAATGAAATCATCAGGGCGGGCTTTAGACGATGACGGACAGATGATCAACAGTAACGTAATCATCACGTCATCAAAGAGGCTTGGGTTATATTTGTTCGAATCCTAAACGGAGAGCTTGTTTGTATATGCATTCACCTTCACTATTTCTCTCAGAAATGATGATCATGTTGGGTAAGCACTCTGTGTATCTGTGTATTTTTTTACAACAGCGGCTAAGTTTATTTCAGCGCGCACTCAGACAGGGTTGCCAAGTTTTTACAACAAAATCCACCAACTACTAGACAAGGTTGCCTGCTAAAACTTGCTCTCATGGGTCTATACATCACATAATAGTGCTGCACACAGAAGACCAATCACAAATGACCTCTGACCAATAACTGCAGATTAGCGTCAAGCAGATGAGCGGTTTAAAGTAAAAATTAACTGTTGAGCAAATAAGATAAAAATAAATGCATATTATAAGACAATGTAGATGTTTTTTTGACCTTGCATGCATGTAAACCTGATGGTGAGGACTCCCAAAACAAAAATAGGAACATTTCAAATGCCAAAATAGGGGTACTTTAATATAGCACTTAAAATCGTAACCTTATGATTACAAACCTATTAACCAGTTTTTAGTGCTATTTAGCACCATTTTTGTTTAGAGTGTATTATTCTCCTGTATCACACCCAGTTTGTCTTGTTTTGAAATAAATATTTTTTCTGTTGTTATTCATACACAACAATTCGTACATTTTGTTCAAACAGGTCTTACCATATTCTTTAACCTCAAAGTCAGCAGTAAATGTCTTCTGGGGGGTGTTTTTGTATCGAGTGACCACCTTCCACATCCCAGTACTGAAAAACACAGAACACAAAAATGAACATTTCTGATTTTTATGATGGTAAAATAGATGATAACACCACACACATGATTGTATTTTTCTTATAAATCAATAGGCAATGTCCTGAATTAGACACTAGGTCATAAAAATAAAGCTTTGTGGGTTCACTCAATATTAAATATATTACGTCCTGTCAATGTTTTACACACCTGGCAACGTCAGGAATGGCATAATGGTCGGTCTTTATCCCTTTTTCTGTAAATATATTTTTTGATGAAACCGTAATGCCTTGCGGATTCTTCAGAAACAGAAATCAACATTAACAATCCGTTTGTTGAAATCAGCAATGCAATGATGCTCATTACAGCGGAAATGTCACAAATCTGTGAGTGTGAATGTGTACCATGATATCCACCATGATGGAAGTAGAACTGATTGGTTTCAGGTTGGGCGTCAAAGTGAAAATCCGGTATTGAACTGCAAAAGAGATGAAAGCATAAACTAAAATATTACACCATAAAAACTTATTTGTTCAGTTTACTTAATTCAACTGTACAAACTTGTTACCTTAATTCAAATTAAGTAAACATAACTTAAACAGGTTAAGTAAGAATAACTTGATGCAATTAAGTTTTCGCAACTTAATTCTAAGTGCGGCATGAATAAATTCATTACTTTATTTGATTTAAAAAAAAAAAAAAAATCCAGTATAATCCCAATAATGACAGCAAATAAAATAGTAAAGGTCTTATTCAGAGGTGGAAAGTCCAGGGGTCAGAAAGTAAAAGTCCTGCCATATTTTTATTCCACTCATGAACTCAGTCAGCTGATTTCACTAATTCATTCTACCTCCTGGCTGAAAAACTGTGCTGTTAGCAAATCCAGGTGTTTGGAGTAAAATACATAGAAGGACTTTTTACTTTCTGAGCCTGGACTTTCCACCTCTGTTCACATCTCAAACCTATTTCAGCAGAGACTTTGAAATAAGAACAGGGGTGGAAAGTCCAGGTAGAATAAAAATATGGCAGGACTTTTAATTTCTGACCCCTGGACTTGACATCTCTGCACTGGGATGATCATTTCCGTAAATTTTCCCAACTGACAACCACTGCTCATTATTAACAGATATTATTGAATTGGCATTAAATTAAACTATGATTGACGAGTATCTGTGACCCGTTAAGACACTTGTTAATGGGTTTATTTTACCGTGCAAACAGTAGAATACCGATCAGTCAAAATATGGTACGTTAAGTGCAAGTGTGAGTGCCAGCCACCTGGGGAGTGGGGATGGGGGACACCTGGTGAAACATGTCCTCATTGTTGAGGCTCATACTGATTATCTCGCCGGAGTTCAAGATATTTAGTGCACAAAGCATTCTGGTCATTTCTGATAAAACTGAGTCTCTAAATGTTAAAGGGGTCATATAATGCCTTTTTTTGGGTACAAGTTAATCCGATTTTTTAGTGTCTAAATAACAACTTTGTAATATACTTTAATTAACAGCTGAGGGGAAAGAATGGTGACTGGAGTCTCTGAGGACACATCTGTACAACTGTATCAATTTGAACCTGAGTTCAGCACAGGACAAGATGACGGCCTCAATAAAATTCGACAATTAATCCTAAACAGGATGTTTCTGAATGGTTGGTTAACGTAATGTCACTTTGATCTATATTTATGTACTGGCAGGTAACGCTAGCATAGGGAGCAACGAAGATATTTTTTTATAGTAACAGACACCATTATAAAGCATCTACAAAAGTAAGCTTAGTGTTGTGTTGCCACGTCCATGCTAACTTTAAAACCAGAGTTCACAGTTTATAACAACACAATAACTATAATGCAAAGAGTTGGTCCGATCCTTTTTTCAGGAGCAGTTTCTTAGTAAAACCTGCTTTATACTGACCCTCGGTTATAAAGCAGTCTGGTGAGAAATACGTCGCATTTCGCGCAAACATAAAAGCATTGACGTTGATCAGGGGGAATATTCCCTTTGAAAACAAAACTCAGCCACTGCATCTTTCATTGCTTCAGATTTAGGAACATCAGAATGACTGCTGTGTTCATTATTACACCCAAGAACAGAACATTATCGCTTAGACACCATTCTGCTCCAGCATATCAACAATGCCGGACTATGATGAGCTCGCTCAGGGCGGGTCTGAGATGAAACGCTGCTGTCAATCAATAATCGTGGGAGGGGTGTGTGTGACACGGTTGAACGGCTTGAAAAGAGACAGGCAAAAACATATAAGGAGATTTAAAAAAAAAAAAAAAAAACACTGGATGGATTTTTATCATTATAGGATGGTTGTGTACAGGCACTGCGAACACACATTTCCATACAATCGACTTGTAAAAGTGCATGCACCATTATATGACCCCTTTAAAAAGTCAAGGGTCAAGAGCCCAACTAAAGCAAACACTGATCACCATAACAGTGACTTTATTATTTTCAATAAAACATCAACACCTACAGAAATAAATGTCTTCTTTTATCTTCATTTGATTTCATCTAAAGCTGTGGCTGAAGTCAGTTGTAGTTCTTGTGGGTGGCTCAATCTGCTCTCTAGTTCAGTTGTCAGGGCACTGTTCAGGGAGCCCATTGACTTATGTCCTAATCAGTGCCCTGACTAGTGAACTAGGGAGCTGATTGAGACGCAGGGTATGTTTCTCTGTCCTTCAGTGATTCTGCTCATTATCATCAGGTGTCTTCAATATTGCCTAGTCATCACTCAGTCACTTAATTATCTCATTAACACTATTAACATAAACTGATGCAGTGTTCCATTTAACAGCCTGTAGTGTGCACACTGAGTAGTGTTCACTTCATCTGGGCTAAACCATGTGTGACCTCCATGGACAAAACAAGTCCAGATCAAACCCATCTGGCTCCACATGGCTGTGCTGGCTGTGTGGCCAGAGCAGGAGGGATTGCTCAATGTATGAATCTGACCAATTGATTTTTCTCAGCCAAACTGACTAACTGTCAACGGTGGAAAGTCCAGGTTCAGAAGATAAAAAGTCCTGCTCTGTATTTTGTTCCAAACACCTGGATTTGCTAATAGCACAGTTTTCAGTCAGGAGGTAGAATTACTTGAATCAGCTGACTGACTTCATGAGAGGAATACAAATATGGTAGGATCGTTTACTCTCTGATCCCTGGATTTTACACCTCTGTATATTTGTCATGTTTTTAGCTCTGATTCTTACCTGCACTAGCAGGCGTGTAGATGGGCTTGTCTGTCTGTACAAATATATATCCAGACTGGAATGAGACCATGACCACTTTCTCCAGAGTGTGGGATGGAAATCGAGCTTCTATATACACATACTGCTTCACCTCAGGATCATCAGAGAAGTAGTTCTCATCCAGAGGGATCTAAAGAACAGAAAATAAATTCATCCATTGTGAATTTGTAATAAAAGAAAATACATTTTTCAATTTACAAACTAAAATGTAGAACTGTGGATGAGGAATCACACATACTGTAAATTTCATAAGGTGGTCTCACCTTTATATCTGTAAGGATCTGGTAATTGTTGCCTGGAGTCAGCGTCACTGATTTGGACAGCATCTCCTTGTCTTTCTTTGGGAAGTTCTTTACTGAGATCCTTACATCAATATCTGCTCCGGAGTAATCCTGAGCCTCCACAAACACGTTCTCTGAGGAACCCACTCTCAGCAAATTAGGAGCTGACAGAACGTATCTGAGGAGATCAAATCAAATCTTAAAAACAGATCTATTAGTAAGTCTATGAACAAACGGTGTGTTTTATACTCACAGCGGGTCACACAGTGTGAGGAGGGGTGAGGAGAGAAGAACAACAGTCACACACACCAGCTTCACGTCCATCCTGTCTGTGTGTGTGTGTCTTCCTGACAGTGTTTGTGAACCTGCAGCAGCTCAGATTTATACCTGCCCCGTGACCCTCAGAGTCTGAGTCCAAATCTCTCTCTCTCTCTCTCTCTCTCTCTCTCTCTCTCTCTCTCTCTCTCTCTCTCTCTCTCTCTCTCTCTCTCTCTCTCTCTCTCTCTCTCTCTCTCTCTCTCTCTCTCTCTCTCTCTCTCTCTCTCTCTCTCTCTCTCTCTCTCTCTCTCTCTCTCTCTCTCTCTCTCTCTCTCTCTCTCTCTCTCTCTCGAAATGCAGTATACTGATAAGCTCTCCAATGTAAACACCAATTTAACAGTGAAATCTTTTTACTTCAAAATATTTTTAGTGTAAAATTGATCTTGTATTTATACTTTGTTTCCTCCCAGGAACTGAATTCATTTGATATTAACACTCAGAATCAAAGACCACATTTGACCAAAATTCAGCTTTGTTCACTGTCTTTGTTTAGTGGTCGCTCCAGGAATCGTGTGATTGATTGACACACCAGCATTGAGAGCCTGAGTCAGGTTCATTGGCTGTGGGAACTTAAAGAACAATTCTGTTGCTGCAGTCACATTAAGAGCAGTTTAACACTGGAGTTTAGGTCAAATTAATCAAGTTATTAGCATTTTCAGACCACAAGAGGGCATGGTCATTGAGTCCTTTCAGGGTATAATCCTAATGACACATACAGACTTTCATAATGATACGCTAATGAGTTCATAAAATGCAGCATTTTAGGATAACATTTTAAATGGCTGACACCCAATAAAGTCAAAATGGGAAAATATGGTATCATTTGACCCTGTATGATGCACTGAATCAGAAGAGACCAGTTATTTATTAATTTGGGGCAAACTGTTCAGAATTCCCTTTGCGGCTCTTATCCGCCCTAGATGCCTACTTCAGCTGAGCCCACAATTTCAGGATCTACACATAGGACTTCAACCCAGATGTCAAAGCGGCATCCCAGTTTCAGTTTAATTTTTTCACTTACATTTATTCTAATAACTTTTGAACCATGAAGTATTAGCATTGGTTAAAATGGTTGCAGTATGTTTATTATGCCAGAATAACATTCTTGGATTCATCAAGTGTATTGCTGGGCGAAGGGAATGTATAGTGATTTCTGATTGGTGAGCTGATGGGTGAGCCACTACTGAGTGAGCCATGCCCCCTAAGAAGATCTGTAACCTTCTATGCATTGTGTGATCAGTGCACAACACATTCCAAACTTATTGAATACAGTAAACAGATAAAAGTGATCAATGAACATTAAATGTATACACACACTTTAACACACACGTATGTTCATTGGCCAGAGGATAACTGGCACCCCGACTGAGCCTGGTTTCTCCCAAGGTTTATTTTCTCCATTCAGGTCCTGAAGGAGTTTTGGTTCCTCGCCACCGTCACCTTTGGCTTACTCAGTTGGGGACAGCTAAATTTCAACTATATTACTGATTTACCCACATTGACACTATATGATAAATTAAAATGAGCTGATAACATCAGTGTTTTCTCCAGAGCAGCTGTACAGCCAAATCAACTTTTGTTGCAATATTTTCCTGTTAACACTTTGACGCTGCTTTAAAACAATTGGTATTGTATAAAGCACTATATAAATAAAGGTGACTTGACTTGAATTTGTCCCGCCCCTCCTCCACTGTGATTGGACAGCTGGGTTAAAAGTAACAGTGATGATCGCAGCGTTTCTCTCAAAGTTAAACATTCTTCAACTCTCGATGACCGGTAAAAAATGATGAACGCTCAGCACTTGAGTATGAAATACTCGCTCAGCAACTTGTTACACTCATGGTGTTCAATAAATGTGGCAATCCCGTTGAAAACGATTGAATACGCCAGCCAGCTGCCCAAAAAACACTTTGGTGGACAGGTGGCCTTAGGTTAGGAATAAGCTGCTGTCTTCCAAAACGATGATACAAACTCACATTTAGAAGATATAAGCATTCAAAATTTCCAATCTCTCACTTCTGCTAAAATGTATCATAGATTGTTATGACATTAGTTGGTCATCACATCTTCTGTCCAATCAAATGCTCTCTAGAATCTATTTATTCTAAAACATAAAAATGATATTAAATGATTTTCAGGAACATAATGTGTAAGGCACAAATGGCATTTATAGTCCATAACTAATATTTTTCAATGTTTTTGACAGTGTTAAACATGGTGTCACATGGATGGGGATATGCATGCAAATTATATGCAGATGAGCTCATGCATAGTAAAACTAGGCGTTGTAAACTCCATATATGGTGATTTCAGGGAGGACACAGGGTGGAGAAGCACGTACGCACAATCTTCTGCTGACTGGGGTTTATTAAGGGATTTTTGCGCATGTTCTGGCATACACATGGTTTTATAAATCTGATTTTGTGTGTGTGTGTGTGTGTGTGTGTGTGTGTGTGTGTGTGTGTGTGTGTGCGTAAGCAAAATCAAGCTTGTGTGCGTATATGATGAGATCTATGAAAAGTTTTATAAATGAGGCCCCAGGTGATGGAAGAAGAAGATGAGGGCACAGCTTTCAAATAAGACAGTAGAACCATTATTCTAACAGTATATCACTTTTTTTGTAGTTTATATAATAATATGTAAATTGAGACTTTGAATTGATAAATAAAAAAGAAATCTCAGAATCAAGGACTCAATGTCTGAAACAGAACTGTTGCCAGTAAAGTTAACAGCAGTCAAAATCAGATTTCCCGTAAATGACCTCCAGAAACTGTTTGTGTAAATTCAACCTTTGGTAAATTGGCAGCCGCTCTGTTGATCTTTGAGAGGTTGAGAGGATAACTAAAGAGTTTACAGTGGCTTCTCCATGACTGTTAATACTTAATTCAACAGTAACTCACATTTTTGGTACAATTGAGGTAATACTGATCAGCTCTAAATCTGTTGCATCTAAACTATCTGGTCAACTTGCAGATTTGGATGGTACCTTGATAATGGCCACTACGACAGTTTGAAATCTTGGCCTTCTCATTAATTCCACTCTTTCCTTTAATGATCACATGTGTAGAGTGGTAAAGACAGCTTTTTTCCACCTACGTAATATCTCTTATAATCTCTCCTCTCTTAGTCAGCAGGATATTAAAACTAGATTACTGCAACTCACTTCTTTATGGCCTGACAGCTAAACACATCAAACGATTACATTATGTTCAAAAGTCTGCAGCCCGATTGATCGCTCACAAACCAAAGAATGAGTACCTTACTCCAATCCTCTATCACCTTCATTGGCTTCCGAGTTTCTTGTCGTATATTCTTCAAGACTGCAGCCTTGCACTGTAAAAAGAGATGTGTTAAAAACACAGCACACAAACTGTGTTGATGGTGCCACGCTACAGAGTGTTAAAGTAACACTGAAGCAGTGTTAGAGTTAATGAAATACTTAAGTGATTGAGTGATGATTGTTTAATTATTGAAGACACTAGATGATAATGAGCAGAGTCACTGAGGCCATGGCTGTGTCCCAATTTAGGGGATGCATCCTCCTAAGGCCGCATTTGAAGGCCGATTGCGTCACCGCAGAGCGACGAGACTGTCCCAATTCGAAGGAGCCTTCTAATGCGGCCTGCCGTCAGTGTTGCCAAGTCCGCGGTTTTCACGCCGAATTGGGCTACTTTTATGTTGTTGTTGCGGGTAAAAAAATATTTCCACGGGTTGGTTTTCAACCCTGTAAGTACGATTTCGGAGTTCCACCATCCCCAAACGTACAAATTCAGGGGAGAATTTGGCCGCTCAATGGAGAAAATTGCATTGGGAGTTTTGGGTTAGTTTTGTTGCAGACACCTGGCAACCCTATCTCCCCGGAACGCGAAGGATAGAACGGATTCTTCGCAGACTAGCCCATCCCACGGCAGAGGAATACAAATATAAATGTAAGTATTGTGTTTTAATTTACTCAAATAACCAACGAAACGTGTTAAAAACCTGGGGTCTTTATTTCTTAACGTGAACTTGACGCCTGCGTTACCACTGCGGCTTTATCCTTAGGTTTGTTTTGTTTTATGGAGCAGTTATAGCAGACAGCTTTATTAAAATAAGGGCAGCAAATTAGTATTTATGTACCCGGCCGAAAAACTCGGCCAGTGTGGATTGACACTGATCACTCTGTCGGGGTTTATTCTGCGATAGGCTGGGTGTACATTATCCCTTACTTATACCCCTCCTTATCCAGTTGATAACAATAGTCTATCATAAAAGCTGTGTCTACAAATGTTTTAACCAAATTGGAGTATCTAGAAATATGATTTCTGGAGTATTTTGTATACATGTATAATACATACAAAATGTATAGCTGCATCATATATTTAAAATTCCACCCCTGCCTTGCAGGTATACAAAAAAAATTGGGACAACTAAAAAAAATACATGTATGCAAGTTAATAGACACATCTTTGCTGACATGTTTTGCTGTTGTGTTTGTTGTTTTTAACAGGAATGTTTATTTTCTCTGCATTAGGATTGCAAGTGTCCTGGGACAGGTGAGGGAGTGGAAAACTTGGCCATGGTTTGTCCTCATGAATGAGGTGTTTGGACAGGCATTCTAACCCCCCTGTCCTCATGGCCTTCACCCCTGAGGACCATGGGCGTCGCTAGGCCCATTTCAGAGCGACTTCAGCTTTTATTTGTAAATAAAAAGTTATTTCTCTGCATTGTTTATTTTTGTAATGCAAATTATTTTTTTAATGAAACCAATAAATTGTTTACATATTTGTCATGCAAGTTTTGTAAATGAAATCAATTATTCTGTTGGCTACATTTATTTTTGTCATGTCAATTAATTTGTAAATGAAACAATAAATTGTTCTAAAAAAAAATATTTACAGTACTTGTTTACAAGTATTTACAAGATAAGTTACGTTTAAGATGGGAAAAACTAAATAAAATGTTAAATGAACTGTACATAAAAAATAATGGAAGAAAGGGTTTTATGTAGACTTTTATTGAGCTGGGTGGAGACCCTGGATGGGCTGCACAATAGAGACCCTGGTATAGCCTCTGTCAGCGGGACATCATCTGGGATCAGCGCATATTTCCACCTGTCCAACAGGTTTGCAGTGCTGACTCAGTCGACTGCTGCCATGTCGCTTAGATGTTTTCAGAAAGAGTGATGAATAAATTAAATGAACTTACATCCTCAAAATCAAACCATAACATATTTTAACATGCATAACTGTTCTATGAGCTGAACTCTGCAGGACAGCGGCCCACCAGGACCAATGGTTCCTATCCCGGATCTTGAGACATATTTCAGTGTATTTTATTTTTGGATTCTATAATGTTCATGTTTTAAACAATATCAAAATCTAATACCCATGTATAAAAAGTCAGTTTTTCATACAATATTTGCCTCTGAGATGAAGTTTAAACTCAAATACAGAGTAAATATATTTTGTTGCAGCATTTGTAATGTTTAGCAACTGTGACAGCTGCCGTTGAAGAGTAGCAGTAACAAACTGAACTGCCTAACAACAAAACAACTAAAGATGTTCACTTCCGTCCATTTACGTAATAAAGAGTATAAACTATATAAACTCGCATGTTGGTTACATATTAGTTGACATTTGAATATTTATTGCATTTTTTATTTATTTATCATTAGATAAGGCTACTAGAGTAAATTGAATCCCAATGCTTACGTTGCATTTATGTGTAATCTGGCTTTCTTTAAAAAAAAAATCTGACGTCGCGGCGCGCAATGAATTCTGGGGTTGGCAAGGCCGCGAAGCATCCATCCGAGTATCCTTCGTTTCACGGGAAAAGAAGGACGCATTTGCAGGCGTTGTTTTGAAGGAGCCTTCGAAGGACCTTTGAATTGGGACAGCCTTCGTCGCGCCGCGGTGACGCAATCCGCTATACCTTCCACTGTAAACAAGTCTCGGTGCGTCCTTTGAAGGCCGCGTCGGCCGCGCACTTCGAAGGACACAGCCTTCAGAGGACGCAGCCCTTGAATTGGGACACAGCTCATGTCCACACTAATACGGTTTCATTTGAAAATGTATATTTCTCTCTCCGTTTGGCCATCCATCCACACTGAGACAGCATTTTAAGTCAATGAAAACGTATCGTTTTGAAAACGCTCCCCAAAGCGGATACATTTGAAAGCGCCGTCTTCACGTCGTAGTGTGGACTGTGAAAACGGAGCCTTTTTAATACGATGACGCATTTTTAGCCATGTGATGCAGTCATATGACCAATTCACGGCGTATTTATTTTGGCATGTCTCCCAGTCTACATTTTCACTTGCTTTTAGCACTTTATATTCATGTGTTCCTCGCAGCAACAACTCCACCTCACTGTCGACCCATTTAAAAAACTCAGTGCCTTTTCTCGACATTGCCGCAAAATTTCAAAGACTAAAAAAACGAGTAGCGGAAATGTCGAAGCGTCTTGTATTTGCTCATGCTCAGAACGGGGATGTAAGCCTTTTCAGACGTTTCAGTGCAGATGCAAATTTTTTGGAAAATGATTGAAAATGATAGTGTGGACGCGGAGCGTTTTTAGACGAAAACTCGTTTTTAAATTTATCCAGATTAGTGTAGACGTAGCCTAAAGGACAGGGAAACACAAGAACTACAACTGACTTCAGCCACAGCCTATAGACTCAAACAGATTGATGCAAACCATTACATTAATTATTTTTTTATTTTATCTTTAAAATAAAAAAATAGCATAAACATAATTACATTTCATTATATTGATTATTCAATCTGATGAAGAAAAATAATCAAGATTCTAAGCAATTTTTTTTAGATGGTAACGTTTTGAGAATGCTTAAAGATTTCATGAGAACAAGACTTAACATTTTTCAGTGCATTTGGATGAATATTAGACATTGTGGTGTATTTGATACTATTAATATGTGCATTAAGGTTGGGCCTGAAGACTTGCCATAGTTAGTATTGGGGTACCCTCTGCGCATGTTATAGATACAGGAAGTCGTGTCTGTAATGCCCTGATGTAGAGTTCTCATGTGTTCACCCCTCTTCACTGATAAAGAGTAAAACGCGTGCCTTGCCTCGTTATTGAAGTACACCACAGACATTAATATCAATACTGAATCTGTTTTTGTTCCAGGTGAATAATCTGTCCAGAGAGAACGGAAGCCCTGGCACTCTAGTGAAGAACATTGAAGAACATCATCACCACAAAGAGAACAGCACTGAAAACTACAATCAACACCAGGACGTATTAAAGCCTAGTTCAGACTGCACGATTTTCAAACTCGACTGGTCACTGCTCTTTTCACACTGCAGGACTATCTGGGGTATCATTCAGTCACTGCTGTGTTCACACTGCACGATGGTTTGACGACAGAGGAGTTCACACTGCATGACTGAAAAAGAGGAAGAATCGCCGACAACTTTCTCTCTCTCCGGTGCGCAAACTACGTTTCCCCAAGTAAACAACGCAAGATCACAAGTGTGTCAGACCAGAGTTCTCGCGTGAGACTTGGAATTGTTATTAAAAATGATAAACTGCACAAAGTTTGCTTCAAATTGTATGTGCGCTGATTTGTGGAGAAAAAGAAAAAACATTATGGCGGAAGAAATTGTTGGAGAGACAGAGGGAGCCAGGATTGTGTTCTGCAAAGACAGTTTGAGGTAAATAAACTATTGTGTAATGTGCTGCTGCTGTGGCTGGATGTGCAAATGTTTGGGCTTTGTTTCTGTTTGATAGAATTGTAAACATATCTATTAATATACTGATATTCTGCTCTATAACTCCTCCCTGAACCTCCTGCTGCCCTGTATCTCACTCTTTCATTGGCTGTTGGTCATCGCCGATGTAATTTTTTCAGGCAGATCTCATTTCACACAGCAGGAGTTTCAATCGCCGACAGGTCCAGATATTTAGCATGCCAAATATCTCATGGGCCTCGGCGACTCGTCGGCGAGTCTCTCTGATCGCGTCTTTGATTATTCACTCTGCGTGATTGTCACTCGCGTGCACAAGCACCGATTTGCCGATGATCTCTGGCATTTGTCTGCGATTTCACAAAACCTGTCGGCAACTCAAAATCGGGGCAAAAATCGGGCAGTGTGAACTAGGCTTTAGTGTCACCATGCATGTTAAATTCTATAAAAACAGTGTTAATTAAAATATCATTAGCTGATATTAAAATATTTTTTTTTCTATCAACAATCTATTGATTACTTCCCTTCCTTTGAAACCAAACAGCTGCATCAACATGAAGAGAATTACAATAATATAGAAGAAGATCAAGTGCCTAATCAGAGGGAACACTGATCACCATAATGGTGAGTACAAACAAAAACATGTAAGGAACATGAACATCAATGTATGAAGTCAGTTTATGTGATGTTCTCTCTTGTTTTTCAGTTGTATTGACAAATGGCAATCAAACCAAACAGTTACCTGTATTATGGTTTTCTGAATAAAAAAGGTGAATATAACTAGATTTTTACAATTAAGTTAAGACATTAAGTAAAGTAAACTAAAAAAAGTGTTTGACTTTACAGTGTTGATATATAACGGTAATCTACTGGCAGCTGTGGTGCCAGCAATGTACAGTTAATTTACAGCCCTCTACTGTTTATTTACAGCTCTCCTTTTTACAGTATGTTACCGTAATAATACCATGAAAGGTAACTTTTCATTTGGAAAACTGATCGCTTCAAACAGTTCTCATTTTAAAACAAGTATTTATACGGTGTTTGTACTGTAAACTTGTTTCATTTGAGTCGTTTCACAAGTGTAAGGTGTAGTAGTGAAAGAATGAAGAAACATGACTTTAACTTCAATCTTTGCGGTTCATTGTGAGCAATAGCACATACGTATGTGATAAATTACTCAACAAACAGCTCATAACTGCATCAGCAAACACAGTCACTGCCGTTAAATAAAGCATCAGGCAGCATATCATCAATGTTTCTCTGCTCATCCTGGACTGAAGCACAGGCTCTACTCTTCAGCACAACGGTAACCCACAACACTAATGGATTCAACTAAAAGATCTCTTCTATATCATCTTGTGCAACAACACATAAACACAGGTCATTTTATTATTTACTCTCCTTATCAGTTACTGACTTTGCGCAACTTTTTTTCTGTTAACTTGCACTAATATTCAGTGAAAATATCTTAAATCATCTGATAAATCTGACTGTTACATTTTACAGTATATTCATATTTTAGAGTATATTAAAACTAATATTTTTAACGGTAATCTACTGGCAGCTCTGGTGCCAGTAAATTGCCGTTTCCATAGATGAATATACAGTTGCTTACCGTTAATTTACGGTTCCCTCTGTGGGTTCTCATCTAACCCCTTTAACCCTTTTAACCCCACAGCAAACGCTTCAGTTTTAAATGAACACTGAGGAGTGTACACACTACAGAGTGTTAGAGTAATTGAAGCAATGTCGAAGGTCCACAGCAAAAACTCCAGTGTTAAATTAACTCCCCTGAGAGTACATGTGAGACCACACTCAAGAGTTTTAAAGTGTTAAAATAAGAGTGTTAAAGTAACACTGAAGCAGTGTTAAAGTTAATAAGATTGTTAGGGATTGTACTAAGGACTGTATTGCACTGGTTTAAAATAGCTGTGCTCGCACTGGTGTGTCGGTCAGAACACAGTAGGCAGGAATCAGAATACCAGTCTTTTATTAAGCACAATAAACGGCACAGTCAGACCACAGGGCATTGTGTGGCATTATATTATCAGACATGATATCTGAGGTAGTATGTTGTGTGGTCTGAAACAGTAAATAATAAACACAATTAGCAAATATTAAACATTTCCCTCATTATTAACAATAACTGCCATTTATCCCGATGTTTGATTAGAAACATAACATTTTCTACGATAGTACCACTTTTCTCCACTAGGTGGCGCCTAGCGCTCATAAACGGAATAATCCGAAACATCTTGCTGCGTCATTGAACAATAAGCTATAAACCATATACAATTACAGATAGGATCTACACACTAATCAAACACATTATTCAGTGATCATTATTATAATGAACTCTAGTGTATTTAGAATATATACATGTTAAACAAACATCTGAGGCTAGATGTAAGCACAGTCGTCATCACTTCGCGGACGATCGAACTCACGATGCTGTAATTATTCATCAGATAGGAAATTCGATAGAGAACACTATTAAAGGACTTACATGGTTTCATCGACGCACAACTTAAACATATCCAGTTTGACCATGAAAGTCAAACTCAGTCCACATGCTGGAGAAACCCAAGTGGTACCTTTCGCGTGGTCGACTCATCAGGAACTGAAATCGAAAGTGACTGACGCACATTTAATAACAACTGATCGGATTGGTTGTTACTTCACAACATCGCCGCCCCCAAATATGTTGAACATATTTGCCACTAGATGAACAGTCAATTAGGGGGAGTCTTTGTCATTTTCATCATCTGCAAGGGCTGGAAGCGGGATTAGTTTAGCAACTGGACGAGTGTATATTTTATTCTTCACTTGGATTTCCACTGCTCTGATATGACCATCTGATCCAGGAAAGGTCTTAACTACTTTGCCGACCAACCACATAGCACGTGGGAGCTGTGGGTCTACAAGCATGGCAATAGTTGCAGGTGAAATGTCACTCGTATCTTTGTGCCATTTGTGACGAGCTTGGAGGGTTGGTAAGTAGTGGCGAATAAAGCTTGACCAAAATTGATCAGTTAGCACCTGGCTTTGCCTCCACCTTCGCCGCCCCATGAGCTCTGTTGCTGGATATACAACCGGCGGTAATGAACTATCAGGCCGCCCCATGAGCAGGTAATTGGGCGTGACTGGGTCAAAGTCAGCTACATTGGAAGATGTGTATCCAAGAGGTTTACTATTCAGGATCCCTTCCACCTCAATAAGCACGGTCAGGAGCACTTCCTCAGTCACTGTCTGTGAGCCGATGGTGGTGCGAAGGGCACTTTTTACGGAGCGAATCTCTCGTTCCCACACAGCAAAAACTCCAGTGTTAAATTAACTCCCCTGAGAGTACATGTGAGACCACACTCAAGAGTGTTAAAGTGTTAAAGTAAGAGTGTTAAAGTAACACTGAAGCAGTGTTAAAGTTAATAAGATAATTAACTGATTAATGGAGTGATGATTGGCAATTATTGAAGATACCTGATGTTAACAGAATCACCAAATGAGGCCATTTTTGGTGATCAGTGTTTGTTTAATTTGGGCTCTTGACCCTTGACTTTGTAAGATTATATTTTGTTTGATGCCGTAACCAACAGTCAGACAAGCCATGAGAAAAGCTGATTGTTTGGTGTTGGTTATGTTTTGATGTTGTCATTACTTGATCTGAATCACTCAACTAATTTAGAGTCTCTTAGTTGGGTTTATCTGGTTGATTATAACATGAGATCCAGCATTTTCAATATAATTATAATGATTTCTTTGCCACTAGAGGCAGACGTTGAAAAGACGTCCACTGAGGAGCCAGAATGAAAGTTTTTATGACGTCTGTTTTGGACGTGATCTGCACGTCTGATATAGACCCTCATGGACCTCAAGGTTAAACACTAGTTCAAATCTGCTCATTGTGGACATATGTTTTATCTGTAATTGCAAAGCAACTCACAGACAAAGTGTGTTTATCCAAAAATCATAAAAACAAAATTAACAGATAATTAGATGTTGATGAGTTATGGTTCATTTGAAGTCACCATTGTGGAGGGAAGCGTTTGCTTTAGTTGGGCTCTTGGTCACCGTACGTGTGTTAGCGTTTCTGAGGCTGCTGTAACTGTGTGTGTGTGAAACACAAGAGTTGTGGCTGAGAAAGCAAAGCTAAAGTGACATCAGGTGTTGTCAGCTCCTTGTTGATGATAACTAAATCATCAGAAAGTGTGTATCTGATATTATGTTTTTATTTGGTACAATAGTAGTTTGTTTATAGCCTCTGCAGTATTGGCACCAATAGCCTTATCCTGAAGGATGATAAAGTACATACACCCAATGTTTTGAGAAAATATTTCCCACGATCACACACAGACATCAAGGTTTGGCCTATGTTTCACAACAACGGTGACACAAAAACGCTTCCTGCTGCAATGCATGATGGGTTGCTTCGTAGTACAAAACTGATGCTTGATTGTCACCATTGTTGTGAATCATAGGCCAAATCTTGATATCTGTGTGTGACCATGGGAAATATTTTCTCAAAACATTGGGTACACATACTTTTCTTCTCATCCGTCAGGATAGGTGGTCCTTTTATTGCTATTGGTGCCAAATAATGCAGATTCACAAGATTATAGAGGCTATAAACAAATAACTATTTTGCCAAACAAGAACACAAAAAACAACATCAGATGCTCACTTTCTGATGATTTAGTTATCATCAACAAGGAGCTGACAACATCTGATGTCACATTAGCTTTGCTTTCTCAGCCACAACTCTTGTGTTACACACACACACAGTTACAGCAGCCTCAGAAACGCTAACACGCGTACGGGGACCAAGAGCCCAACTAAAGCAAACGCTTCCCTCCACAATGGTGACTTCAAATGAACCATAACTCCTCAACATCTAAAACTCTGTTAATTCTCAGTAAGAGCTTCTGTAGACGTCTGACTCTGACAGAAATAGTCAAAGTGTGTCTTATATCTGTGATTAAGGGCAGCACAGTGTCTCAGTGGGAAACACTGGCTCCTCACAACAAGAAGATCCTGGATTGAATCCTGAGCCAGAGAGTCTTTCCTTCAGGTCTGGTTTCTCTCATGATCCAAAAATGTGTGAATTACAGATGATAAGTTGTCTGAGTGAAGTGTCTTTTATTTTTATGATTTTCGGACAAACACACACTGTCTGAGTTGCTTTGCAATTACAAATGGAAAATATGTCCACTTGTGAATTGTGATGTTCTCATTTGGTGATTCTGCTTGTTATCATCAGGTATCTTCAATAATTGCCAATAATCAGTTAATTATCTTATTAACTTTAACACTGCTTCAGTGTTACTTTAACACTCTTATTTTAACACTTTAACACTCTTGAGTGTGGTCTCACATGTACTCTCAGGAGAGTTAATTTAACACTGGAGTTTTTGCTGTGCAGGCACCCCGAAGTGTGGGGCACTCGGTGGGTTGAAATGGAAAGATATTTTCTGCTTGGCCAGGCGCTGTTGCAGTTGAGGGCTGAGGGATGCAAAGTTCTCATAAAGTTCTCGTTCCCCACCATGAAAATTTGTGCCATGGTCTGAGAATAATTCGCAAGGTTTACCTCGACGTGCTACAAACCTCCGCAGGGCCATTAGGAAAGAATCTGTATCTATTGAGGTTATCAGGTCAAGGTGAACACATCTTGTGGTGAGGCACTTAAAGATGATCCCCCATCTCTTCTCACAGCGTCTACCAATTTTGATCTGGAATGGTCCGAAACAGTCCATGCCCGTACTATAGAAAGGTGGTTTCTGGAGTCTCAGTCTAGCTGGTGGAAGATCTGCCATCTTCGGAATGACGGGTTTGCCTTTCCACCTGTGACACTCTTTGCATAGATGTTGATGCCTACGGATGGCTTCACGTCCTCTCAGCACCCAAAAGTCTCGCCGTATTTCTGCGAATACTCTTTCTGGTCCGGGGTGGCAGAGCTTGTCATCATAATCCTTTATTAGTAATTTAGTGACTGTGTGATAAGGATCTAGCACTATAGGATGCATCACTGATGACTCCATACCTTCTGCACGACGGAGACGACCACCAACTCGGATGACCTGGCAAGACTCATCATATTCTGGGGCTAAGGTTAACAGCCGACTGGTTGTGGGTATTGGTCTCTTTGCTTTGAGCAGTCTGTATTCCTCCGGGAAACTATCAATTTGTGATTTCCTGAAGAGAAGCATTTCTGCATCCTGGTAATTTGTGGCAGATGGATTTCCATTGGGATTATGACTTTGAACGGTTGCTTCCATGAGATCAATCCAGGAAGTATAGTTGGCCGGTTCAGGAATGGTAGGAGCAGTAGTTTCTGCCAGTAATCCACAGAAAATTCCCTTTCGCTGTTCATCTTTATCCATGGGAGCTTGCATAGAAGGAGTAACTGGCCATTCTGGTTCAGGTCTGAGCAAGTATGATGGACCTTGGCTCCACCTGTTGGGTACTGATAGCTCTGCAAGCGTTCGACCTCGGGTAAGGTCATCAGCGGGGTTACTGTGCGAGTCTACATACCTCCAGGTACATTCACTAGTCAGTTCCTGGATCTCTGCAATCCTCGTCCCAACAAATACCTTAAATCTGCAGGATTCAGAAGTTATCCATGCGAGGACAGTTGTGGAGTCTGTCCACATGACCACTTTACTTACTTCTAGAGTGAGCTCAGTTTCCAGGAGTTTGGCCAACTGAGCACCATTCAAAGCCGCACATAATTCCAATCGGGGAATGGTTTGTTGTCGCTTAGGGGCAACTTTGGATTTCGCCATGATGAAGGCTAGCTGAACATGGCCTTGTGGATCTTCTGTCCGTAGATAGGCGACGGACCCATATGCCCTCTCAGAAGCGTCACAGAATATGTGGATTTGTCTGGTAACCTTAGACTGGTCTGTATCTGATTTCACCAGACAACGAGGAAGGGTAATGATGGCCAGGGTAGGGAGTTCCTTTTCCCAGTTCTTCCAGGATTTCAGGAGATCCTCCGGCAAATTAGGGTCATCCCATTCCCTCTGCTTATCCCATAGTCTCTGGACCAACACTTTAGCCTGTGTGGTGAATGGAACAATATAGCCCAGTGGATCATACTGCGACGCCAATACTCTATAGATGTGACGCAGAGTACATTGTTCGGGCTTTACATGGCGGGTTTTGTATCCGAATGTATCCGACTGACAGTGCCATTTCAAACCTAAAGTGGATTCCTGGGTGTCATTTCGGTCTTGGGACAACCACAGCTCCGTGCTGTCAGACCGCACTTCAGTTGGCAAATGCTCCATCACACTAGGCACATTACTTGCCCACTGACGGAGTTGGAAACCTCCAGTGGCAAGGAGTCCACTTAGTCTATCCACTAGTTGTTTGGCCTCTTGTTGTGATGGAAGACTCCGCAGGCAATTATCCACATAGAAGTTCCTCTCTACTGTGGATCTGACCTCATCCCCAGGTTCACTGTGGTCACTGATATGCCGCTGCAAAGCATAAATGGCACAACACGGGCTGCACGTTGTACCGAAGGGCAGCACCTGCCACTCAAATATGTCTGGAGGCCTGTTTCTGTCCAGATCACGCCACACAAATCGAAGGAGATGTTTATCTTTAGGTAGAAGGCGGACCTGGTGAAACATCCCCTTGATGTCACCACTGACTGCTACAGTATGTTCACGGAAGCGTAGAAGGACACCTAGCAAGGATGGGCCTAGAGCTGGACCAGGCAGCAGGTAGTCGTTCAAAACTTGGCCTTGATACTGAAAGGAGCAGTTAAAAACGACACGGTTCTTGCCATTATGCTGAACAAGATGGTGTGGTAGGAACCATGACTCACCACTTTTGCTGATTTCGTTTGTGGAGAGTTTTAAAGCATAGCCAGCAACTTCCAGCTTCTTTATCTCTTCCTTGTATGCAGCAGCTTTGGCTTGATCCCTTTCAAGGTATCTTTCAGTGTTCCTTAAATTAGGCAGCACTGCTTCCATTGAGGCCTGAAGAAGTGGCATGTCCTTTTTGCGCAGTAAGGGGGTGGCATATCGATCCACTTTATCAACTGATACTCTGGTAGTCTGAGTTTGGAGGAGGTGTATAGCTTCTCTGTCTTGCTGTGACCGTGTTACTGACTTCTCTGATTTGAGTGGAATGACATCAGCCTGCCAAAGCCTTTCCACATTTTTTAGCAACTCTACCTGTGAAGGGCTAAAAGTGGCATGTAAACACTGCTGAGTGTTAAGCGTTACCTCCAGTACTCGAGCCGGGCCTTGCAGAGCCCATCCCAGTCGTGTATTAACAGCTGCTGGGCCCCCTGGTGGGCCAAGGCGAACTGGCTCGATTGGGGTAATGAGATGAGGATGGTCAGCTCCGATTAACAGCAATGGACGAGCCTTATGAATGGGCTGGAGTGGAAGGCCGATCAAATGGTTGTATTTCTGCTGTAAGATCGCCAAAGGATATGAGTACTCTGCCAGGCTTAAGGGTTCAGCTGTGAAGGCATTCTGGATCTTATAACTCTTATGTGGCTGAGAGGGTGTTGAAATTTGGAATGACACTGCTGAACCTTTGAGTGTAGTAAGATCGTGCCTGATGGTTCTTAAGGTTAAGTCCTCAGCCTTTCCTTTGAGTCCTAGCATTTTGGCTGCTGATGACAGGAGGATGGTGCGCTCAGATCCATCATCAAGCACTGCATAGGTGTCCAAACACTGCCCATTATGCTGCAAGACTACCCTAACCACCTTTAAGAGGACTCGTTTAGAACTTGGAGGTCTGTCCAAGTGTAGTGGTTTTGTGGTAGAGCTCACCAGACATGTACCCTCATTTGTTGTCTTAATGTTAACGTCGTGAAGGATCTGTAAGTGTTTGCCATTACACTTGTGGCAGGGCTTCTTCAAAGTACATTGCGCAGATCGATGTGAGCGTGCGCACTTCCAGCATCTGTTGTTGGTCTTTATCCAGTCTGTGATTTGGTCTTTAGTGAGTGCTTGGAATGTGGTGCACTGGCTCAGATAATGGTCTCTGTTATCACAGTATGGACAGAATGCATAGCTCTTCTCGAATTTCTTTGCTGGTTGGCGTAACATATCAGCTGAAGTTGGCTGATCTGCACCATGAAGGATTGTAGCTGCTCTGGGTTTGAATCTGGGTTCTCTGCTTAAGTCAACTTTGTGTCTGACTCTGTCTCTCTGGGCTTTGTTTCCTCCAAAGCTCTCATGGTCTTGGCACCATGACTCAAACTTCAGCCACTTTGCCAAATCAATGAGTGTGTACACAGTACCAGGTTCACTGCTGATGCTCCTTCTAAAGGCTGCGCGTAGCTCGGGTGGTAATTTAGTAAGGAGTCGCGCCACATGAGAACCACAGCGTAGTTCAACCTCTCCATCTGACCCCAAAGTTTTGAGGAGGCCTACTAATGCTTGGACTTGGAGAGCAAAGCGCTCAAAGCTCAATGTGTCACCAGACAGGATATCTGGGGAGTCCATAACAGCTGCTATCTTGTTTAGAGCCAGTTGATGAGGACGGCCATATCTCTCAGTTAATGCCACCATGGTGTCTGAATAAGGGGTTAGCGAGTTCAAGAACGAGTCGGCTATCAGGCGTGCCTCCATGAGTTTCAACAGTTCCGTTGTATCATCTGGCAATAAGTTACCCAAAGCTAACTTTAGCCGGGTAAATTCACCTGGGTCTCGATGGATGAAGTCGGGTATGGTTGGCTGTGGACCCCTATAAGTTGTCTCCTGTCTAGTTGAACTGGACTGCCACGCCACTGGGTTTGCTGGTGGCCCATAAGGTTGAGAATGGGAAGAAACAGCAGGCATTAAAGGCGTAGAGGTTGTCAATTTTGGTTTCAACTGCCGTGAGACCTGTTGGTTTCTAAAGGGGTCAAGCATGTTTGAAGGAACATGTGTCACTCCATCACTAGCAAAGCTGTCTGGGTAATGACTCAAGGCTGGAGATTGAACACTGTGAGCCTCAAGATGTTCTTTACGATGTGGAGTAGGATGTCTGCGTGGGGCTGGTACTGGATGGACTCGAGGGGCTGGTCTAGGAACAGGTTGCTCTGATTCTCTGTAGACAGTTCTAGGTGAGGGTAATGGAGGTGTTGGGGCTACTGGCTGCACTTTATGAAGTGGAGAAGCTGAATCTGGTTGGTTTCTCATTAGCATTTCTTGCATACCTTTCTGGATATCTAACAGTTGTCTAATTTCCTCCTTCATTGTTTGCTGGGCTTGACGAAGCTGTCTGTTCTCTCTTTCAAGGTCATGCAATCTTTCTCTTGATTCTCGAGGTATGGAATGAGTTTCCATCTGTGGTAAATACTCATCTCTCTCGCTACACTGATCTTTGATGAGATACCAGGGCTCTCCCTCTGTGTCTCCTGCATCCAACGAATCAGGTGTTCGTCTGCCAGGCTCCTGGTATGCACTTTGGTGGCTGAAATCGTGCCAATGTGCCATCCTTCTATCTCTTCGCTGATAATCTTCTCGCCCATGTGACTGCTGTGCCGTTAGAGAAGCTCTAATTTGATTTGGATACTGAACTTCAAATTCTTCTAAATAGGCTGGATGGCGGACTGAACGTTTAGGACGTGCACCTTCAGTCTGATATTCATCCATTCTGGCCCAATGTAAGCACAATGATCCGGCTCGAAGGACCAATTTGTTAGGGATTGTACTAAGGACTGTATTGCACTGGTTTAAAATAGCTGTGCTCGCACTGGTGTGTCGGTCAGAACACAGTAGGCAGGAATCAGAATACCAGTCTTTTATTAAGCACAATAAACGGCACAGTCAGACCACAGGGCATTGTGTGGCATTATATTATCAGACATGATATCTGAGGTAGTATGTTGTGTGGTCTGAAACAGTAAATAATAAACACAATTAGCAAATATTAAACATTTCCCTCATTATTAACAATAACTGCCATTTATCCCGATGTTTGATTAGAAACATAACATTTTCTACGGTAGTACCACTTTTCTCCACTAGGTGGCGCCTAGCGCTCATAAACGGAATAATCCGAAACATCTTGCTGCGTCATTGAACAATAAGCTATAAACCATATACAATTACAGATAGGATCTACACACTAATCAAACACATTATTCAGTGATCATTATTATAATGAACTCTAGTGTATTTAGAATATATACATGTTAAACAAACATCTGAGGCTAGATGTAAGCACAGTCGTCATCACTTCGCGGACGATCGAACTCACGATGCTGTAATTATTCATCAGATAGGAAATTCGATAGAGAACACTATTAAAGGACTTACATGGTTTCATCGACGCACAACTTAAACATATCCAGTTTGACCATGAAAGTCAAACTCAGTCCACATGCTGGAGAAACCCAAGTGGTACCTTTCGCGTGGTCGACTCATCAGGAACTGAAATCGAAAGTGACTGACGCACATTTAATAACAACTGATCGGATTGGTTGTTACTTCACAACAAAGATAATTAACTGATTAATGTAGTGATGATTGGCAATTTTTGAAGATACCTGATGTTAACAAGCAGAATTACCAAATGAGGCCATTTTGGTGATCAGTGTTTGTTTAACTTGGGCTCTTGACCCTTGACTTTGTAAGATTATATTTTGTTTGATGCCGTAACCAACAGTCAGACAAGCCATGAGAAAAGCTGATTGTTTGGTGTTGGTTATGTTTTGATGTTGTCATTACTTGATCTGAATCACTCAACTAATTTAGAGTCTCTTAGTTGGGTTTATCTGGTTGATTATAACATGAGATCCAGCATTTTCAATATAATTCTAATGATTTCTTTGCCACTAGAGGCAGACGTTGAAAAGACGTCCACTGAGGAGCCAGAATGAAAGTTTTTATGACGTCTGTTTTGGACGTGATCTGCACGTCTGATATAGACCCTCATGGACCTCAAGGTTAAACACTAGTTCAAATCTGCTCATTGTGGACATATGTTTTATCTGTAATTGCAAAGCAACTCACAGACAAAGTGTGTTTATCCAAAAATCATAAAAACAAAATTAACAGATAATTAGATGTTGATGAGTTATGGTTCATTTGAAGTCACCATTGTGGAGGGAAGCGTTTGCTTTAGTTGGGCTCTTGGCCCCCGTATGTGTGTTAGCCTTTCTGAGGCTGCTGTAACTGTGTGTGTGTGAAACACAAGAGTTGTGTATGAAGGTAAATTGATGCCATATAGAATTGCAAGCGTAGGGTAAGATTTGTGAAAGTGTACATAAGATTGCAAGCGTAAATTAAATTTGCATGCACAAGATAAGTTTTGCAAAGGTGTAAATTGCCTTTCAAGTGTAAGAAAAAAATATTTGCAGCATTTTACTGTTTTCATAAGTGTAATTCATGTATTGTGAAACTGCACCTTCATGTTAACGCAAAATAAATATGATCTGTTTTCTTCTGACTTCCATTTTTCTGCGCTTACCCTTTTGACACGTTTATTTCGCCAAAATACGGCCAAAAGCATTGCACGCCTGTGAACATCGATTTGCAAGCGGAAAAGACAGAGTCAGGAACTGCGAAATAGATTAAGCATGTAAAACCAACTTTTGTGTAAAAAAATAAACTGTTGCAACTGTCTAAATGACTTGTTGTGTGCGTAGGGCAAAAAGGCTCCCGAAATAAACCGATTTGCACAGTTCCGTCTTTCTTTTAGCTGTGCTTACAGTTTTGGCACGATTCTGTCACTGACTGAGTTTATCAAGCGTGAGGAGGAAGGCGGGTCCACTTTCTTCTGGAGCCAATCAAATGAGCTGCTCGATTTACTCTTATCTGATTGGTTCAACCAAGTTGGTTCAAACCTCAGACGCCAGAACACATCTTTATCTTCAATTTATTTTTAATGCACAAATACATATAAATAAACAAACAAATAAATAAATAAATAACGATTGCTAAATAAGCTGTGCATTTTAGACGTATGTTTTCATCCTGAATTTCGAGCTGGTGTAGTCATTGGTTTGGAATTGTGTGTGTGTGTGTGTGTGTGTGTGTATATATATATATATATATATATATATATATATATATATATATATATATATATATATATATATATATAAACACCACTGAGCTGATGTTAAACTTCACAATCAAAACATTTCTTTCCCCTTCTTTAATAGCCATGTAACAATACCATTCTGAATAATTTTTTCAGACCACATTTCATGGTATTTAACAATCAATTATATATTTTGAAACATCGTTCTGGTCACTGTCAATATTGATTCTGATTAGTGATCGTGTAGTTGTGTAGACAGATCAAGCTATTATATAGTTAGCATGAAAAAGGAAATGCTTTCTCTTTGTCCAGATTTGACTGTAGGATAATACAAAACTGATACTTCAAATCAATATAAAACTCAACTTTGACAAAGAGTAGCCTTTTATAATGATTCATATTTATATAACAAGGAATACACAGCCATACAGTATGGATATACCGCCATCTAGAGGTTAAACGATGGCATTACAGATGATAAATGGTGCATAATTTAGAGGTACCCTTAAAATACATGTTAAAGGAAAACATATTTTTGTTATTATTAACTAATTTTAGCAAAATACTACTACTACTACTACTAATAATAATAATAATTTTGGAATCGCCTCTGATCAGTAGTCAGGTGATATTATGCATGCAGTGCAAATACTAGGTCTACGTTTAGCAGCATCAAGATTACAAACTTATATCTGGCAGGATGATGATGATGACGATGATGATGATGATGATGATGATGATGATGATACATGCACTGAATTCACATAAATTTTCTTTCTCAACACACCAGCTCAGAATTCAGGATGGAAACATATAAGTCTTAAACCTAATGGTGCACAGATTGTTAAGCAATTGTGCTTTATTTATTTATTTATTTATTTATTTATTTGTTTGTTTGTTTATTTATATGTATTTGTGCATTAAAAATAAATTGAAGATAAAGATGTGTTCTGGCGTCTGAGGTTTGAACCAACTTGGTTGAACCAATCAGATAAGAGTAAATCGAGCAGCTCATTTGATTGGCTCCAGAAGAAAGTGGACCCGCCTTCCTCCTCACGCTTGATAAACTCAGTCAGTGACAGAATCGTGCCAAAACTGAAAGCGCAGCTAAAAGAAAGACGGAACTGTGCAAATCGGTTTATTTCGGGAGCCTTTTTGCCCTACGCACACAACAAGTCATTTAGACAGTTGCAACAGTTTATTTTTTTACACAAAAGTTGGTTTTACATGCTTAATCTATTTCGCAGTTCCTGACTCTGTTTTTTCTGCTTGCAAATCGATGTTCACAGGCGTGCAATGCTTTTGGCCGTATTTTGGCGAAATAAACGTGTCAAAAGGGTAAACGCAGAAAAATGGAAGTCAGAAGAATACAGATCATATTTATTTTGCGTTAACATGAAGCTGCAGTTTCACAATACATGAATTACACTTATGAAAACAGTAAAATGCTGCAAATATTTTTTTCTTACACTTGAAAGGCAATTTACACCTTTGCAAAACTTATCTTGTGCATGCAAATTTAATTTACGCTTGCAATCTTATGTACACTTTCACAAATCTTACCCTACGCTTGCAATTCTATATGGCATCAATTTACCTTCATAGTTGTGGCTGAGAAAGCAAAGCTAAAGTGACATCAGGTGTTGTCAGCTCCTTGTTGATGATAACTAAATCATCAGAAAGTGTGTATCTGATATTATGTTTTTATTTGGTACAATAGTAATTTGTTTATAGCCTCTGCAGTATTGGCACCAATAGCCTTATCCTGAAGGATGATAAAGTACATACACCCAATGTGTTGAGAAAATATTTCCCATGATCACTCACAGACATCAAGGTTTGGCCTATGTTTCACAACAACGGTGACACAAAACCGCTTCCTGCTGCAATGCATGATGGGTGGCTTCGTAGTACAAAACTGATGCTTGATTGTCACCATTGTTGTGAATCATAGGCCAAATCTTGATATCTGTGTGTGACCATGGGAAATATTTTCTCAAAACATTGGGTAGACATACATTTTTTCTCACCCGTCAGGATAGGTGGTCCTTTTATTGCTATTGGTGCCAATAATGCAGATTCACAAGATTATAGAGGCTATGAACAAATAACTACTGTGCCAAACAAGAACACAAAAAACAACATCAGATGCTCACTTTCTGATGATTTAGTTATCATCAACAAGGAGCTGACAACATCTGATGTCACATTAGCTTTGCTTTCTCAGCCACAACTCTTGTGTTACACACACACACAGTTACAGCAGCCTCAGAAACGCTAACACACATACGGGGACCAAGAGCCCAACTAAAGCAAACGCTTCCCTCCACAATGGTGACTTCAAATGAACCATAAATCCTCAACATCTAAACCTCTGTTAATTCTTAGTAAGAGCTTCTGTAGACGTCTGACTCTGACAGAAATAGTCAAAGTGTGTCTTATATCTGTGATTAAGGGCAGCACAGTGTCTCAGTGGGAAACACTGGCTCCTCACAGCAAGAAGATCCTGGATTGAATCCTGAGCCAGAGAGTCTTTCCTTCAGGTCTGGTTTCTCTCATGATCCAAACATGTGTGAATTACAGATGATAAGTTGTCTAAAGTGTCTAAAGGTGTGAGTGAAATTTATTTTATTTTTATGATTTTCGGACAAACACACTGTCTGAGTTGCTTTGCAATTACAAATGGAAAATATGTCCACTTGTGAATTGTGATGTTCTCATTTGGTGATTCTGCTTGTTATCATCAGGTATCTTCAATAATTGCCAATAATCAGTTAATTATCTTATTAACTTTAACACTGCTTCAGTGTTACTTTAACACTCTTATTTTAACACTTTAACACTCTTGAGTGTGGTCTCACATGTACTCTCAGGAGAGTTCATTTAACACTGGAGTTTTTGCTGTGTCATGAGACAATTAAGAGATGAATTAAGTGATAACTGAGAACACCTGTTAACAAGAATCACTAAAGGACAGAGAAACACGAGAACTACAACTGACTTCAGCCACAGCTTTAGATGAAATCAACTGAAGATAAAAGAAGACATTAAATCTCTGAAGATCTCATCAGAGGATTAAACAACTCCACAAACAGCATTACCAGCTTCACACATTACTAACCAGACTGACTTTATTTCCTTCAGACGTCTACAGAAGCTCTTATTGAGAATTATCAGATGATGTTTTATTGGTTCATCTGATGTTAGCATTATGGTGATCAGTGTTTAGTTGGTCTCTTGACCCTTGACATAATAACATTAGTTTTCCTCTTGCTGCTGTAATGGTGTGTTTTCAATATTTTAACACGTTAACGACTTTTAATTAATCTCATGCGTTATTGTGTTAACGTTGACAGCCCTAATTACAATACATAGAGATTAAACTTGTTACTTTTAGATTTATAAGTTAAGCATTTCTTAAAAATGATGGATTTCAAGCCTGGTGATATTATTGAGCTTCAGTATAAAGGCCTTATGATGTGATATAAAAGAAATGTCTTCTGCTCTGTCGTCTTTTGTGGATCTTTTATTTGACCCATATTGTGTTTCTTATTAGATTTCGTAATCAGTGTGCTGAAAATTTGTCACAGATTGTAAAGGTTTAGTCACATTAGAATTTACGCTCTATTCACTTTCATCCATGTGATCTCAGGGCGACGAAAAAAACTCAAAGCTGCCGGGAAAATTGGCGTGTTTCATGGCAGACGGAAATCATAAGTATTTGTCTTGTGTTTTTTCTTGCATCATTGATTTTCATGCATTCTCAGAAGTTACATGTTGCAATCCAAATTGTTGAAATTTATTGTCCATGTTCTAACAGCCAAAACAGGAAATAGGGAACATGCATTTGATGTGATATAATTTCAGTTCAGACTTAAAATGAAATGTCCCTTTTGCATGCTCAAAATATGATCTTGCATGGGCAGAATTGTGGCAGAATCGTAATCCCATATTTTTTTTCTTTTGTCTTCTCACATTTAATCACGTCTGTTCCCTGGAAAGATTAGTAACGTTACACCTCTAGTGGTTTGAGTCATTAGTTCTGTCATCAGTGCCTGATCTGGGCCGTGACAGCCCAAGAAGCAAAGCATGCAGACCTGGAAACAGAACCGATCAGTTCATCTCTCGAGTCTTTGGATTCCAGTCATTCATTCTCACAGTCCCATCGGCTGAATGCAGAAGATCCTCCACAGGATGGTCAACACAAAATGAACAAATCGCTCTCTGAGACAACTCGTTGTTCCCGAGTCATATTTAAGATTAGTTTAAAAAAAAATAATAATAAATTGTTCATAAACTACACATCTCTAACACATAGTCAACAGATCACAACTGTACACATGCTGGAAGAAGAGGTAAGTGTAATCAATCTTTGTCAATGTTGGAAAAAAATATTTTAAGGATACACTTAATGGGCCCTATCTTGCACCCAGCGCAATTGACTTTGTACACCGACGCATGTGTCATTCCTACTTTGCACCCACGCAGAGCGCTTTTACCTCCACAGAAGCACGTCGCTAAACTAGTGAATAAACTTGCGCTCCCTGGGCGGTTCAGCGCAAAAAAGGAGGCATGTTCCGGCGCAAACAATCCCTGGTGCTATTTTATGTTCCATTAAACAATTGCGCCACTGACCAGAAAAAACCTAGTCTACAGTCAGTGGCGTGTTGCGCGTTGTTCATTATGCTATTTTAAGGGCGCATGCTTGACCATAATGTATAGAGTGCACAACGTGCATACACTTTGCTCATGTAATCTACACAGATGCAACCGTTATTTTTGCAATCATAAATTGTTACACTAAAAAAAAAATTTACACATGAGATGACGGAAATCATTGTGGTATGCCATGAAGATGTGAAAAAATAGGCATAAATCTAGCTTACAAATTATTCAGGCTGTGAACCGCTCCTGGTGTGCGCCTGGTAAATACGCCATAATAATAGCGATCCATAATGGAACTTGCGCACCTGCTTTTAAAGGGAATGTTGGATGCCGCTCTGATTGGTTTATTCACGTTACGCCCAAACCACACCTATGAATAATGAAGCTACTTCAGACCAACCCACTTTAGATTTGCGCCGGGCGCAAGAACCATTTTTCCCGCCGGGAAAATAGCAACAGCGCCGAGACCCGCCCACAAAGTTACTTGCGCTTCGCGCTTTGACACTTGCGTTTCAGATCGTTAAAATAGGGCCTAATGTATCAAGTCCAGACCAAATTGCCCAACGTCAAATGTTGTGGGCGGGTTAATTTCAGCTGGCATCCAGGCAAACAAAAACCATAAACTCACATAAACATTAAGGTCAAACTGCCCAACTAAAGGAAGCACTGATCACTATAATGGTGACAAAACATTTTCAATAAAACATCAACATCTAAACCTGTGCCTGCAGTCAGCGCGGGTATCGGGTGCAAGCAACTAAGATGTTGCACATGTCAAAGAGAATGTAGGCGAACATCCAAATAAACTTAGTTTAAATGGAAAATTTATTTTTGTTCGCTCACAATATTTTTTTATTTACGAAACAAACATTTGTCTGCAAAACTTAGTTCACGCACGTGCGAAATGCCCCTTTGGAGCGCTAAAAATATGATCTTGCACGGGCAGAATTGTGGCAGAATCGTAATCCCAAAACGACTCAGATTCAAAGGTGAGGTGAATTAACAGACTGAGCAATTAATTAAGATGCATTAGCTTATAGTTACATTTATTTTTTTATTCCAAATGTGATCAATGTTTGCATTAGTACTAGTGTTGTATTGGGGAATTTAACGTGACATTTCATTTATAATCTGCTGAAATGAACAAAATTACTTGAAAAAAGATTTGCTCATTTTGCTGAACGAGATTCAAAGATCCGAGTACGTAAAACGATCCAAATTTCCCACTATGCGTCGCTCAGCATACGTCATTTACTCCATTGCTCTGATTGGTTGAGTGTTTATCAAATTGAGGTCTTTCCTGGTTGCTCCTATTAATACTGCTATCGTACATATTTTATGATTGAAATGTTCTTTACAGTCCTGCTCAGCATATCTCCTGTTTTCATTCTTCTCCCTCAGTTTGTTTATCATTTTCATGAGCTCAGTGTCTTAATAGTGATCTTCAGCTTTGTTAACTCTTTCCCTCATTCAGAAGATGCGTAATAGCGCCCCCTACTGTATAACAGTGAAAACACTGAAACCTGGACAATTCAGTTTTGGCCGGGAAATAGTTCTGGATCCACTTAACAAACCAACCCATGTTGATTGTAGGTGATGGTGGTTTGCGTCTTCTTCTTTAGCTCTTCAATGGTGTCCTTGTCATCTGTCAAGTTTAGTCCCGACTAGAATGATCGGAGTTTTGGGACAGTGATGTCTGACCTCTGGAAACCACCTTTCATGGACGCTCTCAAACGAATCTGGATCCACAAGAGAGAAGACGATCAGAAACACATCCGTGTCATCTCTTGTCCTGCTGTATCCCAGAAGTCCAGGTTTACCGGAATCCCATTGAACATATTGGAGGCACATTTGGTCGTAAACACAGTGGGAATGTATTCTCCCGAAAAAACATTGCTGATGAAACTGATCAGAAGGCATGATTTTCCAACAGCACTGTCCCCAACTAACACTACCTTTATGCCCTGCATCTGTGTTAACTTACTGTAAAATACAATGCTTCCTGCTCAGACCAGAATAACCAGCTCTTCACAATTCAGTGACACACTGATTCAACACAACGAAGATGTCACAACCAATCATCAACATCTAAACCTCTGTTAATTCTCAATAAGAGCTTCTGTAGTCGTCTGACAGAAATAAAGTCAGTCTGGTTAGTAATGTGTGAAGCTGGTAATGCTGTTTGTGGAGTTGTTTAATCCTCTGATGAGATCTTCAGAGATTTAATGTCTTCTTTTATCTTCAGTTGATTTCATCTAAGGCATTATCTTAAGAATGTGCTTGCCTACTATTTTTCTCAGGGTGTGTCTACATGACAACAATGTAGTAAAATAAAACCGCATCACTCCATCATGCTAACCTGAGAAATAGCTTCTGTACACAGCAGGCGTTTGTGTCTGAGATTCCTCCAGTGATCACTAGGGGTCGATATAGTTCTGAAATGTAGCATCTCTTCTGTTCTTTGAACCGTATTGAAAGGGAACATCAACTTTTACCTTCATATTAAGTGTGAAATATCTAATAATATATGGTTACACAATCCTCTTTAACACTTCACGGTAAGGGTACTTGAATTATCATGACTTATGCATTACCTGTTAGTTCCTGATGATTCATGAGATATTAATGCATGAATTCATGATAATTCATGTGCCCTTACCGTAGAGTGTTACCCATTTCTCTTCTCTAAAAACCTCAAAATATTTTCAGATTAACTTTAAGAGAAATATATTTTTCTTTTTTAGCTAAAGGTCAATTATGTTTTTCTCTTGTTGAGGAAGTGACGCTGATATTTCTGTAAGTATGTGCAAAAACACAGTTAGCAAAATATCAGTGTTAACCACACACTAAAGCTAAAAGAGCATGTGTTAAACCGTCAGTCGTTCAGTTGCTGTTGATCTGATGAGCTTCAACACGGTAAGACAAACACACTCTTACTTAAATGAAAACTGATGATTATTTCTATAGATGAAGCTCATATAACACATGATTCCTGACATGAGAAATATCTTCTGTTCATCTAATGATCAGTTCATTCACACACACTGATGTTGAGCATTAATAATCTCCAGATGTGCAAAGATCTCACTAACACTAAGAGCTGTTTAGGGTGATGAACACACACTGTTTATGAGTATATGAGTGATGTTTAATGCTGTATTATAGATGTATTTTATGCTGATGTCGGTCAGAATGGCTCCTCCTCTTCCTCTGATCTTTCTGCTCATGATTCTCGGTGAGTCTCTGTTACATTCACATTACAAACACTCTGATGTTTTATTTCATTTTATTGTCAAAGACCCCATAATGATGATTAATGATCAGTTTTCTGTACTATATTGATGCGTTTCCTTTTGAATCAGGAAGTTTGAGTGAGAGGTGTCAATGGGCTTGTCCGTTTTATAAATATCCAATAGTTTTTAGTCAGTTTTAAACATGAATTGCTATTTTTTTTTTGGTTTAGGGGAGGGACTTTCTCACTTATCAGAGCATTTGATTGGACAAACATCAGTGTATCGTTAAATCATGGATATTTTTGGCTAATTTTCTCAGAAGACAGTGTAGAAATACTTGATGAGAATAATTGATGAGAGTTGTGAGATTTACTCGCACACAGACATCAAAAATCAGCCTATGAATCTCAACAATCTGACATGCTTCATGCCTCATGCCACAATGCGTTACATTTTGCATTACAATGCGTTTTTTCTTTTTTTTAATCTTGATTCACGCTTATTGTTTTTCGATTCATTACCGCAGTATTTTAGGTGGAAAATTGATCCTATAATATTTTGCTAGAATTATTTGCACAAACAGCATGAATGGATTGGAAACCTCAATGCAGAACAGTCTTTATTATCATTATCAATTATCATTCTTTTCACTGAAGCTGTGGACAATCACATAGCTATCAGACAAGTGAAATATATCTGCATGTGGAAATACAGATTGATACATCAAATGCAAATAATCTCTTTTTTGCTAAACAAGTTTATATAAATTGCTGCATTTTTTGAACATTCATTTCAGATTTGGATAAGATGCTTTTTTATGGCTGCACAAAGGTCAACTGCAGATCTCCATCAATGTCTAAAACATCAATGTCCTCCAGCTTAGTGTAACGATGCTTGTAAGTGTGAGTTCGTTCACCATTGACAAACACTTCATAGGCTTGATGACCGCAGATGATGGCGACCTAAAAGGCACAAACAAGTCAAGGATGTAAAATCATTAAACTACAGATGTCCCCAAAAAGTTCTAATGTACAGTGCCAACTAACACATTTTCATAACACTTTATTTTACAGCTTCCTTGTTACATAATTACATTGGTTGCATAATTACACACAACTAATCCTAAATCCAACCATAAACCTACCCAGCAGACACAGTAAGTCAATGTGACGTCAGGAAGATGTTAGACTCCTACTAATTTCATTCAGACGTTGGATTTTGGTTGAAAATGAAAATCCCCAACACATCTACTACTTATGCAAACGTTGATCACTCAAAAAATAAATTATAAGCTAAAACAGCCACACACATACGCAGTGATCATGCACATCTCACACAACCCCATTCAGTATAGTGCAAAAATGTATTGTCAACAGTGTTTTCTGAGATTTATAAAATAGCTTAGAAACTGAAGTTATAGTATATATTTTGTAGAATCTAAACCCACAGCTTCACTATTAGTAGAGAGATGCTGGCAGGTAGAATTAATTCACATGCAATCACACCTCTCACTATTCATTCATTATGCCATAGCTGTCCTGTGGACAAGAAAAACAGTGTTTGCATCTCAGCTTAAGGTCTAGGGTTATTTGTTCTCTAATGCGGCCATCAGCGACTAGTCGACATCGACTCGATTTCATCACATAAATGTCGACTTTAAAACATCGGAAGTCGTTCAACCCCTACCTGCAGTGGTTTCCCTCTATTGAATGGAAAAGGTCCAGATCGATCCTCCTCGCCCCACTTTCCATCCTCATAGCTGTTTCTAATAACCATATTTTCATCAAAACGAGGATTGTAGTGAAGTGCAATTCCAATTTTGTGCCGCAGGTTAATTTCTATTCTGTTGGCAAAAAAAAAGAAACTTTATTTCATTGATCAGATGGATGGTGTCATTAAGACAGCTTTTGAAGCCAATTTTAAACCGATGCATGATCTTTCTGCAGAAAGAAATTATATTTTAAACCTTTTTGCTTCAGGACTGATGAGTCCTTGGATGATGATGACTTTGCCAGGCTCAAGTCCACCATGGAAGATGCTTTTATACGGGACCTTCTGAAATTGTGGGTCAGAATAATTAAAGATATTAATATTTAACTGAAATGTAATGTATATCATATTAACACTTTAGTCCCTTGCCAAAAGTTAATTCAAATCCACTTCACATAATACAATAAAAATTGTATAGTATTCAAGATGATTTTATATATATATATATATATATATATATATATATATATATATATATATATATATATATATATATATATATATATTTAGTGGGTTTATTTATGGGCTTCCATACAAACAACAGTGTCCATGCATTTGTAAATATCATTCTTACAATAAAGTGTAGTAAAAGTGCTACAGAGATCAAAATGTTAAAGAAAAAAAAGAAAAAAAAAACTTACAAAAGATCCTGGAGTTGGAGCATATTGGGGCTGTAAGGAAAAATATAAATGCACATATTTAGGAAAGAAGAAGATTGTCAGGTTAGGTTTAGAGGTTTTCAGTTCAGGTTTAAAAAAATAATAAACATTAAAAAAACACATAATTTCCAAAATATGAACGTTCAACTTTTACTGTGCCACAGAATAATGTAGTTTTAATAGTTTCATTGGAAATGCTGCATTTGAATCATGAATCAGTGTTTGCTTAGTAAAAAAAAAAAAAAAAAAAAATTGAGAAAATGTGTTCAGACTTTACTGACGTAAACGCTGCACAATGGCAAGTGGAAATACTGATTTAATTCAGCCACATATGTTTGAACCAAAAGAGATTGATTTATATTAATATCATTTTATGTATCACAAATCATGTTCCGGTTTGCCATCTCAGTCATCTCGGCTTTTTATGTATAAAAATTATTATTATTATTATTTATTTTTGTCAAGCTCTGTGGCTTTTAAAGGTGCAATGTGTGAATTTAATTGGCATCTACCGGTGATGTTGTGAATTGCATTAAGCCACCGCTCACCCCTCCTTTTTGATGCACATAGAGAAGCTTCAGGGGACGACACTGTCAGGGTTGGGTTAAGGGAAAGGAGCGAAGACTCAATATGAAGGAGGAATGGGCTTTACTTGATAAACAAAAACTACACTGAGGTGGAAAAACAAGACTTGACATGGAGCAGGGAAACACAAGGTGTTCAATGACGATCCAGCACAGGACTACAAACACAAGGGGAATAAATAGGGAGCAAACAAAAAGAGGGTAACAAGGGAAGACAGATGGGTCAGATTAACCAATATCAGGAAACAAGGTGGGCGGGGTTAGACAATAGACATGAGCACATGGCACAAATAAACACTTGACAAGCCATGTGCTCACACCAAACATGACATGACTATGCAGTTAATGAGAACTCATAAGCTGTTTTCACAAAACATGATAACATGAAAGCACAGACAGAGCGCACGACAACAAGTGAATGCTCATCTCATTTAATACTGTCAGTCCCGCCGCTGGCCGTCTTGATGAATCAGTGAATCAAGTCAGTGACTAAAACCATCAACTTCATGTCATTTCTGTTAGCAGCATGAAACAAATCTGTTATTTAAATGATTAAACTGCAGAAGGTGATCAAAGAACATTCTTTATCATGTTCGGATCTGTTAATCACACGTTTATCTGCAGTGCACACTTGCCCAAACTGCCGTTAAGCTGCTCAACAGAAACTCTTACTGTATTCATGTCGATGTCGTGTTTGGTGTTAGTTGTGGTGAAAGCATTTTGTGAAAGAAATAATGTTGTAAATTTCACTCGTGTTTATTCAGAGCTCTCAGATACAAAAAAATAAAAAATAAAAATAAACTCACAGCGCCCTCAACAACTCGTTACAATAACACTTTCTCAGCAATCTTTCCCCAGCTCTCCGTCTCTCTCTGGACTGGCATTGCTGCTCGCCTCATTAAACCACGCCCCCTCCACCGCATAATCTAATACTCATTTCAAATGCAAAGATGTCAGCCAATCGCAACAGTGGGTGTTTTCACTGAAGTCTAACAGCAGGCAAGTAAATCTGTGATTGGATGTGCCATGGTCATGAAATATAATTCATTTATAAATATAAAGTTATTAAGGAAATTAGTTTCTGCATTACTGAAAAAGTTTCAAATAGGCTAAATCATCAGACTGGCCTAATGGGGCAAATCCTTTGGGGCAATTGTTCTACCGTCCAACAAAGTCTATAAGCAAATCAATATCATAAATGTAGTAATGCATTTTTTATAGTAATGCATTTAACCTGATGAATATATTTATAGGAAGAGAAGATTAGTTTATTTCATACATGAAAAATGGTAATATCGCTTTTTATTTTTTTATTTTAAATAAAACATTCAGCATATTGTCAATTTACTAAACTGAAATGAATCATGATTTTAAAATAACTGGTCACTTACCGGGTTGAAAAACGGCAGTTGCTGATACAGAGCCATTTTGTCAAATGTTAAAGTTTATTTTCAATCTTATATTCAAGGCTGAGCACCCCTTACAAAATGTCCAGATGAACACAGACAGAGAGTGCTCTGATCAAGCTTTCTTCAAAGGTGCATTTGTGCTTTACGTTTCGGTTTATAAACCTTTCTCAAACAAAGAAATATCAACACATCTAATTCTCGACCAATAAAATTAACTGTTGCCTTATAAGGCACTATTATATAAAATATGCAAAATAACATTAGAGCTCTCACCCCATATAGCATGTGCTTTCTTAAGTAAATAAATAGTGGCTATCACATTACAGTTGCACAATCCTTCAGTCTGCTTCACACTGTAAAAAAATAATAACTTTTAAAAACTGTGAAATGCATGACAGCACAGGGTTCCAAACCTTAATGGAAATAATGGTTGAAGATTGTTACAACTGCACTGAAAAAAGGTTTTCATTAATTCAATTAAAAACATTTAGGGTAATGGTTCACATCTATATTTCATACTTTAGCCAATGAAAAATAAATAAAAAATAACTTGCACAAAACAATATTTTCCATAAAGAAAGTCTATATATATATATATATATATATATATATATATATATATATATATATATATATATATATATATATATATATATATATATATGTATATATATATATATATATATAGTCTTGTTCAAAATAATAGCAGTACAATGTGACTAACCAGAATAATCAAGGTTTTTAGTATATTTTTTATTGCTATGTGGCAAACAAGTTACCAGTAGGTTCAGTAGATTGTCAGAAAACAAACAAGACCCAGCATTCATGATATGCACGCTCTTAAGGCTGTGCAATTGGGCAATTAGTTGAAAGGGGTGTGTTCAAAAAAATAGCAGTCTACCTTTGACTGTACAAACTCAAAACTATTTTGTACAAACATTTTTTTTTTCTGGGATTTAGCAATCCTGTGAATCACTAAACTAATATTTAGTTGTATGACCACAGTTTTTTAAAACTGCTTGACATCTGTGTGGCATGGAGTCAACCAACTTGTGGCACCTCTCAGCTGTTATTCCACTCCATGATTCTTTAACAACATTCCACAATTCATTCACATTTCTTGGTTTTGCTTCAGAAACAGCATTTTTGATATCACCCCACAAGTTCTCAATTGGATTAAGGTCTGGAGATTGGGCTGGCCACTCCATAACATTAATTTTGTTGGTTTGGAGCCAAGACTTTGGAGCCCGTTTACTAGTGTGTTTTGGGTCATTGTCTTGTTGAAACAACCGTTTCAAGGGCATGTCCTCTTCAGCATAGGGCAACATGACCTCTTCAAGTATTTTAACATATGCAAACTGATCCATGATCCCTGGTATGCGATAAATAGGCCCAACACCATAGTAGGAGAAACATGCCCATATCATGATGCTTGCACCTCCATGCTTCACTGTCTTCACTGTGTACTGTGGCTTGAATTCAGAGTTTGGGGGTCGTCTCACAAACTGCCTGTGGCCCTTGGACCCAAAAAGAACAATTTTACTCTCATCAGTCCACAAAATGTTCCTCCATTTCTCTTTAGGCCAGTTGATGTGTTCTTTGGCAAATTGTAACCTCTTCTGCACATGCCTTTTTTTTAACAGAGGGACTTTGCGGGGGATTCTTGAAAATAGATTAGCTTCACACAGACGTCTTCTAACTGTCACAGTACTTACAGGTAACTCCAGACTGTCTTTGATCATCCTGGAGGTGATCATTGGCTGAGCCTTTGCCATTCTAGTTATTCTTCTATCCATTTTGATGGTTGTCTTCCGTTTTCTTCCACGTCTCTCTGGTTTTGCTCTCCATTTTAAGGCATTGGAGATCATTTTAGCTGAACAGCCTATCATTTTTTGCACCTCTTTATAGGTTTTCCCCTCTCTAATCAACTTTTTAATCAAAGTACGCTGTTCTTCTGAACAATGTCTTGAACGACCCATTTTCCTCAGCTTTCAAATGCATGTTCAACAAGTGTTGGCTTCATCCTTAAATAGGGGCCACCTGATTCACACCTGTTTCTTCACAAAATTGATGACCTCAGTGATTGAATGCCACACTGCTATTTTTTTGAACACACCCCTTTCAACTAATTCAACTAATTGCCCAATTGCACAGACTTAAGAGCGTGCATATCATGAATGCTGGGTCTCATTTGTTTTCTGAGAATCTACTGAACCTACTGGTAACTTGTTTGCCACGTATATATAAAGATTTAATCAGAACAAAAATTCTCATTTAATAAATAAGTATTAGACATGATGTGCTTTATCTAATCAAATAGAAAGTTTAAATAGTTACTTTAGCGATTAGCATATGGCTTTGTATCAGTAGAAACCCGGGAGTATATTTAAATGACCATGCTTCCCCATGCATTTTATTTCTGGAAAAAATCCTCAGATGTCCAAGTATCATCATAATCAGAGGATTTTTTGGCCAGAGGCTAAAGACTACAGCCAGTAGAGGAGCTATTTCCACATGTTTTCAACCTGTTCATGGGGATTGGGATCGCACTCACAGCGCTCGGCTTTGGCAGCTGCAGGCATTCATGTAAACGGAGCGGTGCAGAGCAAAGTGAGTGTTTCAACTTCTCAAATTAATTACTATGAATCAGAATTAAAGGAGTACTTGAGCGCTGGGAAGATGAATCTGTATTTAAACTGGGTCATTAATGTAGTAGAAATGTGAAATTATTTTTTTAATTGCTAAGGTGCTTTCTAGACTGAGAAAAGACAGACAATGTATTTTTGTCACATGGGGATGAAAGACAACAATTCCCAGAATGCTTCGCTGCCCTACAAGGCCATTCCCAAAAACATGCAGAAAACATGCGGACATGGCTCCCTCTGCTGGCTGTAGTCTTAAGCCTCTGGCAAAACAATTCCTCCGATGACACAAATTGACGATATTTGCGTCATGGGAGGAATTTTTCCAGAAATAAAATGCATAAATCTCTTGTCTCAGGGGGATATGAGGGAGGGAAGCACAATCATTTGAATATACTCCAGGGTTTCTACTGATACAAAGCCATATGCTAATCGCTGAAGTAACCCTTTAAGATTCCAAAGGCATGATCTAAAAAAAGCGCCAGACTGAACACGTGCTGTGAACGACTGAAACACCCGCGCTTACCTCAGCTCACATCAGGAGAGCTCATTCAGCTCATTTATCACAATGAATGTAATCTGACTCCTGCTGCGTTTGTGCTGTGACAGTCACCCAGCGGCTCAATCACATTATATTGAACAAACACAGGCAAGTGATCCAGTAGCAGTGTCCGTTGAATTCGATGCGACTATCCAATCGAAGTAGAACACATGGAGACTGGGGAAAGTCTCTAGCGGGTCCGTTGATTTTATTCCCCACTGGCTCAAAAGCACACCTATGGCGGTAAACTTCAGGAACGCCCATCAATGTATAAACGAGGAAAGCACCACAACCCCACGCTTCAGTCTTGCCACAAAAGTGGATCTGTACGAATAGAAAATGCCACACAGCCTCCATGTTTGCAGTGTGCCACCGGCCTTATTGTCTTTAATATCTCCCCTCATCAGTTAAGAAATTTAAATTGTCATGGAAAGTCAATTTGTAAGATTGTGAAGATGATAAATGTCTGTGAAATGTAAATAATTTGAAGATGTAAGTGTAATCAAGTTCGTAGATATGGGAAGGAAGGAGGCGGGAACCGGCGAATGTTCAACAAAGACTTTAATCAAATATTAAACAAAACGAAAGTAACGCAGGCAGCCCCTCACGGATGACTGCCCGCACACACATAACAAAACATAAACAAAACTCAACGTAAAGTTCAGGCCTGGTCCTCTCTCGTCCTTGACTGGTGTCGCTCATCCTTAAAGGTCCCATTCTTTGCGATTCCATCTTTCAAACTTTAGTTAGTGTGTAATGTTGCTGTTAGAGCATAAATAATACCTGTAAAATTATAAAGCTCAAAGTTCAATGCTAAGCGAGATATTTTATTTAACAGAAGTTCCCTTTCGAAGCCTACAGCGAACGGCCGGTTTGGACTACACCGCTGCACTTCCTGCTGTAATGACGTCACTAGAACCGTTTGTTGACGAACCCTCCGCCCACAAGAACACGCAAAATAGGGGGCGTTATCCTTTTGCTCTCGCAGGTCGAGAATAGGAAGCGTTGTTTTTGTAGAGTGTGTTTGTCGCCATGCCATTGAAACGCTGTTATTTTCATCCCGGAGTCAAATCACCTTTGTTTGGCCTTCCCACGGACGCTGTACGTAGAGATCAATGGCTACAGTTTATGGTTAACTCGGTTCCGGAAAATTATAATCACAATTTAAAACTATGTGCAGCACATTTTGCTGAGGACTGCCTCCTCAATCTCAATCAGTTTAATGCCGGATTCGCAGAAAGATTATTCTTAAAAGATGACGCAGTTCCCTCTTTGTTGTTTATGGACCACAACCGGTAAGTGTATTTTATTATTTAAGTCAGTCCGTTTAACAGTTTATGTAACTCATGACACAAAGTGCAACGCTGTTTAGCTTTGTTAACTAACGTTAGATGGTAATTGAAACTAAACCCGAAAAACTTAGCATATAAAAGTGTAGTAATTCATTCAGACACCATCGATTGTTGGTGTTTGTAATGATCAGTTTAAACTACTGAATAGACAGCTTACCATTCTGAAACATCCAGCAAAAGTCTTTCCTGAGCAGGTTGTAATCGATACTCATCGATATTCTCCGGGTCTGATTCCGACTCAAATTGATAAGGCAATATATACATTTTTGCAATAACATTGAGCGCGCGTATCTACCCGTTATGATAAGAGGCGGGACCTTTCCGGGCAACGTGCTAAGCTCCTGTCCAATCACAGCGCGGGAAGCTCTGGCCTGATCAGAATGTGTTATTTCACAAGAATAAGGGTAATGAATGAGTTCATGCTTATGGTGTGTAATAAAAATATACATCTACTGATGATTCAAACACATCCAGAGCTTATAGTTAAAAAGAGTTGAAGACATGGAAAATAGTATACATGTTAGATGGCTAGGCAGAATGTCATATGTGAGTATTGATTGCTTTAGATATATACTATTAATGTACACTGACATCTAAATGTGATCGACATTGTTTCAATTAGAAACGGAACCTGATGAGAAACTGTATGTGAGTAATTCTGTATTTATGTGTTGTGTTTTTTCTTCTGAAAGCTATGTTTCATGTTATACGGTTATCAGTACATGAAAATTTTGAAATATTTGCATTAATCCAAATAAAAATAAAAATAAAACAATATACAGACAGAGAAGTTGAAGCAGCAGCTTCGTGTGTCTCGTCTTTATTCACTCCTATATTTTCCCTCATTGCACTTTGAGCCATTATTTTTCATACTGGGCTTAGGAAACTGATGCTAGTAGAGTCAAAAGAGCGCTCCGTATGTAATGAGTGCTTTCTAGTGTACACACTACGGAGAGTGTCCCCATCTAACCTTTTCGTCTTTTCATTATTTCATACAGAAATAAATATTCCACCAAGGAAGAGCACCATCTCATCCATTTTAGGGGTTCACTTTTGATGGTGCTGAATCACCTGATGACAGCTTGGAGGAGCATGCATTTCATTGTTTTGATGCCGCTGTCAGTGCTGTTCTCCTCGGCGAGCAGGCCTGGTAAAACGGTGGCTGCTGAGATTACGTCGGCTGTAATGGAGGTCGCAGAGCTGATTTTCATTGTTAACTCATCTAAGAGCTCCAGCACCGTTACTGTATTTTTTTTTCCCAGCAAACACCACTCACTGCCATCGTAGCTCGGTTGTGTGGACCTCTGCACTTTTTTACCGGAAGCACCACACTACAGAGGTCATATGTATCTGAGTCAACCCAGTGCACTGTGAGGCTTATCAGCGACATTGGGCAGACATCTTAAGTCCACATATCTGAAATAAAGTTCAGGGCTGGAATTCCTTTTAACTTCTCAGCTAACTTGGTTGACACTCTTCTGTATAGTTAAGGTAGTCCTGGATGGTAAACTAAACCGTGGCTGCAAGTGTACAATCACGTCATGGTAATATAAGAATGTCCTGTAAGTTTCAGAGCTGAAAACGTCCTTGTTAGTCAAAGAAAAGCTTTTATAGACACCAGGCCCAGAAAACAGAATATCTCAGAATATGCCTCATCCTGACGTCATCGTGTGGCGAAACATGCCTCTACAGAATAAAATGCACACAATTCAGTAGCCCTGCCCACCGACTCATGGAGCTATTCGGATTGTGCTAGCCAGCAGCAATAAACATGCCAGAGATAGCGAGATATTGCACTATTCCTCCCACTAAACAATGTTATGCCCAAAAGACATCTTTTCAACGTATGCCACTAATGACAAAGACGTTGAAAAGACCTCTTTTGGACGTAACTTTGTTAAGTGGTCTGGTTGTGGAAGAACACAGTTGCTGCATAAGCTTCCTGTAGATCCTAATATTAGGAATGAGTGGTTGAACTTTATTTTGAATGAAGTTCCAGCTCACGTGGGGAAGACATTGTACGCATGTTTGCTTCAATTCACAGCTGAAGCAATTGTAAACAAGTCTCAGGTCAATAGTGGATTTCCTTCTATATTGGATCCGACAGGAATGGTGCAACACACTTATGCAAGTGTTTTATATGTGATAGTATTGCTTTGTTACAGACCATTTTGATTGTGTATGTGTCTAACAGGACATACCTTAGCATGCTGTCACAGGCTGGAGAATACTTTTTTGTTGGTTCATTGCGATTTGGGATCAGACTTGGAAAGCCCAACAACCCTGAGGCTATGTGTTTTCCAGACAGGCTACCAAAACGTAAGCCCAACGGTAGGCCGGTGAATCCTAAATAGTGAAATATAACATTCCTTTCTTGATCTACGATATTTGAAGGATGCGCGCACGTGTGTGTGTGTGTGTGTGTGTGTGTGTGTGTGTGTGTGTGTGTGTGTGTGTGTGTTTACGCTTATATCCACCGATCAGGCGGGCCAAGTAATACAAAAATAATATTCCAATCAATCGCGGGTGGATGAAAAATAAATCATTGTGTTTGTTTGATAAAGACTCTTACGAGCCCTGTGATCGAGAGAATCATTCCGGTTCCCGCTTTCAAAACAATCCCTTATGTGAACTGAACTGACAGGGGAGCTGAAGACAGGGCCGGCGTTTGCTATAGGTGAGCTTGGTTGGTCGCCTAGGGCGACAATTGTGTTGGGGGCACGAGCGCGCTCTAGTGCCGCATTACTTCCCATTAAGCATAGAATCGGAACAAGCGAAATACAACATAATGTTCATTAAACATGATCATCATAGGGCGCCCCCTCAGCCACACATTTAATTACTTATCAACCTGATTATTGGATTGAATTGATGGTGATTATTGATTATTAGTTCAGGCGTTAGGTCAGGCAAGTGCTCATCTTGCGTGTTCATCAAAAATGAGGCGTCTAAACCCGCGGATGCACAGAGACGGAAAAAGAGAAAAAAGAAAGGAAGAAATTTGAAAGAAAGCCCAGTATAGAGGTTAGTCTTCTTATCTCAGCCAACAAGATGTCAAACAAAATAAAATTACTTAGTATCAATCTTATCAACTAATATTTATTTTGTAAATATGATTAATATTGTCACTAAGCTGAACTTGCTAGTTTTCTACATAATTACTATACGTATTGCAAACATAACTTCACTGACAATAATATACAATAACCTACATGGATGTCATTTAAATATCAAAAGTCCAGTTCGTTATGAATATGGATAACGTATGCACGTTAGTTATAAAAAGTACAAACGCTTTCTACGTGGGCGTCGGAAGGAAATAAATACGGCATCTCGTTTTTTTTTTTTTTTTTTACTGGAGCAGCCTAACGATATATGCCATATTATTTACATTAAACACAAATATGCTGTGTTCACTATATTCTCTACAGTGGATGTAGTGTAGTGGTAACACGCATGGCATCAAGATTTGATGCAGATAGATCAGAGGTTCGATCCTGCCTTTTGCCACACTCGCTCTATTCCCTTTTCCCATCACATATCAAATCGGAAAGGCATTTATTTTCAATAAAAAGCGAGAAAATGTTTGAAAAGAGGAAATAAAGCGTTGAACGTGTTTAATAATAAGTGCTTCTCGGTTAGGGGTAGGCCTAGGTAAACAGACATATGCTGAATTAGAATAGAGACGATAAAAGTGAGTGGGGTGGGGTGGGGTGGTGGGGTGGAGGGGTGGGGGGCGCAAAACTCCATCTCGCCTAGGGCAACCAAAGAGCTAGAGCCGGCCCTGGCTGAAGATCATTAAATATGCAAATCTTATCCAATCCTAAAAGTGAACCTTTACTTCCAAGTCTCCAGTGTGGTATTCCCATCAAAACCCAGGGTTCAGGAGAGAGCCTCAAAACCAGTGTAAAAAAATAGCCTATTACTTATTAGTTATGATGTTTTTGAATGTAAAAACCACACAAACGTCATTAGTTGACCTCAGACAACAGTATAAAAAATAAAAAAGCCAGTTCATGACACATTTAACTATAGTTGATATTGAAAAAGCACTTTTTAAAGCTACAGTTGATATTGGAAACGCACTTGTTCTTAAAGCTATAGTTGATATTGGAAACGCACTTGTTCTTAAAGCTACAGTTGATATTGGAAACGCACTTGTTCTTAAAGCTACAGTTGATATTGGAAACGCACTTGTTCTTAAAGCTATAGTTGATATTGGAAACGCACTTGTTCTTAAAGCTATAGTTGATATTGGAAACGCACTTGTTCTTAAAGCTATAGTTGATATTGGAAACGCACTTGTTCTTAAAGCTATAGTTAATATTGGAAACGCACTTGTTCTTAAAGCTACAGTTGATATTGGAAACGCACTTGTTCTTAAAGCTATAGTTGATATTGGAAACGCACTTGTTCTTAAAGCTATAGTTGATATTGGAAACGCACTTGTTCTTAAAGCTATAGTTGATATTGGAAACGCACTTGTTCTTAAAGCTATAGTTAATATTGGAAACGCACTTGTTCTTAAAGCTACAGTTGATATTGGAAACGCACTTGTTCTTAAAGCTATAGTTGATATTGGAAACACACTTGTTCTTAAAGCTATAGTTGATATTGGAAACGCACTTGTTCTTAAAGCTATAGTTGATATTGGAAACACACTTGTTCTTAAAGCTATAGTTGATATTGGAAACGCACTTGTTCTTAAAGCTATAGTTGATATTGGAAACGCACTTGTATTTAAAGCTATAGTTGATATTGGAAACGCACTTGTTGTCCCTAGAAGCTGCTGCTGTTCCTTGTCTTGGATTTTCATGGAGCTCAACATGATAATGACGGGGAATCTAGAACAGAGCCATATCACCAAATGTAAATTTTATGCAAAATATGCCAATAAAAACTTAACAAAGTTTGTCTATGTTTTTTTAACTTAAGTGGACCTGACTGAAATGCAAATATGTCAACATTTTCATATACTGATAACTGTATAACATGAAATATCTGTTTCAGAAGAAAAACCACAACATGCAAATACAGAATTACTCACATACAGTTTCTCATCAGGTTCTGATTACAATTCAAACAATGTCGATCACATTTAGATGTCAGTGTACATTAATAGTATATATCTAAAGCAATTAATACTAACACATGACATTCTGCCTAGCCATCTAACATGTATACTATTTTCCATGTCTTCAACTCTTTTTAACTATAAGCTCTGGATGTATTTAAAACATCAGTAGGGATAATTATTTTGTTACACACCATAAGCATGAACTCTCTCATTACCCTTATTTTTGTGAAATAACACATTTTCTTTTTGTAAACACTGTACTTTGATTCTTAACTGTTATATTAGTTATCAAAAGCACAAATCACATACAGAAATTCACCCCATATTCTTTCAGATTAGCATTAACACATAGCACACGTGCTACACACATTGTCATAGGTGTAAAATCCAGGGGTCAGAAAATAAAAGTCCTGCCTTTTTTTTATTCCACTCATGAACTCAGTCAGCTGATTTAACTAATTAATTCTACCTAATACAGAGCAGGAGTTTTTATCTTCTGAACCTGGACTTTCCACCGCTGACATTTAGTTGGCGCTGACAGTTTGGCTGAGAAATATCAAATTCAGCTTGACAACCACCCTAATATCTTACCTATGGATGTCTTCTAACAAGAGAAGTTTGTTCTCGCCCAGGACGATGCTACACCACTGGTGGAGTGGGCTCTAATTCCGAGCGGGCAGGGCGCGCCTTGGGATTCATACACCAAGACGATGGCATCCACAATCCAGTGGGCCATCCTCTGCTTGGAGACAGCCTTTCCCTTCTGCTGGCCTCCGTAACAGACGAAGAGCTGCTCTGAGGTCCTAAAGCTTTGCGTCCTGTCCACGTAAGTCCAAAGGGCCCGGACGGGACAGAGAAAAGCCAGGGCTGGGTCTGCCTCCTCCGAAGGTAGCGCTTGCAGGCTCACCACCTGGTCCCGGAAGGGAGTGGTGGGAACCTTGGGCACGTATCCAGGCCAGGGTTTCAGGATCACGTGAGAGTTGTCCAGCCCCGAATTCCAGGCATGATTCGTTGACCAAAAATGCCTGCAGGTCCCCTACCCTCTTGATGGAGGCCAATGCAGTCAGGAGTACCGTCTTTAGAGACAGGATTTTCAACTCTGCTGACTGCAAAGGCTCAAAGGGAGGTCTCTACAGTGCGGTCAGCACCAGAGACAGGTCCCAAGAGGGTATAGAGGGAGGGCGAGGCGGATTTAATCTCCTCGCCCCCGTCAGGAACCTGACGATCAGGCCGTGCTTCCCTAAGGACTTACCTCCTACTAAATCTTGATTAGCGGCAATTGCGGCAACGTAAACTTTAAGGGGAGAGGGAGACTGACAGAACATCTTCGGGGGTCTTCTCGGTGAGAAGAGCACCAGTCGACGAACAGATTCCACTTCAACGCATAGAGGTACCTTGTAGAGGGCGCTCTAGCGGAAGTGATGGTGTCTACCATAGCCTGTGGTAGATCACCTAGAACCTCCGCGTCCCGTCCAGGGACCAGACATGGAGTTTCCAGAGGTCCAGAAGCGGGTGCAAGAGGGTGCCCCGTCTCTGAGTCAGGAGTTCTTTCCACAGAGGAAAGGGCCAAGGAGGTGCAGTCGCGAGGAGCACTAGTTCCGGGAACCAATTCCTGTTGGGCCAATACGAAGCTACCACCAGGACCTGCTCCTCATCCTCCCAGTGTCTGTGCGAGAAGGCTCACTGGGGGAAACCAAGTAGAGGTAACTGCAGACTGGAGCAATGGGTGTGCCATGAGGTCGGAAAGGAATGGGGCGTGCCACGAGGTATGGGGTGTGCCGTGAGGTCTTCTCGTCTTTTTACAGTCTATGACCAGGACGCGAAAAGTTTCCTGATCCGCATAAAAGCGAGCCATAAACTTAATCACTATAATTACACAAATAATTATACAAGACAAAATACATTTCTTTTACTTTAGTGAACTAGGGAGCTGATTGAGACTCAGGGTATGTTACCTTCGAAACCTTCTCTGTGGCGCGGGTTACGTGACGTCATCACCACCGCGACTTTTTTGGGATCAATCATTAAAAAACATTCATACTGTTTGTGATAAATGCACTTTTTTATTTTTGTATTGGCCTTTTTCTATTTCATTTTGGACTGACTTTAAAATAGATATTCCTAAAATAGAAAATCCTATTATTAGAATTTAGAACTTCATGACATTTTACTTTGTTTCCAAAACCCATATTTTTCTGAAAAACAAAATTATATAATTAAATTATTTTGCAAACTTTTATATGCATGACACAAATGAAAGAACCCTATTACCTTTCAGATGACTGATCTCACAGTATACTTTGAAACGCTTTCAAACATGAGATCCCAAAACAAAACGTTTTCTACCTTGATTCATAAACTTATATTTGTGTATTTATGTGTTTTGTTCATTTTATACTTGTTATTGTTATTCTCTGATTTACACACTTTGTGCTGTATTTACAATGCTTTATATTCATCGTTTTTTTATTGCATTATACTTGAAATGTCTGTACTTGAACTAAATAATAAAATAAAAAATAATTAAAAAACAAATTATTATTTTAAAGATAAAAATGTCTCCTGACACTATTAAAGTCATACTAATTTTGTACTTTCATTTAAAGTAGGCTACATACAAACTAAAAGTAATATTATTTTTATAACTATGGTACAGCAAATGTTTCTGCTGTATAAAGGCATATATATACATGTTTGATCAAACACTCATCATATAATATAAAATGAAGTAAAACCGGTTTAATAAACTACTTTTAAGTGACATTAATCAAGTAAGCAAAACAAACAACATTTTATCCAAAAAAACATTTATTCAATAGTCATTTTTACAATTAAGTTTTTTAAAACGTCAGTTGAATTTTTCATCAAAGGCTTGTGTTCTAAGTCAAAACTCATTCCTCCACTGATTGATAGTAAAACTAAGGTTACTGCTGATTGGCCAACGCAGTCGTCAGGAGGAAGCTCCTTTGACCAATGAGAAACCTCTCACCACCCACCTACCTCCTGCCACGCCCCTACCTCTTGCCACGCCCATTACTCCAAGCTGCAGCTACCCCTGTCTCGGGGAAACGCATATTTGCGTAGGCCCCAGGGCCAGCTGTGTGCCAGGGCATCCGTGCCAAGGGTCCCCTCGGTCAGGGAATAAAACAACAGGCAATGGGCCGTGTCCGGGCGAGTTGTGACATGCCACAGGAGTGTAGACCAGCTTGTTTGTTGATGTACACAACGGCCGCAGTGCTGTCCTTATGGACCAGAACCTGCTTGTTATGTAGCGCCGTTTTGAAGCGGCCCAGCGCAAGATGAACTGCTAACATCTACAGGCAGTTGATGTGCCATTGCAGTTGAGGCCCCGTCCAAAGACCCGAAACTGCAAGCCCGTTGTACGTGGCACCCCAGCCGGTGGATGAGGCATTCGTGGAGACAATTGCATGCCTGGATACCTGTTCTAGGGGCACACCTGTTTAAGGTTCTTTTGCTACTGCAAATGTGTTTTACAAACACACTTTCACAGCAGCCAAAAACAGACAAATGTATAATAAGAGTAAAGAGCCCAACTAATGGAAACACTGATCACCGTTATGGTGACTTCAAATGTAACACATTCGAGTTAAACCTCTGTTAATTCTCAATAAGAGCTTCTGTAGTCGTCTGACAGAAATAAAGTCAGTCTGGTTAGTAATGTGTGAAGCTGGTAATGCTGTTTGTGGAGTTGTTTAATCCTCTGATGAGATCTTCAGAGATTTAATTTCTTCTTTTATCTTCAATTGGTTTTATCTAAGGCATTATCTTAAGAATGTGCTTGCCTACTACTTTTCTCAGGGTGTGTCCACATGACAACAATATAGTCAAATAAAACTGCATCACTCCATCATGCTAACCTGAGAAATAGCTTCTGTACACAGCAGGCGTTTGTGTCTGACATTCCTCCAGTGATCACTAGGGGTCGATATAGTTCTGCAATGTAGCATCTCTTCTGTTCTTTGTTCATGGTTTTCTGGTCTGTTTAATGTCAAGTGTTTGCTTTTTCATTTTTCCATTGGCTGTTTATTTTTTGTATTTTTATTTTTACATGGTATTTTCTGAATATAATAGTGTGTTTTGTATATACTTGTACAAAATATATTTCTTTAGACAGTTGTAAGTTTTTCAATTGTTTCTTTTCAAGTCATTAAAGGCTAAATTGAACAACACTGACAGATAGTTATGTCCTTTTTACAGAGAGAGAGAGAGAGAGAGAGAGAGAGAGAGAGAGAGAGAGAGAGAGAGAGAGTTAAAGTTCATCTTTATGTAATACTTCTGTGTTTCCGGGCTACAGCTCAAATCTTTACTGCTGCGTAATGTCCAATATACAACCATTGGATGGTGTGGAGGTAATCAAAGGGGCAAAGTTCAGACACTTCTAGTTTCTCTTATTCAGATCCTACAGTCGGACAAAAACAGAGAGACTCTGAATGACAACAAACTGCAAGAGACACAATGGCATCAGCATGTGAAGGTCAGTGTAAATGAACCTGATATGAATTAACCTGATATCACAGCTAGTTTAATACAATACTCAGAACTGAATTATGTGCTTGGATTCTTGTTTGTGGTATTAACAAAACTGACAGGTCATAAAAAGTGAATGCAATCTTATTTAGGATAGATATGTCATACAAGGCTTCAGATTTAATGTACATTATGAATGTATTAATACATTACTTTTCCCAGGATCATTGTCATATATAAACATATATATTTGGTTGTTGTAAAGCCGAGACATGATGGAGAGCACATCTCTGTCAGAGCAGCATTATGACAGTTTTCAGTTTTCGGTCATGATCTGAGACGACGGTTTGATTCCCTGCTCCTACAGATTTTAGTCTCAACTCTTGATTAAAACACAACGTCTGTGATTTTCAAGTAAATGAGAAAAACTGGCTCAGGTATGGAAAGAGGCATTGCGAGGGAGAGGGTTTGACTTCCTTGTTCTAACAATTACTTTATTGGTTCTCATTAAAATGTATTTTATATAAGTTAAATGTTAACTGACAGCTGACTATTATTATGTTGTTAGGTCAAATGTTAATAATCTGCTGGATCAGTGCAGCTACCGATGTGTGCTTTTTCATTCAAAGCTCTAAATCTTATGCCAAGGAATAAATATTTCACATCGAAGCATTAGAGCTCTATTTGTTTTTGTCAAAGTGATTGACCTCTGAAGCTGAGGAACCCATGACTGCATTCGTATCTGGTTCAAAATAAGTGAACCCCAGTGCTGTTTATCGTTCATTAAAACACTGAAATATTTTAACAGGCCTATAGTAATTCCAATACATCTGTCCATTACAGCTACTGGTTTTACATGTGGGGCCAGATTCTTAAGACATAAGTTAAGAAACATCTTAAAGCTACACTGTGTAACTTTTTTAGTTTATTCTTAGCTACACTCTAAAAAATGCTGGGTTAAAAAAACAACCCAACAATTGGGTTGTTTTTACCCAATGGTTGAGTTGTTCTTACCCAGCAATTGGGTTGTCTTAAGCAACATTTAACCCAACCACTGGGTTAAAACAACTCAACCACTGGGTTAAAACAACTCAACCATTGGGTTAAAACAACTCAATTGTTGGGTTGGTGCATTTTCAACCCAACTTGGGTTGTTTTTAACCCAGCATTTTTAGAGTGTAAAAACACTTAGTTCTTTCAAAAATATATGTGTACATTAATGTACATTTACTTCTTTCAGTAATAAAGTATTCTGTTAAGTTTATAATATGCCATTGAAAATACATACGGGTGAGGGGTTTGAATGCCGGTCACCATGTTGACCCTCCATCTTGAAAGTACATTTGCCAAAGAGGGACATACCCGTGAATTCAAGCTTCGCCTTTCACGTTTTAACACTCGATGGCACCGTGTCGAATGTGAAGAGGGGGATTGCCATGTTAATCTTGGACTAAATTGGCCACCGTAGGAGTTAAAACGAAATCAGAATTCCGTCAGAGAGGAACAGAAACTAATATCCACTGGATGGTCATATAGCTTTCACCGCTAGATAGGGGAAAATATCACACAGTGGAGCTTTAAGATAAGTTCTAAGAAGTTTGTAAGAGAGTGTGCTTTTTGAAACATTTTTTATATTTTCTTAAGAACATTATTTTTGTTTTCTTAAGAAGAAAGGTGTTGTTTGCTGTACTACCACTTATAAGGCCGGAAATGAGGTAATAAAGACATTGTTAAAATAGTCCATGTGACTTCAGCTGTTCAACCTAATGTTATGAAGCAATGAGAATGTCAGTCTCCTACACTCTCAGGAAAAAAAGGTACAGTGGAGGTACAATTGTGTTCCTTGGGGAACAAAACGTATAACTGTACCTTTATGATGTCATAGGCATGAACCAATCACTGAATAGATGTCCTTATTTAAGAATATTCTCAGATAAATTCACATTGAATGGTGAAGAGGAGTTTACATTCAACACACATTTGACAATAAAGAGTTTTCAAGAGAATACATTATAATATACACACTGGAAATGAAAGATAAACATGTTTTGATCCATGTCTTAATTATATTTTTTAAACTGGTGTGTTGTTAACTGACCTGCCTGTATACAGCCTAGATTTTTTTATATATAATCAGCCATTATGGATTCCAAAAGAAAACCGAAATGGCAGGAGGAAGAAGCTATCGCTACTACTTGCTGAATTACTCAAACAGCGTTTTTTATTTATTTATAAAACCCAACATTAACCAGCGCTGAAAAAGATGATGCCTGCTCTGTCCAAACGATACTGTGTTTGATTAACTGCTTGTCGTCAAAGATTTCGAACACATTCTCCCTCTATTAAAAGATTTGCGCACGTCTCTGTCTCCTCAGTGCCATCACAGGCCCCTATTGGCAACTCCTCACCACTTGAGAGACCTCTCGAGCTGTCTTAAAGAACTGGGAGAGGAAGAGTGATTCTTAGCTTTAAGAAATTTGATAACTTGCTTTTATACTTAAGTTTGAAAGTAGGAGTAAATGTCATGAATTCTCAGCACTTAAGACTAAAATAGCACTTTGAGAAGCTTGATAAATACGGGCCCAGGTTTAGATGTTGATGTTTTATTAAAAAGGGTTTGGTAACCATTATGGAGATCAGTGTTTCCTTTAGTTAGGCAGATTGACTCTTGGCTTTTTATATGAGTTTGTGTTTTTTGTAAAAGTGTTAACAAGGCACATAATTATTCAAACCAAAATTAGCCATTAACAAAAGTTTTCATGAAGCAAAATGTAGAATTTTGTAAAAAAAAAAAAAAAAAAAAAAAAAAAATTTTAGAGTGCATGTTTGCTGTGGTCCAACGGAGTGCATGATTATTCCCAGTTTATTCAGATTACTTTTCTTTCTGAACAAGTGCACAATCAAGTCTGTGTTGCTTTCTCTTTCATGCAAAACATCACAGTTTGAGTGCAACTGAACTAAGAACACCTCCTCCAGTAAGTCTCTAGTTCGATACCCTGGTGCACACATTGGTCTGCATGGTATCTTTCACATTAATTTTTTATTTGAACTTTGCTCCATTTCAAACTAAACTGCCAGTGTGAAAACGCCCTTACCTGCAGTTTATATGACCTCAACTACTGAGACACATTTTAAATTGTGCAATAGATACACTGTGGCAGGAGCCTATGTTAATGTTAATAACGAGTTGAAAAGAATATCTAAAGCATAACAATTAACAATATTATCTCAAGATAATGACACAATCTGTTTGGCAGGTGATCCACATGATCTGAGGATTGTGTTTCTGGAAGTCTCTGGAGCTGGAAAGAGTTCAATAGGAAATGCAATACTGGGTCGAGAGGTGTTTAAAGAGAGCAGAACCAGAGAGAGTGGTATACAGAGAGGAAGAGTAGACGACAGAAACATCTCCATCATCGACACTCCAGGATTCTTCAACACTCAACTGACTGATGAAGAGATGAAGAAGCAGATGATGAAGAGTCTAGATCTCGCTCATCCTGGTCCTCACGTCTTCCTGCTCATCATGAACCTGGATAACTTCAGAAAGGAGAAGAGGAATGTTGTGGAGGAAATTGAGGATATATTTGGAGCTCAAGTGTTTAAGTTCACTCTGGTTCTGCTTACTGGAAGAGAACAAATGTCAAACAGAGAATGGACTGTGTTTATGCTTAGTGCAAAATTTCAAGAGCTGGTGAGACACTGCAGAGACAATTATCATGCAATCAATAGTAAAAATCAGGTGAATCAAACTCAAAACACAGAGCTTCTGGAGAAGATTGATGAATTTATCAAACAGAATAATCACCAGCATTACAACAGTAGGATTTTCTCAGTTTCTCGAACAAAGAGCATAAGAATAAAGAAAAAACAAGAGGAAGAAAAGACATACAAAAGAAAAGAAAAGCAAGCTAAAACAACATGGGAGACAACTCACAGTGTAGTGGAAAAGAGAACAACACATACTGTGATTGAAGAAGTAAAGGAAATCACAAGAGAAAAGAAACAACAAGAGCGAGAACATGCATACATGAATATAAAGCAAGAGAAAGAGCCGAGACAAGACAGAGCAAAAATAAAGCCAGAGACTTTTGACATGGAAAGTGCAACAGAAGAGAAAAAAACACATGCTGTGATTGAAGAAGTAAAGGAAATCATAAGAGAAAAGAAACAACAAGAGCGAGAACATGCATACATGAATATAAAGCAAGAGAAAGAGAGACACGAACGAGCAAAAATAAAGCCAGAGACTTGTGACATGGAAAGTGCAACAGAAGAGAGAAAAAATCATTCTGTGACTGAGGTTTCTTATCTCAGTCAAACAATGAAAACAACTCACATTTATGAAAAGCCAAGCGATAGGTCATTAGACAGATTCATGGAATTCTCTAATGAAGGAATCAGAGATAGAAATGTAGGCAAGACACCAGAGAAAAGCTGGGCAATGAGCCATAAAATGAAATACCAGATGCAATCAGACGACGGTAAGAACTTTACACAAAACTCTAAACACAAAATCCAAACATCTCACATTATCTAGAGACAGTCAAGTGTCTAGAATGCATAAATCTAAATGTTTAGTTTAAATTTTTTATCATTTCAGATCTCAGGATTGTTCTTGTGGGTAAAACTGGAACTGGAAAGAGTGCAACAGGAAACACCATCCTGAGAGAAAAAAAGTTTGTTTATGAATTATCTTCTGAATCTGTGACTAAGGAATGCCAGAAACATCAGCAGCGGGTGGATTGTCGAAACATCTCAGTCATTGACACTCCAGGACTGTTTGATACATCAATCAGTAAAGAGCAGCTTAAGAAGGAAATAGTGAATTGTGTCTACATGTCTGTTCCTGGTCCTCACGTGTTTCTTCTCGTCATCAGACTGGACATGAGATTCACAGATGAGGAGAAAAACACTGTGACATGGATTCAGAAGAACTTTGGAGAAGATGCTGCTCGGTACACCATTGTTCTGTTCACTAGAGGAGATCAGTTAGATAAACCAATAGAGGAGTTTCTGACCAAAAACAAGCAGATTAATGAGCTAGTCAAACAGTGTGAAGACAGGTATCATGTTTTTGATAACACTAATGAGGATCCAGCACAGGTCACTGAACTGCTAAAGAAGGTAGATATCATGGTGATGAAGAATGGCGGAGAGCATTACACAAATGAGATGTACAAGGAAGCTCAGAAAAAGATCAGGATGAAGAAGGTTCAGGAGTCAGCTTTAGTGGGAGCGAGTGTGGCGGGTGTAGGAGCAGCAGTAGCTGGAGGTGCAGTACTGGTCGCTGCCACTGGAGGAGTTGCGCTGCCTGTAGCTTTAATGGCAGGTGGAGCCTTTCTAACAGGAGGATCAGGTGCTGCCAAAGCCATTGCACATAAGGTTAAACATATCCAGGAAAATAGGAGATCTATAAATCAGGACCAGAATTAGGAATTGGAAAACATAGGATTGGGGGGGTGTTTAGAATAGAATATTTAAATGCATTTGATGATCTAAAACACATTTGATTAATAATAAAACGTATCAAGTATTCTAGTTTACAGATCTTGTCATTAATAAATGATGATATCTCTAGTTTACAGGTCATCATTAATAAATAGCCAACCCCATTCTTTCTACCATAATGACAGTTTTATAAACACTGGATTACAGCAGTCAAAGAAAAACTAATATTATGAGTAATAAACTATAATATTATAAGTCTAAAACAAACGCTGATCACCATAATGGTGACATCCAATGAACATTTTAACATATTACGGTCGCTATAAGAGTTTGAGAATAAAAAATGAAACTTTAGTCTTAGATATTTTTCATGATGTATAGTTTATCCAGGTAATTACTTACATCTGATAGTAATGTTGAGCTAATTTAAGCGAAGAGAGCTTCAGGACGTCCTCGTCCTCACGCAGCTTAACAACATCTAAACCTTTGTTTAATTTCAAATATAACTTCCAGACGTACCTTCCCATATTATGTGTTGTGGAAGTACTTGCCGTTTTTGTGTCTTTTGTCCATTTGCCCAGTTGCCAAATTTATCTGGTAAAAATCTGAATTTGTGAAAGTCTTGCCTTTCAGCTTTTTGATACTGTTAGCAGATAGATTATTGATACTGGGTTTCAAACTATACAAGATGGAAAGGGTTATCTAACAACATCCTCTGTGTAAGCTGGTCATGAAGGGAGTCTTCTTTAAACCTTGAAACTCTAGTCAATTAATTTTTATACATCTTAACTGGACTTTGACAATTTCCTGTCCCAGAATTCCAGTCTATAGTTATGTAACATATTTAAGAAAAAATCATCCAGAAGCACAATATATATATTATAGGCAGGAATAGTTCACTCACTTGACTAGATTAATATATTTTATGGTAATGAAATGGGGCGCGTAATTAAAAAAACACATTGGTTAAACATTTACTTAGATAGAAAAACTGAAGCATGTAAGTTTTTATAAGTTTAGTCATCCATAGCTACACTGGATATACCGGACATTTTGTAAGTGGTGGTTTACCTTGACTATAATATACATTTTAAGATTTGGAGGAGACCAAAATCTGTCAAAATGGACAAAATTGGGACAAAACTAGTACACCATTATGAAAAAAAAAAAAAAAAAGTATAGAAATAAAGTATAGTAATTATTAGGGGTGTCCCTGACTAAGGATTTATACATTCGAATCAGAATTGTTGAATCTTTCCATGGTCGACCGAAAGTCGAATCATCTGTGTGTGTGTGTGTGTGTGTGTGTGTGTGTGTGTATAGGTTGGGAGGGGCACGACACTATAGTCAGCAGGAGGGTAAAACTATTTTTATTTTCATTTGCACACTGCACACAGCAACAACTTTTAATAAAGCAGATCAAAACTGCCAGCCAACTAACAGACAAACTGACAATGGCTTTCTTATTTAGGTTTAAATAAAAGATAATGTGGTGGATAAACATTCGTAAAACGTTTACTCATAACATTTTAAGCCACGATCAAAATACAGAAAATCCCACAAATATAAAAAAGAACATTTTGATAAATAACACTTTTATTTATATGCACGTGCATTTACATGCTTTTACATGCCGATTATGCCTAAAATGGGAGTCGCACACCGGACGCGAAGCTCAGCGCCATGCAGCGCTGTGCCACGTATTTAAAATATTGAGCACCCCCATATTGCCAAAATGGTATGATCGCGAAGATTCAACTGTGAGATCGGTGGTCGAATCCGGCTCCGCATATCGATGCATCGAATCTTCGACTATTCGGGGTCACCCCTAGTGATTATGTATCGTAACAAATTTATTATATTCATACATGGTGCAATGTGTTTTTCTACCTCCTGCATTGACTAAAAATAAGTCTCAAATCAGGAATCAATATACAAAAATATAAATAACTAAACGTGTGCAAAAAATTGTTTAAAAACAAATGTTTATTTGCCTTAAGACATGGAACTTTGTGGGATTGTAAAACTATTGCTTATGAACTTATTAACTTATTGGTCATGACACTCATTAAACTTGTTCTGTCTGAATCTGTAGATTAGTCAAATTAAATAACTATTTCTATGAAAATAGAATTTTGTTATTCATGTTTTTTCTGTATGCAATTTTTAAGAGGTCATACAATAAAAATACAAAAATGACTATGATATGGACTCATTTAATTGTTATGGTTTGTTGTAGAGAATATTTTTTGTTAGACACAAGGGTGAGAGATGATTCAACTCAGAGATGATTAAGATTAACCTAACAAAAAAAATCAATATGCATAACAAAGGTCTGCCAGTATAAAAGAATATACCATAATGGTGACTTTATTATTTTCAATAAATCATCAACATCTAAACCTCTGTTAATTCTCAATAAGAGCTTCTGTAGTCGTCTGACAGAAATAAAGTCAGTCTGGTTAGTAATGTGTGAAGCTGGTAATGCTGTTTGTGGAGTTGTTTAATCCTCTGATGAGATCTTGTGATTGTCAGAGTCTCCAGTTGTCCACCACAGGGCAGCAGAGACTTTGAAACACCTGGATTTGCCAATAGCACAGTTTTTCAGCCAGGAGGTAGAATGAATTAATGAAATCAGCTGACTGAGTTCATGAGTGGAATAAAAATATGGCAGGACTTTTACTTTTTGACCCCTGGACTTTCCACCTCTGCTTGGCGGTTAGGGTTATGTTGCCAACTGTTGCTTTGGCATGCTCTTGACAGCGCTTGATAGCGTGCTTTGCATTTTCATGTGGACACGATTTTTTTTTTAAACAGAAGGAAAAACTCTTTTTTACTCTTTTTATAAAAAAAAAATACCTGTGTGTGTGGACTAGGCCATTAAGGGTTAGTTCATTCAAAAATGTATTTACTCACCCTTAAGTCATCCTTGCTGTGTTCTTCTTTCTTCTTCTTGGCTCTTCCAAGCTTTATGCTGGCAGTGAATGGATGTTTCTGTTTTGAAGCCCATAACTGTGCATCTATCCATCATCAAAGTGCTCCAGAGTCCAGAGGGTTAATAAAGGCCTTCTGAAGCAAAGTCATGCATTTCTGTAAGAAACATAATCCATATTTAAAACTTTACAAACTGTAATCTGTAACATCTACTAACTGTTGTACGCGTGTTCTGGCATCAAGCTGGTCTTTCTAAATGCCTAAGAGAGAGAGGTTGTATTTGATTGGTAATTTTTTTTTTCTTTTTTTTTATACCTTATTTCCTGGCTCACACTTTTCTTATCCAAATTTTACAATTTGCAAGTTATACAAACAGACTAGTGCTGACTGACTCTGATTATGGTCACGAGTCCGATTGACTTGGGTATTACACACAACGTTAAACAGACCCAGGACCCGAAGTAGTAGATTGGGACCCAAACCCATCCGGTTCGGGTTCGTGTCTGGACTTCTGTGTAGAGAAGTCATGCAAATAGTTGGTTCAGCACATGGTTCAACACACAAGGCTTATAGGATCCACCTGTGAAGCATAAATTAAACTACTAAGAAGTCCACATGCAAAACCAAAATGGCCGTTTACCAATAAGTGGCCAATTTCAAAATGCAATAGATGTTTTTCAACCATTTTTCAATGGACTTACATACCCGTTTGGCTCTAATCTACTGGGGTTTGTTTTAGGGGTGGGCCTTCATGAAAACGCTTGAAAACATTTGAAAACACCTTACTGATTGGGAATCATACAGTACCCACATAGCAACATTGTGTCGGCTTCGATATGGGAGGCTACGATACGGGAGGCTTCGATACGGGAGGCTACGATACGGGAGGCTTCGATACGGGAGGCTTCGATACGGGAGGCTTCGATACGGGAGGCTTCGATACGGGAGGCTTCGATACGGGAGGCTACGATACGGGAGGCTTCGATACGGGAGGCTACGATACGGGAGGCTTCGATATGGGAGGCTTCGATACGGGAGGCTTTGATATGGGAGACTTCGATACGGGAGGCTACGATACGGGAGGCTTCGATACGGGAGGCTTCGATATGGGAGGCTTCGATACGGGAGGCTTCGATACGGGAGGCTTCGATACGGGAGCCTTCGATACGGGAGGCTTCGATACGGGAGCCTTCGATACGGGAGGCTTCGATACGGGAGGCTACGATACGGGAGGCTTCAAAACGGGAGCCTTCGATACGGGAGGCTTCGATACGGGAGGCTACGATACGGGAGGCTTCAAAACGGGAGCCTTCGATACGGGAGGCTTCGATACGGGAGGCTTCGATACGGGAGGCTTCGATACGGGAGCCTTCGATACGGGAGGCTTCGATACGGGAGGCTACGATACGGGAGGCTTCAAAACGGGAGGCTTCGATACGAGAGGCTTTGATATGGGAGGCTTCGATATGGGAGCCTGTGGTTTTTGAGTTAATTAGGTCAGACAGGTGAGTAACATTTGGTAAATAATCACTCTATGCCCTTCCTTCTAAATATGGATTGTTTGTTTATTGAAAAATACGAGCAAAATGTGTCAGACAAGTTTGCATTTGAATTAAAATAATCTACAGACACTCGCTACCATGCCATTTAATACATTTACTTTGCTTCCAGAGAAAATTTCTAGAATCAAAAATTGTTTTCACCGAATCTATTGAATTAAGTTTTCACTTTTTTAAGTTTAAATCTGTCTACGCATTGCTTGGCATATACATATGTCTATAATTTTATATAGTTGAGTCTCCTTGTCTGCTATGGCATAAACATAATAGCATTGTATTTACACGACAATGATGTCCTAAAAACTGCAACGTTTTTCCTTTGGGTTTTTCGCATACAGACGAAAAAGTTGTCAAAACGATCCCAGTTCACATGTATCCACAAAAAAAAAAAACGATTAAAACGCTGCATTATACATGCCTGGCCAGTAGTCTGATGCACACACCGTCACCCTTTCCACAAATTCACATTTCTGCAGTTTGCAACAGGAGTCAATATTGGCATCATTTTCAAAAACATGGCCATTCTCAAAAGTTTGTTTTAGGCCCTCAAAATGCTGTTGCCATGTAAATGAATGGCCATTTCTTTTGATTCAGTTTGGCACTGACTAAATGTATGTAAACTATTTAGGTGTCATTCGATTTTTCTATATATTTTTTGTTTTTGTTTATTAATTTTTTTATTTTTTTTGTTTCCAATTTCTGTTGTGCAATATCCACATTAATTTTTGAATTCTTTCTTTAATTGATTTTTGGTTCTAGTACATGAACGTTAAGTGTATTTTTATTAATAATATTATTATTTTAGGCTGAAGGGCCCCAAGGTCAGAAGGTGAGCTGTTCTTGCTTTCTGGTGTTGGTATTTCGAGTGTGGTTTGCTACTTGTAGCCACTTGTGTGCCTATGTATGTGTGTGCGTGTGCGTGTGTGGTTTCAAGACAATCGTTCTGAAACCCACCTTCTCTCTTAACTTTTATGGTAATAAACCTGTGTGCTCTATTTCTATTCGGTAGTCACTTCCTTGTTTATAAAGGGGTGGCATCACTTGCTACTATTGTACTATCAAGTTATTTCCTGTGCCATGGCTACACAGATAAACCATCACAGATGATCATATAACTGATCTCTAACTCATTGCTTTCTCATGTTTATCTCTAAAAATGAATTGTTTAATCCTGATATACAGAACAAGATTATAATAGTGCACCTTTACAATGTTCAGTGCTCAGTATTATCAGCTTCTGTCATTCTGACTTGTGTGTTCCTTTAACTTTCCCTTCAAGTGATCAATTTTATTTGTGATCATCTCAAATGAGGAAAATGTATCTTTCTGAATGACCTGCACATCAATGTACTATAATTATCTACATATAAAGGAATTATATTTAAATTAAAAAAAAAAATGTTTTAGTTTGCTGATGTTGCTCTCATGTTAAGGCGCAGACAATTATATTTCCGCCCCTGGGCTTTAAAAAACAGTGTTAACCACACAACGTCCATTAAGCTAAAAGTGTATGTGTTAAACCGTCAGTCGTTCAGTCGCTGTTGATCTGATGAGCTTCAACACGGTAAGACAAACACACTCTTACTTAAATGAAAACTGATGATTATTTCTATAGATGAAGCTCATATAACACATGATTCCTGACATGAGAAATATCTTCTGTTCATCTAATGATCAGTTCATTCACACACACTGATGTTGAGCATTAATAATCTCCAGATGTGCAAAGATCTCACTAACACTAAGAGCTGTTTAGGGTGATGAACACACACTGTTTATGAGTATATGAGTGATGTTTAATGCTGTATTATAGATGTATTTTATGCTGATGTCGGTCAGAATGGCTCCTCCTCTTCCTCTGATCTTTCTGCTCATGATTCACGGTGAGGCTCTAATTATATATAATTTTCCTTTTAAAAACCCTATAATGAGTGATTAATTATGGAGCCAGAATGGTGACGTTAAAATTTGGCATCACAAATTAAAATTGTCATTGAAAACAAAAGCAAAACTGAAAAAGGAAACATTGGCATTGAAAACAGTTGTATTGGCATTGAAACAAGGCACTGAAAAAATAAAATTATTAAAATATTACAATCTTATTCTTTTATTGTATTGGGATTTATTTGTATTTTTCAATGACAATCTTCAGATTTTTTCTTCATGTCACTCTTTTTCAGTGACAGTTTTTTTTTACAATGTCAGTTTTTTTTCAATGTCACTGATTTTCAGTTTCAACTTTCTGTCACTGTTTTGGCGTGGAGAGGGGCGGGGTCTGAGGGGAGGGGTAAGTAGAGCGTAGTTTGCATATCATTGCATATAGGTATACTGAAGCCGTCACCAGCTCTGAAGCCGCATGACAGATGTCCAGTTTACCGGGAACTTCCAGAGACACCCCTCGCTGCAGCCTGTAGCACGATGACGTTGCTGGATCAGATCCAATACGTACTGGATGGTGGATCGTTATGGCAATGTCATTCATACCGATCTCTGGGTTAATTTATAATGCGTATGCGCTAGTCTTGACATGTATGATCAATATTGTATATAGATGATGTTCTATTGTGTAGTTGTAGGCTATTACTGATAAATAGTATTAAGTAATTATTGATGAATAAATCTTCTTTTCATAAATGTGATGCCTAAATTACATAGTTTCGCTGTACATGCATGCAAAACAGTTACAATTTTATATTCTGATCTTGCTGTTGAGTGGAAGGAAAAATGAGTCAAGTAATTGTCTCTGTAATTTTAATCCTCAAGGTACAATGCAACACGATCTGTAAAGAGCTTAAAATACCAGTAGCCTACACCTTCAAGGGAAAATGCAAAACGTGTGTCCTGATGAGCATGTTATTAATCATTATTTTTGCGCGAGCGGTTTGAGTATTTATCTATCCAGCGAAACTCTCCTGTGCATTCAATGATGTCCCCAAAACTCTACTGCGCATGCGTGTTTGACGTCATCCAATTGTGAATGAAACCCCCACGCATGCGCGTCCAGTACGCGTTGGATCTGATCCAGTACGTCATCGTGCTTCAGGCTGCAGCGAGGACTTCTTGGACTTCCAAGCCGCAAGTCTGTTTTTTTATCTGCCATTTACATGTTTATTCACGTGCAACCTGGCCGGTTTGCTTAACTTTTAACGGCCGTTATGCTGTTTTTTTTCCCCCCCGACGTCAACTGAAACATGTAAATTACTAACGCCGTGTTGGCTAACTTAACTGTGGTTAATGCAGGGTCAAATATAAACACCGGTCACCATATGCACAGAATAAGGCTAAAAGTCTGGTTTTGCAAAAAAATAATTAACGTTAGGTGTCTGTCGAGTACATCACAACAGTGGCTAACAGAAACATAGCCTGTGACGTTAACACTGACATGATAATCAGCGGGGCGCCGGCTATGTAACACTACTGACATCCCCAACCACACACACACACACACACACACACACACACACACACACACACACAGGAGAGCCGCTTGTTCGGCTTAAACGCAGCGTTACACAGTAACTCCTAGGGCCGCGAATGTGCTTCTATCTGTATTTAATGGTGCTCATGTGACGGCACTGGATTCTGCTGTGCTGGTGTGATACTGCTGAACGGTTTGCGTTAGCACGTTTATGAGGTCTTGTGCAGCAGCACAACTAAATTAAATACAGATAAAAGCACACTCGCGGCCCTAGGAGTAACGTCTGTCTCCGGTGTGTGTGTGTGTGGTTGGGGATGTCAGTAGTGTAACTTACACAGCCGCATTAACCACAGTTAAGTTAGCCAACACGGCTAATGTTAGTAGGCTAATTTACATGTTCCAGTCGACGTCGGAAAAAACAAAACAGCATAATGGCCGTTAAAAGTTAACCAAGCCGGCCAGGTTGCACGAGAAAACATATAAATAGCAGATAAAAAATATAAAAAAAGACTTAAACTTGCAGCTTGGAAGTTCCCGGTAAACTGGACATCTGTCATGCGGCTTCAGAGCTGGTGACGGCTTCAGTATACCTATATGCAATGATATGCAAACTACGCTCTACTTACCCCTCCCCTCAGACCCCGCCCCTCTCCACGCCAAAACAGTGACAGAAAGTTGAAACTGAAAATCAGTGACATTGAAAAAAAACTGACATTGTAAAAAAAAACTGTCACTGAAAAAGAGTGACATGAAGAAAAAATCTGAAGATTGTCATTGAAAAATACAAATAAATCCCAATTCAATAAAAGAATACGATTGTAATATTTTAATAATTTTATTTTTTCAGTGCCTTGTTTCAATGCCAATACAACTGTTTTCAATGCAAATGTTTCAATGCCAATGTTTCCTTTTTCAGTTCTGCTTTTGTTTTCAATGACAATTTTAATTTGTGATGCCAAATTTGAAAGTCACCATTCTGGCTCCATAATTAATGAGTAGTTTTCTGTGGTATGTTTTTGCTTTTAAGGCCCTGTCCAGACTAACAGAGATATGTTCAAACCGCAGCTTTTTTATGCAGTTTGGCCATTCCTCCACACGCAAATGCTAAAACCCAAACTTTTTTTGAAAACTTTGAAACTCTGATCACACTGCTGCCGTGTAGCCCGTGAAACCAGCGATGTTGGCTATCTGTTGGTTTGGCATGCTTTTGACTGCACATCATAGCGTAGTTTTGCATTTTCATGTGGATGCAATTTTTTTTAAAACAGAGGAAAAACTACCTGTGTACATGTCGACTAGGCCTAAAGCACAAGGTTTTTGGTGAGACATTACCATGAGACCATTTGTTTAAACAATTTCCAATAGTTTTTTGGGATACTGCATCCCAATGTCCATACTATCCATCCTAAATATTGAGATTTGTGATGTTGTGAGATTAGTGTGTTAAGGGGTTAAGGCAGTTAAGTAGAGTGGTTTATATGAAGGGGTTTATTTAATGTTATCCATGTTATTTTCCATCTGCAGCATCTGGCAGATAAACATTTTACAGTAAGAAATAACATGAAATGTTAACTAATGATTACTGACAGGTCAGTTTACAGTGTTTACGGTTTAGGTATGTCCCAAAGCTTCAACTCTTCGGCTACACACTGAAAAGCATGTACTTTTTCTTTACAAAAAGAGCATACATATGTTTAGGGTGCAGTGTAAGTAGGCAAATTGCTAATTTGCTAGCCAGTGTTTGGTGGTTTAGGGGAGGGACTTTCTCACTCATCAGAGCATTTGATTGGACAAACATCCGTATCGCCAGACCATCAATAATTTTGGCTCATTTTCTCAGAAAACATTAGGTGTGTCTGACATCGCCTGTGGTTGGATGTAAGCGAACAAGCCTTATGTGGAGATATTTTAGAGGTTTATGTGTCAAAGGACTTTGTTTGCAATAGAAAAATGCACTATGGCATTAATTCAGCGTGAGCAGAGTAGCAAAAATAGACTCAGCCCAAAAACGATCGTAGCACTGCTGCTTCTGCTCTGCTCCTGTCTGCACCTGTATTCCAAATATTTGGAGCATAGTGGCTAAAAAAAAGAACCACCAGATTGTTTATGAACTACTTTATATTGTGACAGAAGATTTGCACTATAGGACCTCAAACAAAGATTTGGGACGTATCTTGACAGACAATCTGATATGTATAGAGGTGCCAGATCATGCAATGTTTTATAAACCAATACAAGAACCTTAAAGTCAATCCTTTGATGACCTGGTAACCAATGTAAATCAAATAGAACCGGTGTTATGTGCTCTCTTTTTTTTAATTCATTAGTACTCTGGCAGCTCCATTTTGTATTATTTGTATCTTTGCTATAGAGCCCTTAGGTAAGCCAGTATACCATTACAATAATCAAGAAGAGGGAAGATTTTTTCTTTTGGATGAGGTATAGTATTAATTTCATAATCAGAAAATAAACAAAAATGATCTGAGATTGTTAAATCATTATTTTCATTTAGATTACAGTTTTTTTTTTTTTCAATCGCCAGCAGGCGCTCTAAACACAGACTCACACCTACAAAACACAACTGGCCAAATGGATAATTTTCTTCTCAAAAACACACATTGTTAAATATATACTAACTCTTCATTTCGAAATAGAACACATCTTTCTCTGCACACACTAACTTTACCAAAACAATGGATATCTGACTCAAAATAAAATGATTCTGTCATAGAATAACACTTATTTTCACTTCACAGGGTACATGAAATCAATCAAAGAACACCAGGTTTCAAAATACTGGCTATTGTTAACAAAAACTGCATAGACATTTATGTTTCAGTTTTAAAGGTATTTGCATGCAAAACAACAATTCACCGTTTCCAGTAAAAAGCAAATCAGTTTTTTTTATTTGCTTTTTACTACAAGAGGTACAGTAGAAACACGGTATGATAGAACAGAAAAAGTTTTACAGTATTGCTTACAGTGAACAAAATATCCATGAAATACACAAGAGCATTATAAACAAAAAAACATCAGCAAAAAGCCCAGATATAAGGGAGGGAAACAAAAAAAAAAAAATGTGACATGCATTACTGTATGACCTTATTGACATCTCAAGTGAGAATCTGATTTGAAACAATACTTACCGGTTGGTTTGTTGAAAGATGGGTATAATGGAGGCAACCGTTGACCGCCTCAGATTGGGCTGCACTCTTTCACCAGCCTCTCTTAGTGAAAGACCGTGGTCGATTACATGGTCAATGATAGTGGCACGTATTTCATCACTGCCTACTGTTCTGACAGCCCTTGGAATACCACCACCACACATTCTTACACCTCTACCTTGCCCTTTCCTTGGGGCTGCTCTTCTCCCTGCTCCTGTCACTGCACCTGCACCTCTCACTGCTCCTAACCCTGCTCCTCTCACTGCACCTGCACCTCTCACTGGACCTGCTCCTCTCACTGCACCTGCATCTCTCACTGGACCTGCTCCTCTCACTGCACCTGCTCCTCTCACTGTTCCTGCATCTGTCACTGCACCTGCTCCTCTCACTGCACCTGCTCCTCTCACTGTTCCTGCATCTGTCACTGCACCTGCATCTGTCACTGCACCTGCTCCTCTCACTGCACCTGCATCTGTCACTGCACCTGCTCCTCTCACTGTTCCTGCATCTGTCACTGCACCTGCTCCTCTCACTGCACCTGTTCCTCTCACTGCACCTGCTCCTCTCACTGTTCCTGCATCTGTCACTGCACCTGCTCCTCTCACTGGTCCTGCATCTGTCACTGCACCTGCTCCTCTCACTGTTCCTGCATCTGTCACTGCACCTGCTCCTCTCACTGCACCTGCTCCTCTCACTGCACATGCTCCTCTCACTGCACCTGCTCCTCTCACTGCACCTGCTCCTCTCACTGCTACTGCTCCTCTCACTGCACCTGCTCCTCTCACTGTTCCTGCTCCTCTCACTGCTCCTGCTCCTCTCACTGCACCTGCTCCTCTCACTGTTCCTGCATCTGTCACTGCACCTGCTCCTCTCACTGCACCTGCTCCTCTCACTGCACCTACTCCTCTCACTGCACCTACTCCTCTCACTGCTCCTGCTCCTCTCACTGCACCTGCACCACTCACTGCACCTGCACCACACACTGCAACACTTACTGCACCTGCACCACTCACTCCACCTGCATCTCTTATTGTAACCTGCACCTCTCATTGCACCTGCATCTCTCCCTGGCCCTGCTTCTCTCACTGCTCCTGCTCCTCTCACTGCTCCTGCATCTCTCACCTGCACCTCTTCCTGCACCTGCACCTCTCACTGCTCCTGCATCTCTCACCTGCACCTCTTCCTGCACCTGCATCTCTCACTGCACCTGCACATGCTCCTCTCACTGCTCCTGCACCTATCACTGCTCCTGCATCTCTCACCTGCACCTCTTCCTGCACCTGCACCTCTCACTGCTCCTGCATCTCTCACCTGCACCTCTTCCTGCACCTGCATCTCTCACCTGCACCTCTTCCTGCACCTGCATCTCTCAGTGCACCTGCACCTGCTCCTCTCACTGCTCCTGCACCTATCACTGCTCCTGCATCTCTCACCTGCACCTCTTCCTGCACCTGCATCTCTCACTGCACCTGCACCTGCTCCTCTCACTGCTCCTGCACCTATCACTGCTCCTGCATCTCTCACTGCACCTCTCCCTGGCCCTGCTCTTCTCCCTTGGCCCCTTGCTCTTACTCTTCCTCATCCAGACATTACAGCGTTTGTCTTTTTCTGTTTCCAAAAATATCACTCCTCAAAATTCTCCTTTTACTGTTTTCACGAGTTCACAGTGACATCAATTAAATAGAGTAAAGATTATGTGTATTTGGCGTGCTGTCCGGGGAGGGCTCCGGGCTCAGAAATTTTGCCCGAACCCAGAATCTTTTTTCACTTAGCAAAGGAGCCGTAGATGTGCTATTAAAATCCTTTCTCACTATCTGTACCAATTTTGATTCCCTTCTATGATTATTTTGTTTATTTTTATTGTTACTTAAAGAAACAACAACTTCAGTGTTTTTAACCTGTGTGCATCCTTGCTCTAAAATATGTTTCAAAATAGTACAGCTAACAGGGAAGTTAGATACTTGTCATAGGTTATTCAGTGCTGTTTCAGTGTTTCGCAACAAGAAATGCGCTCCATTCCTACTGGGATGTATACCGTCTTCACGATAGAATCGTGCCCTCTCCCAAAAGAGATCCCAATTGTTAATGAAACCCACGTTCTGCTTCTTGCAGAAGGATTCCAGCCAGTTATTTAGTGTAAATATTCTGCTGAAGTATTCATCACTTCTTCTATATATTGGTAATGGTTCAGGTGTTGTGTTGCGCAAAGCTTCCACCAGTTCATTAAAATCCTTTTTTAAGATTTCCAATTGTTGGTGTTTAATGCTATTCACTGCAGTAACAGTTTGTCCACTTTTTTATCCTGGTTTAGAAATACTGGGATGTGGGCAGCAATGTCATGTACCCGAGCTCCCGGGATGCAATGTTTTTGCACAGTAGTCTCATTTGTCTTCATTTCTAGTTGTCGGGTGATAAACTTGCCAATGATAAACCCTTTACCTAGTGAAACAAGTGATGTAGTATTTGGAGCGTTTGCTGACGTTGAGATCAAACGTTGGGAATGTTGTCGTTGTCCTAGCTCTAAACTGGTATTTCCTCTGTTGTTATAGCCAAGGTTCCACTCATTCCTGTTCCTCTCATGAATGAGAATTCCCGGTGTAGATGTTGAAGGTGCTTCACAGCGGTGCTCCCGTAAGGTATCCACGACCCGGGATATTTCCAACAAAGTTTTCCATTCACAAAGCTGAGAATGCTTCTCCAGTAGTTCCTGTATTTGTGATTCTAAGACTTAGAGTTTACCCTCAATTGAGCATATCTTATGATCTCTTTGATTGATTGAGCAAAACTCTTTCTCGCAAATCTGAGACTCGCAGCGCTGCCACATCAGTGCTGTCGCCATGATGTATGCTCATAGGCCTAAAGCATCTGGACCTGGAATGTGCCAGATGTGGGCCAGATCTGGGATGACAAAATGTTGCAATGTGGCTTAATATTGTTTTAATGGTGGCTTGCTGTTTGGATTATCAATCAATAGATTCTGAGAAGATAAGCTTATAATATATATTTTCACTATTTTCAAGTAGTGAAAAATATTATGTCTCCATGCTTTATTGTAACTGATAAAATTTTCATATTAATGAATTCTGTGTTTCAGGAGTTTCTAGTGCTGGTTGGGGTGTGATTTACAGTCCTTCACGCATCTGTGCACTAAAGGACTCAACAGTGATAATGAGCTGCACTTATACATACCCTACTGGACATCAGATCATGAAAGTGTTCTGGACCAAAGAGTCTGTAAAGGGTATAGAGCCTCCAGATCTGTCTGAGGACCCTGAATATAGTCAGAGGCTTCAGTATCTGGGAGATGAACAGAAGAGCTGCACCGTCAGACTGAGTCATGTGACACTGAAGGATTCACGCGAGTACTATTTCAGATTCATCACTGATAAACCCGATAGAAAATGGATTGGTAGACCAGGAGTGACTCTTAATGTCACAGGTGAGATTCATGAGGTTTATGTGTTCTTCAATGCATTGACTTGAATAATCAGTGTATGATTTTTTTTAGATTTTTTTTAATATAAAACAAGGAAACACCCTGCTTATAAAAATACCTGCGGACCAGGCCTAACTAATCAACTATGAATCAGTGTTGAAGTTAACGAGATAATTACGAGATCAATTTAGTGATGATTGGCCATTAGTGATGACACCTGATGATAACAATCAGAATCACTGAAAGAAAGAGTCACCATGTTTTAGTCACCATTATGGTGATCAGTATTTGCTTTGGTTGGAGACTCTTGACTGTTTAAATGTAGTTTTTGTGCTACTGCCTCAACAGCAAAAAGTGTTTATAAAAAACTTTTGTTATGATAAAGAAAGTATGCAGACAAGTATCTACAGATGGTGGTTATGTTTTGGTAGTACCCTGATTATATGGGTGTTAATTGTACTTTTTTTTTTTTTACAACACCCTGTGATATTCATCAGAAAAAAATGCTTTGAAATGCTATATTTTGTATTATTATTATTATTATTAATATTATTAGACACACATCAAGAATCAGCTTAATAATTTCAACAATGGTGACAAACAGCATATTTAGATTAAAAAATGTTATTCATGCTGTGACTCATGGATGATTTTTGGTCACCCAGAATACATTGCATCATGCTTTTTGATGGTCACCATTGACATGTATACACTGATAAATGACAGAGTAGGTCAAACCTTTTTAACTAGAATATATATATATATATATATATATATATATATATATATATATATATATATATATATATATATATTTTTTTTTTTTTTTTTTTTTTTATGACAGATCTTATGATGTAGAACAGGGGTAATTACTTCTAATTAGAAATCAAGGGTCAAGAGCCCAACTAAAGCAAACACTAATCACCTTGGATAGAGTCACAGATTGTTCTCTGTGCTCTCCTTGCCATAACAAAATGTGTGTTCTGAAGACAGTTAAAGGAGTCCATCATTAATGGACAATCACTTAATTAATCACTTAACTATCTCTGCTTCTGACTGCACTGAGGAGTGTTAATTAACACTGAGGGTTTTGCTATATAGATTTCACATTGTATATATAATGTGTGTGTTGTGTTCAGATCTTCAGGTGGAGTCTCCTGAGAGAGTGACAGAGGGAGATTCAGTCCGTCTGACATGTAAAAGCAGCTGCACTCTGACTGACAGAGGAACATTCATCTGGTACAGAAACTCACAGCCATTAACTGAGAGAAGAGACGGAAACAATGAACTCCTGCTGCAGTCAGTCAGAAGAGAGGATGCAGGCAGATATAGCTGTGCTGTACACGGACACAATCACATCTCTCCTGATGTTTATCTCAGTGTCATGTGTGAGTATATGTTGCTTAATTTTCTTTGAAAATCTATGACAGAGTGACAGGCTTTTATTTTAATGTAAAACTAATCAAACGACAACAACAAAAACCTCCCATGGGGGAAAGCACAGTCTGCAAGGCACACAGGCAGCACACATTGAATACTGGGAAAATAAATATGCTTAACCCCGGGATATTGACGTTCTTTTAACCCATGATAAAGAAACATAAAAAAAGCTGGTAATGCTGTTTGTGGAGTTGTTTAATCCTCCTCTACCGAGATCTTCAGAGATGTTTTGTCTTCTTTTATCATCAGTTGATTTCAGGCTGTGTGGCTTTAGTTTTTAGTTGTTTGTTTAATTTTCTAGCATTATGTTGAACCAACATAATAACATTAATTCAATGTTATGATGAACAAGCAGTCTTAGATTCTATGACAGTCCAGAGTAGAGTGCCCTCAGGTGGTAATCAGGGACACTTGCACTGGTAAATTGCATAGACAGTAAAAGAAATGGACCGAGCAATCCCATTGCCTTCAACGGTGAAATAATGAAGTCAACCTAGGGGCACTCACTTCCTGATGGCTGAGCGAACTGCGCAGGCTCAGACTGAGCTTGACGACGTAGATGTGACGTGAGCCTCCTGTCTGACAGCTGTAGGTCTTCTAGTAGATGTGGAAAGTGAAAGCTGAATCACATTGTTTAAATATTTTCTCCCATTGCTTTTGGCTCACTATGGGCTTCTCCCCATTCTTCTCCCTTGACTTTATCAGACTTTATGTCTCCACGTCCCCCCGACTGTCTCATAGACAGTAAAAGATTGCCTGCGAGCGTCTCCTCAGGTCTATACGGTAATTTCTCAACTGTGCGACAGTGTCGCGTTGGTTATGACGCAATCGTTAGCCTATTTTTACAAAAACAGCTTCTGCGGGGCGATAGTGTAAGATACAAGGTAATGAGGCCTTTTATACATTGTCGTGTTTCTTTAGAAATAAACAATGGACAAATGGAGTCTTTAAACGTCTCAGATGTAAAGTTATTCACTGTCAAAGTGACTCAAAAATGAATGGGAGTCAATGGGATGCTAACAGCAGGTGATGGCTTGGTTAGCAATGGCAGCCCCTAGGGGTGGAACGCTTTCCGAGTGCTAGATTACCCCCTTGGTAAATTGTGACATAAACTCAAAGGAACATCTTCTAGACGCTCCTAAACTTGTCCAGGAAAGAGGTATGACCCGGGGATGGGATGGAGGGCAAGGCACATGGAGCAGAAGAGGGCCTCGAGACCAGGGCGAAACAGGCTGGGTAGATGACCAGGGTGCTCCAGGCCGGGCAGGCGGCCAGGGCAAAGAAGACCAGGCAGATGACATGGGTAAAAGGGCTGACCATCACAACGGAGCAGACAAGTTTGAAGACCCCCATGGCAGAACAGACGGCCACCACAGTAAAGCAGATGGGGTTGAAGACTGCTACAGCAGAGCAGACGACCACCAGAGCAGAGCAGACAGGTTTGAAGATACACATGGCAGAGCAGGCTGAGCAGGTGGCCCAATCGGAGTCCTCTCTAGACTTGGGACAGGAGACGGAGTCATCTCTGGACTTGTGACTGAAGGCGGAGTCCTCTCTGGAATTGCTACAGGACCCCTTGCTGGATGCTGGTCAGTGGCTGGAGTCATCTCTGTACCCTGGACGTACACAGGAGTTGTTGCTGGACTCTGGACGTACACAGGAGTTGTTGCTGGACTCTGGACATGGACTGGAGTTGTCGTTGTACTCTGGACATGGACAGGAGCCATTGCTGGACTCTGGATGTGGACAGGAGTTGTCGCTGGACTCTGACGTACACAACAGCTGTCGCTGGACTCTGGACTTGGACAGGAGCCATCGCTGGACTGTGGATGTGGACAGGAGCAGTCGCTGGACTCTGGACGTGGACAGGAGCTGTCGTTGGACTCTGGACATGGACAGGAGTTGTCGCTGGACTCTGGATGTGGACAGGAGCTGTCGCTGGGCTCTGGACAGAGAAAGGAGATAGAACTGGGTTCTGGACAGAGACAGGAGATGTCACTGGGCTCTGGATGGTGGGCATGGCAACCATGATGGCTGGAGACCTGGGCATGACGAGATGAGACTTTAAACTGGCAGACATGAAGGAACTGCTGCATTTTTCATCTGAGTCTCTCACAGTGAATGCAGAGCCACTTACCTGAATGCATTATCAAGGAATTCACTCAGGGACCCTTGAGGACCATCACAAACAAGTTTGGTTTGTAACTGTTTGTTGAGTTCTTGGCAAAAACAAGTAAATCAAAATAAAGTATGGGAGGTTGGTGAAGTTTGCAATGTTCACAAAATCTATGATGTGGTCCGCGAGTGAGTGAGTTCCCTGGTGTAGACGGATGAGACCTACTGCTACATCCATGCTGGCAAAGTCTTTTGTTATAAACTTTTCTGAGACAAAGGCTGAGTATCTAAGTGCAGTATTTATTGAAGGGTAATCCACAATCGTAGTCAAAAAAAGACAAAAGGTCATATACACAGGCAAGCAGTCAAAAAATCAACCAAGGCAGGAGAGATAGGCAAAAGGGTAATCCAAGGAACAGGCAAATAATCCAAGATCGAGAGACAAGAAACCAGGGAGAATGCTCAGAAATGCAGCTACGCATTTCTCAAGACTTTGCAATGAATGAATGAGATTACTAATGAGGTAATGAAGTCACATAATAGGTAAAGTAAATGAGACACAGGTGGATGTAATGGTGGCTGATGAATCCAATTAAAGAATTATGGGTAATGCATCTTAGATGGTATAACAGTCCAGAGTGGAGTGCTCTCAGTTGTTAATCAGGATCAGGAGTGACAAATTATTTAGAAGCAGACCGGAACCAACTCGTATGAATGTGCATACGTTTTATTTAACTAAAACACAAACACACAACTACTCTACGCAAACATACACGCAAGCACAGAGGACACATACACAGGTATAATGGAAAGTGGCAGTGGCTGGGAAACAGAGGAATGAAGCTTTGGAAAAGAGTCTAACACATGGGAGAACCATCAGTTATGAATACAAACTCCTTTGACTGAACAAAGGGGTTTACAGCTTTAACTAACTACACAGCAGTTTTGTATGTTGTACTTTACTTGCTTTTGTCTGAGCTCTTGAAGAGCATCTGCATACAATCACAGGATAAAGTCTTGATAGTTTGGTCCGATGGTGTTGCAGTTGCAATCGATTCGTTCCATGTTGAGAAAAAATGCGACAGTGACCTTCCAATATTAATTAGGAATATGAATAGACAGAGATATTACAATATATTAAATATATGATAAAAATCATCCACTTTATATTTAACAGAGTAAAATTGATAGAAATAACATTTTCCATAAAAACAACATGCTCTATAAAACTGTAAATTCTTTAATACCATTTTACAAAAACAATTACCTGCACAGAGCAGTAAAGAATGAGAAAGTAGTGAGCACAAACGCTTCTGCTCCATCTATTCTAAACACATTTCACTTGTTAAGAAGCACATGGAAAATAGCGCACATGGAAAGATCGAATTCATTAAAACTGAAATAAAACTATCAAATACACAAAAATATCAACAGAAAATACTCTAGAGGTCAATTATTGTTCATAATAATACATCATCTAACATTCAACATAAAACTTTTATTTTTAACTTTTAATACAGAGCTGCAGCAGAAACAACTCGCCAACATCAGTTCTCTCAAGCTCTGCTGCAGATTGTTCGAACACAGTTAACTACAGCGCCACCAGCACAGCCAATAGGCAGCATGAACACTTTACAGCAGGATTTACTTAAAGGGGTGGTTCCGTGATTTTTCTTGGCTTGGTTGTGTTTATGGGTCGCAGTGTAACATGTCTTCATACTTACATACATTGCGAAAAACGCAATGGTCTTAGATTGGTTAGATGGCCAAATGTAGTTTCCTGTATTTGGCTTGGCGTGCCAAGCACAGGTTATCCGGAAATGCCACGCCCCTTCCTATTATGTACAGAAGTCACATCTGCGGAGACTAGCAAGGGTTTATGATGTAACCAGCCCGGGAAGAAGCTCGTTGTAGTCCAAACCGGCCGTTTTTGTAGGCAATAAACTGCCACAACTTTAAAAGACAATATCTCAGTTTGCATTGAACTTTCAGCACTGTAATTTTGCAGGTACTGTTTATAATCAAGCAGCAACATTACACACTAACTAAAGTTAAAAAGTGAAATTGCATGCAACCACCCCTTCAAAGAATCCTTGAACTATGATATTTATCCCATTACATGAGCATTCATATTCTGATAAATACAACAAACACACTGTGGTCTATAAGAAACTGATGTCCAGCAAAGTTTGCGTTATAAAATAATGAATATTTATATAGGCGACACTAGATAGATGGGCTCAGATTAACTTTTTATTAATGATATTAATGATAGTAATTACCATTAATATTTATGATAGTAATTATAACATTCTATCAATTCTTTCAACACATAACACTATACAACATAAAATGACAATATACAAACAGTAATGATACACAAAATATACTGGGGAAATGCATGTTTGTTCATTTAAAATATTGTCAGTGAATTAGTGAATAGAATTGAGTGCATGTTGGTTGTACTGTTATCTAATTTTAGAACAATCAGCCCAAGCGTCTTTGAAGTGTATGAATTAGCACCTGGGTATTAATTCACAGTGGAGAAACTAGACAATACAGAGCCTGTCTGGTTTCTTAATGAGATTAAATTGTACAAATCATGTTTGTTCAGTCCAATCGCTACAACTTGTTCCAAAAATGTCTGATACCGATACTTAATGGAAAGGATGCCTTCAAGGGTTTTATAAAGTAATTGCCTTTGCAGTTGAGTGGATAAATTAATAAATGCTGGATTAAGAAATACTACCATATGGCACCTGGTCATATTTATTTTTAAATATTTCTCATGTAGATCCTCCACTGAAACCTGTGATTTCCATCCGTCCATCTGGTGAAATAGTGGAAGGAGATTCAATGACTCTGAGGTGCAGCAGTGATTCAAACCCTCCTGCAGAAATTACCTGGTTTAAAGGAGGAATGAGTTTGCAGTCTGGTGATACCTTCAGCATCACTAATATTATGTCTGAGGCCAGCGGAGACTATCATTGTTCTGCTAAAAATAAACATGGATCTCAAGCCTCTGCTTCTGTAAATGTGAATATCATGTGTAAGTCTGCCTTTAATTTTACAAAGTTCTGGGAGATTGGAATTTCTCACAATGCATGTCATTTGATTCTTTTTGTCTTTACAGATCCTCCAAAGAGCGTCTCAGTGTCCATCAGTCCATCTGGTGTAATAGTGGAGGGAGATTCAGTTACTCTGAGCTGCAGCAGTGATTCAAACCCTCCTGCTCTGAACTTCAGCTGGTTTAAAGGAGAAACGATTGTAGGATCTGGAAGAATCTACAGCATCTCAAACATCAGCTCTGATGACAGTAAAAAGTACAAGTGCAAGTCCAGCAATGAACATGGAGAGAAATACTCTGATGCTGTGACTTTAAACGTCATCTGTGAGTTTATTGTAAAACCTACGGACACAGCAAAAACCCAAGTGAAACACCCAAGAGTGTTGAAGTAAATGAGATAATTAAGTAATTAATTGAGTGATGAACACCTGTTGCTAACATATAGAATCACTAAAGGAATGTGACAGAACTTTTAAGTCGCTATGGGGATCAGTGTTTGCTTTAGTCAGGTTTTTGACCCTTGTCTTTTTATGTTACATTTTTTCCGGCTTCTGTAACTGAGTTATGTAAGCCAAACAAACTAAGAAAATGTTTTTATCAGGTGTTATTTTTGTGTTTTGACATAATCATCAAGCTGTGAGCTGAAGCGCTGATCTTATTCAAAGGCTATGGTCTGTCATTTAGACATCAAAAACTAGCATATAAATCTCAACAATGATTCAGTGCATTTTGGGTACACCAATCAAAACTCATTGGTGGCTCCCAGTATGCATTGCATCATGAATAAATAATGAGCCGAATTTTCTTAGCAATTTATTTTATTCTTACTTATGTTGATGTGACTTTTTTAGTAGCTTGTTTTGTGATGTTCAGTGTTTATCTGTTTATCTGAATATTAATTATATCAGCATTGTTGAGATTTATATGTGTCTAAAAAAAGGTTGTTCACACCTTTTCTGTGCTAAATATCATGCTTTAACATCACTGGGCTGTTAATTAATAATGTTAAGTGAACATATCAATATACTCAGATGTTGGTCTTAAAATTATATCAGTTAATCAGGTCTCTACATGAGGATTATGTTACTATCAAAAATGAATCAATACCTGAATACATTACTATGCGTTGTGGTTACCATAACAGATGTATTTTAAAAATACACAGTTAAAGCAGACAATGATTGTGTTTTGGTTTTTAAAGTCAAGGGTAATGAGCCCAACTAAAGCAAATACTGATCACCATAATGGCGACTCAAAATTGTGACTCTTTACTTCAGTGGTTCTGCTTGTTAACAGCAGGTGTTCATCATTAATACTCAATCATCATTGGGTGTGGAATCAAATAAACTCTAAGAAGAGTTCATTTAACATTGGGGCTTTTGTATAGAACATTCCAGCATGTTTATAATGATTTTCCCCAAACACAAGTAGCACAAAAATATCTTATGATCCTTATCACAATAAGTTTGATGACCTATTTAATTTTGTCTTTTCTAGATCCTCCCAAGAGCGTCTCAGTGTCCATCAGTCCATCTGGTGTAATAGTGGAGGGAGATTCAGTAACTCTGAGCTGCAGCAGTGATTCAAACCCTCCTGCTCTGAACTTCAGCTGGTTTAAAGGAGGAATGATTGTAGGATCTGGAAGAATCTACAGGATCTCAAAGATCAGCTCTGATGACAGTGGAGACTACAAGTGCAAGTCCATCAATGAACATGGAGAGAAATACTCTAATGCTGTGACTCTAAACGTCATGTGTGAGTTTATTATAAAACATAAGATGCTGTAGAATATTTCAGCATGTATATTATGATTTTCATCAATAATTAGTTGCACAAAAAATGTTTTTTTTTATAATCCTTGTAATACTAAGTTTATTGATTGTTTTTGTTTCTGTTTTAGACCCACCCAGGAGTGTCTCAGTGTCCATCAGTCCATCTGGTGCAATAGTGGAGGGAGATTCAGTGACTCTGAACTGCAGCAGTGATTCAAACCCTCCTGCTCTGAACTTCAGCTGGTTTAAAGGAGAAACAATTGTAGGATCTGGAAGAATCTGCAGCATCTCAAACATCAGCTCTGATGACAGTAAAAAGTACAAGTGCAAGTCCATCAATGAACATGGAGAGAAATACTCTGATGCTGTGACTCTAAACGTCATGTGTGAGTTAATGATGTTTCAGTAACTGTGGTAACAAACAGATAAGCAAACGAACAATCCCAGAAGAAGATTATACAGTTCATTTTGTCTGTTTTAGATAAACCCAGGAGCGTCTCAGTGTCCATCAGTCCATCTGGTGTAATAGTGGAGGGAGATTCAGTGACTCTGAGCTGCAGCAGTGATTCAAACCCTCCTGCTCTGAACTTCAGCTGGTTTAAGGAGAATGAAACCTCAGCTGTTGGATCTGGACAGAGTTTCAGTGCCCTACAGAGTGGACGCTTCTACTGTCAGGCTCACAATCAACATGGATCTCAGAGATCAGACCCTGTAACTGTCACAGGTGAAGCTTTTATTAACACACTCCTGTATCTTCACATCATTCATCAGTTTGGAGAGTTAATCATGAGGATCTTCCTCTTTCAGTTCATCATGGTGCTGGTCGGAATGTGATTGTGATCACAACGGCATCTGGAGGATTATTCTTCATCATCTTCTTTATTATCCTGTTTATAATGTAAGACAAATAAATAAATAAAAAACTGCAGTGATTGTATAAATCAACTTTTAGTCTATTGTAAGAAATGTCTCTGCTGTTTTTAAAGATTGGTAATAATTAAAAACACAACTTTCATATTTCTCTTAATTTAATATTTAATATTGTCCATATGCTGTTAATATCTGTCATTATAACAGGAAGAAACGAAGGAGTGTTAAAACTGAAGATCTCACAGTGAAAGAGGTAAATCATCCAGACACAACACGACTTTACAGAAGCAGAACATCAACCAATCAGCCGTTATCTATGTTTCAGACTATATCTAAGACTATATCTAAAAAAAAAAAAAAAAAAGCTCAAAATGTTAAAATGTCCTGAAACATTTTTTAAAACATATTAACACCTGCCGTTGACAATCATAATCACTGAAGGACAGAGAAACACAAGAACTACAACTGACTTCAGCCACAGCTTTAGATTAAATCAACTGAAGATAAAGAAGACATTAAATCTCTGAAGATCTCATCAGAGGATTAAACAACTCCACAAACAGCATTACCAGCTTCACACATTACTAACCAGACTGACTTTATTTCTGTCAGACGACTACAGAAGCTCTTATTGAGAATTAACAGAGGTTAGATCAGGGGCGTTGTCTGCGTATGGCAAAATATGGCATATGCGATACCCTAGCATTTAGACAAGCAGGGGAAATAAACGGCTTATTTTGCTTCTCGTAGTTCTGTTGAAGCTTTGAAAAGTAAATGTAAACTTTACGCCGTGTTCTAGTACGTAAGTACGCCGTTCTTACGCCAGACGTGATGCAAAAAGATTTTCAACGCAAACCAAACTCGATCTGAGATCAATCAAAAATCACAGCTAATCAGGGATGCGTTTCCCAAAATCATAGTTGCTAACCCTTTAGTAACTTAGTTGGTTGGCAATGGGAAATTGCATTGCAACCAACAAAGTTGTTAACTTAGTTAGCATTTTTTGCTAACTTAGTTAGCAACTATGGTTTTGGGAAACGCACCCCAGAAGAGTGGGCTCTCTGCAAGCGCACTGACTGCATTCGCAATCAAATTTAGTACAATATCAGATTCCTAAATTAAATCATACATCATTTTAGCATGATTAAAAATACATACGGAGTGACTCAAAAAAAAAAATGTAATAATAGAATATACTTGTTTGTTCACCTTGACAGTTTGAACATAGTTGCTTCCTTTAATTTATTTTCAAGATCTGAGGTAAATTATCTATAGTTGTTTTCAGTAAGGCAATGTCTACAAAAGTTACGAAAAATGATATTCAAATCATTTTATTTTATTTTAATTTTAAAAAAGTACATTATATAAAGAAGATAATCTGCACTTGTTGTATCTTGTATGTTGTTCCGGCCACAATGCTGCAGAAATAAAAACAGCAAAATATATATTTTTTTCCTCTTGTCATGTTTGGTAAGGACACATTGAAAGCTTATATATTTCAGTGTTTGCATTGTTGTTAAGTCTGTTGTTATTTATTTATTTTTTTATTTAAAATAGTTTTATTTGAAGTCACCATTATGGAGATCACTTTTTGAATTAGTTTGGCTCTTGACAAACTACGCTATTTATTTATTTATTGTGCTAATTTGTGATATAAGTCCTTCTGTCTCTCCTGTAGATCTCTGATCCCAATGAAGACACATATACAGCTCTTGAGCTCAAGTCCATGACCTCTGACCTATATGACACACTCGCAGTAAGTGAGACGTCAGCGTCAGATCCTCCATCACAGGTGATCACATTATATTTTTCAGTTGTGTATTTATAAGATTTTTTTATGGTCGAGGAGGATTTAACTGTCTCGCCCCACTAAGGAACCTGACGACCAGGTCGTGCTTCCCAACCGACTTACCTACATGCGTGACAGTGGAAATAGCAGCAATGTAACCGAGGGAGGAGGGTGACAGCCTACGCTCCAACCCCTGCTACGGGAAGGAAAGCACAGACGTGATCGAATACCTTCGGGGATCTTCTTTGGGAATAACACCAATCGACGAACAGGTTCCACTTCAAGGTATAGGCCTGTCTTGTAGACGGTGCTCTATCCGAAGTGATGGTGTTAACTACCTCTTGGGGTAAGTCACCTAGAACCTCCGCATCCCGTCCAGGGACCAGACATGAAGTTTCCAGAGGTCTGGACACGGTTGCCAGAGGGTGCCCCATCTCTGAGTTAGAAGATCTTTCCTCAGAGGAATCGGTCAAGGAGGGGCTGTCGTGAGGAGCATGAATTCTGGGAACCAGGTCCGGTGGGGCCAATACAGGGCCACCAACAGGGCCTGCTCCTCATCCTCCCATCCTCCCTGCCCTTGCACAGTGTCTGTGCAAGTAGGCTCACTGGTGGAAAACGCATATTTGCGCAGGCCCAGAGCCAGCTGTGCACAATAGCATCCGTGCCAAGTGACCGTCGGTCAGCGAATAAAACCACTGGCAGTGGGACGTTTCTGGGGAGGCAACCAGGTTGACCTGTGCCACCCGAACAGAACCCAATCAGCTGGACCACCTGGGGGTGGAGTCGCCACTCTCCCGGGAGCGCAGCTCATGACAGCTCGTCGGCCACACGGTTGCGCTAACCAGGGACATGAATGGCCTAAAGCGCCTCAGACACTTCTGACTCCAGAGAGGGAGATGGGGAGGGGGGGGGGGGGGGGAGAGTTGCGACATGTCGCAACAGGAGCATAGACCACCTTGGCGGTTGATGTACGCAAAGGTCGCATAGCCGAGCCTGATGGTCCGAATGAACCAACGGGACGGACTGGGAGCTCTAGCCTGGCTCGCAGGGACCGAACAAGTGGGCTCATCAGGACCACCGGCATCGACCCACCGTGGGGCAGCGAGGTGGAATACAGGCACCGGCCTGGGGCAGCTGTCTGCGAGCACTGTGAGAGACTACCGCTGAGAACGCTGCGCTCCCGCCGGGCACTCTTCAAGGAGGGTGCCTCGGCTCGTGTTCCCCGCGGCTCTGTCCCGCTGCTGCCGAGGCAGAGCGGAGGCTGCAGTCGTGGGGTTCACAATTGGATGTTGCAGAGGGGTACGTCTAGTGGCTCCGTACTGGCCGACCAGAGTATGGTTTTCGGACCTGATATCTCTCCTGGAAGGCTCTCCGATGGAGATTCCGACCAGGAGGGATCTACTCTCTCAGGCGGACGGGAGATTCCTGGACCCACGCCCAGAGTTGTGGAAACTGTGGGCCTGGCCTCTGAGGGGTGCCTTCCACGTCCCTTTGGGTGGAGTGTCTTTGGGAAGACACCCTCTAAATACACGTTTCCTCCGTGGTACTTTAAGGTTGAGGCCGGTGGTGCATTCGAGGGTCCCGACCTGGGACTTGGCCATTGTCTTGCGGGGCTTGTCTGAGCCTCCGTTTGAACCCTTAGAGGAGATTTCGGACAAGTTCCTCACCCTCAAAACTATCTTCCTTTTGGCCATCTCATCTCTCAAAAGAATAGGAGATATTCAGTCCCTGTCAGTAGGGCCCTCATGCCTAGAGTTTGCGCCGGGGATGGTAAAAGCTTTTCCACATCCCAGGCCGGGTTACGTCCCCAAGGTTCCTACGAGCCCACGGGGCCCATTACTCTCCAAGCCTTTTGTCCTCCTCCTTTCACGACATCAGACCAGGAAAGATTAAATCTGCTGTGCCCTGTTAGGGCGTTAGATACATATGTCCACAGAGCTGCCCTGTGGAGAAAGACCGATCAGTTGTTCATCTGTTTCGGAGCCCCTAAGAAAGGGGCTCCAGTATCTAAGCAGAGAATGAGCAAGTGGGTTGTCGAGGCCATCTCACTTGCTTATGAGGCGGCCGGGCAGCCGTCTCCACTGGCTGTCCGGGCGCATTCTACCAGGGGTATGGCTGCTTCTAAAGCACTTTTGTCGGGGGCTTCCCTCCATGATATTTGCAATGCGGCCAGCTGGTCGTCTCCGCTAACCTTTGTCAGGTTCTACGAACTAGATCTGGCATCTACTGTTGGGGCGAAGGTACTCTCGTAATTGTGTGCGCTTTGGCTTCACACATACGAGACACTTGGTCCTATGGCGATGTGGGTATAAGCGTTCTCACAGCGTTTCGACGCAGCTCGAGTTCCCCGAAAGGGAATGTCTCGGTTACGTATGTAAGCCTAGTTCCCTGAGGGAACGAGACGCTGCGTCGCTCTGCCATACTCCCGGCGTGTCCGTGATCACTTACTTCAGGCTTTATCAGAAGCTAGTTCCTGTTTGTTTTCGCGGACGCTTTATAGCTTCCGGTCGATGACGTCATCACGCCGACGATCGATCGATCTTCCGATGGAATGGTTCTACACGCGCTTCACGATGCATTAACGCAGAGGCGTTCTCACAGCGTTTCGATGCAGCGTCTCGTTCCCTCAGGGAACTAGGTTTACATACGTAACCGAGACGTTATGATCGCATTTGGCCCCGTTGTAAGGCATTTGAATTGCGATTAAAACGTGATTTTCAATATTTTGAAAATCAAATTTTATTGATGGAATATTAAATGGAAAATTGTGTCTCACAAACTTTATTTAAATTTAGTAATATCAGATGTGTTGGAACATTTTTAGATTTGAGTATAGTTACACTAGTTAATTATTTACAATTTTTAGATGACTACCGAGTGTTGTTCTTTGCTCGAGTATTAACAAAAAGGAAAAGTTTAAAATCACTTAAAACAGACGTGATAGCTGATTTGAACGAGTGATTTTCCACAGCAGCATCCATATTTTTAATGTACATGCTTCACCGTCACTGCGCTGTCGTCATCGTGTAAAACCCTCCCCAACGTTTCTGATTGATGCCACGATTTCGACAGAATATAATTAGGTTTGAATGAGCTCTTTGCCAGACTACTTGCAGATATAATCTAAATTTGCCGGAAGTTGTCTGTATTTTTTTTTTTTTATTTATATCCGATTTATTTTCACATATGAATGAAGCCTGAAACCAACCTAAGAATATCCTTCTGTCTCTCCTGTAGATCTCTGATCCCACTGAAGACACATATACAGCTCTAGAGCTCAAGTCCATGACCTCTGACCTGTACGACACACTCATAGTAAGTGAGATGCAAGCGTCAGATCCTCCATCACAGATGATCACATGACCGATCTCTCGCTCTCTTTCACACAGATCGTTCCCAGACCTCCTGAAGACTCCTGCACGACTCTTTATCCTCAGAGCTTTTCTGAATATGAGAATCCATCAGTAAGTGTCAGAACCTGCAGCTCTTCTCAATATAATCAATAAAACTCTTTTCAGTACTACTGTGATTGCTTTATGATTCTTGTGAAAGGGTTTATAATGTTGTTGATGAACTTCAGTCAGTCTTTCTTCATCTTATTGTGTGTTCAGATCAAAAGGAAGAGGCTGCAGTAAGATGCGGAGCACAAAGGGACCAATCCTGAGCTATGTGGGTGGAGCCTCTGAAGATGATTGACAGGGACCATCTTATTTTACGACAATCATCATAGATAATTTTTACTGATACACTGGACAAAATCATAATTGTGCACATTCACAATGATTTTAAAGTCTCAAAGTGCTCAATATTATCATTATCAATATTATTATTATTCTGTCTCCTGGAGCCTATTGCATAAAACTAGGATAAGGAATTAAGCCAGGATATCTTGGTGATCCTGGCTCAGTTTATTCACCAATATAGAGTTATTTTCGTTATCGTTATTGTTATTGGTGTGAGTGTGCCTTCAGGGTATGTTTACATGACAGCAGTGTACTAAATTTTGCATACAGATGACAAGATCACCAAGATATCCCGGCTTAATCCCTTATCCTAGTTTTGTGCAATAGGCCCCTTTATTCCTGTAACTGTACCTTTATATTATCATTATGTGCTTCTTCAAACCCTCCAACTTCCAGCAGATGTAGCCGTCTCTTAGCCGAGCTCTGCCCTCCTACGTACTTCCGGTCAATTTTAATTTTACGTTTTCAGTACTACGTCTGGGACTGCTGTGTATTCTTAGGTTTTCTCTGAACAAATTTTTACCGGTCCAATCAGCGAACAGAGTGAGTGGCTGAGAACGATGACATTGATGTCGAATGCTAGTTTGAGTTGTAGTTCAGTAATGGCGGCAGAGAAAGATGCTAATGAAACCATTCATTCCATTGTGGCACCGCTGCCGAATATCCAGAAGTTAAAGACGGAGCAAGAACAATCTTTACTGGGGTTTGTTGGTGGCCATGATGTTGTTGCCCTCCTCCCCAACAGGGTGAATTCAGGAAAAGTTTGATTTTCCAGCTCGCTCCGTTAGTGGTGAAGGAGCTGTTGAAGCCCTATTTGGACGGTAATTGTTTCTCGTGGGGTCGGAAGGTATTGCCATCATTTAAGTTACAGGGGCTTGTCAGTTATTTTATTGCCGTTCGTTTCACAAAACCTGCGTAAAAGTCCCCGGCCGAATTACCTACCTTGCTGTTATTTGGATGATTTTCTAGACTTTAAAATGCTGGCAAGTATTTACAAGAGCAATATATTACATCACTGCTCAAACAAATGAAAATAAAAGCATGTATACATTTGAATTGGTCCGTTATTTATACCAGCATTTATTATCATACCAATCACATGACATTTTATTTACAGCATACAATCATGTCATGGACCACATGAGCAGTGCGTTCCCGATCACAAAACTCTCTCATCCACCATGGCGTGAATAAATCACAATCCGAATGTACAAGTTTGAGGTTTTATCCTATGGTTTTATCACTGAGGTGGCCTGCACATTTATTTTGACGGATTTGTGAGAAACAGGCGAAGGGCGCATGACATGCGTAACGACCAAACATCAGCGATTGGTTATGGCAGATCCAGAGTGGCTCTGGGCAGATCCAATAGTTTTAAACTTCAACAGAGTTCCCGCCTTCGGGGAAGTAAGCGCTTGTCAGTGGAGAGTGGCCAGACTCTCTGTACAAATGAAATGTACGAGAGTCTGGTAAGACCAGACTAGCTGTCTCCTGCTGTTGACAATTATTCATCTTTATGTGTACCGTAATTCCTCAAATAAAGGCCGGGCCTTTATTTACCTGAACTGCTGATGGTTTTATTTGAAGCAGGCTTTTATTAGGGGCAGGCCTGTCAGGCCTTTCAAATTCCTGTTGTTTGAAAAATAATTGCTTTAAATAAACCATCTTAAATGTAAAGCTATTGTTCCAGTGGACAAATATCAATGATTTTTTAAGAAACATTTGCAAAAATATTACCATACAACAACAGCCAGAAAGGCGACAAAGCAATTTGGATCAGAATTATGGTAGCCTTATCGGTAACCACAATTGAGTCAGTTTGAAAAATGTAAAATGTTTATTCCGCTCTTAATTTTTATATAGGTTGCGTTTGCACATGAGGTTATTTTAGCCTTTAACCCAATGAATGACTCGGTGCTTTTATGTTTCCCGTGAGGGAAAAAGCTTCCTTTCATAAAGCAGTGTATACTTTTAAGCACTTTTTGTTTTAATATAGCTCTTTACACAAATATTATTTTCCAATAAAAAAAATATATATAATTTCGTTATTTTTCTAACCCAACTAATGACTCTGTGCTTGGTTGCATGTGAGGGATAAAAATGCTTCCTTAAAAATAGTTGTTTAAACTTTAAGCAGTTTTTATTTGAATATATCCCGTTACATCAATATTATTTTCTACTTTAAACAACTATATAATTTTGTTATTTTTCTAATCCAACTAATGACTAAAAGCTTCCTTCCTAAGGAAAAAAAGCTTCCTTCCAATTAAGAATACGTGTGTACTTTTAAAACCTTTTTATTTTACTATATCTCTTTACATATTTGTTTATACTTATACTACAATTTCGTTATTTTAGTAACCCAAATAATTACTCAGTGCTTTCTATATATTGCACGTGAGGGAAAAAGCTTCCTTCCACTTAAGAAAAGTTAAGTTCATAGAAACTCAAGCTGCGTCACCATTTTGGGAACGCCTCTGCCTGGTTGTGTCATGAAGCTCTATGTCATCAATCCAATAGGAAGACGGAACGTCATAGGCGGGTGACGTCACGGATCTGGAAACTATAAAGCACACCAGCTAACACACGCCGTTAGCTTCTGTTGTCTTCAACAAGTGCTCCGTGTCATTTGTCTGTCTTAATATCTGTTTGTGTCTGAGTTCAGACCCCTGTTTTACAAGTTTGCACTCACACTGATATTAGAGGAAGGAGATTATGGCAAGTGAACGATCATACAGAGTGGGTGTTCCTTCCTGTCCTCGCTACATCACGAACGGGGATACACACTCTATGTGCATTGTTTGTGTGGGTGATCAGCACGCCCAGTCACCACGAGGGTGCCAGCTGTGAGCATTGTGAGGCTCTGCCTCTCCGCGTGTTGCGATCCCGCCGGGCGCTCTTTGAGGAGGGCGTACCGGCTCGCGTTCCCCGTGGCACAGGCTCCGCTGCTGCTGAGGCAAAGTGGCAGCTGTCATGGGGTTAGCATATGGATCTGACAGAGGGGTGTGAGACGGGCAAGCCCTTTCTCAGCCTTCACCCGTTAAATCCAGTGCCGCTTCTTTGGGTTCGGGAGCTCACACTGTGGTTTCTCCCGCCATACTGCAGCCGTCTTCCTCCAAGGAGGTGGACTGACGACTTGCCACTTCAATTCCCTGCCAGTGAGGAGCATCATGACTGAGTCTGTGTAAAAAGCAGGCTTGACGAGCACGTTCTTCCTGCGTGCTCTGCTCACCCTCAGACTTCAGTCTATAGTAACACAAGCATCGGTGTACATGTGATACTGTTTGGTGCGAGGCATGCAGTCAGCTCCTGATGGTGCTGGCTGTGGTCATTGAGAAATATCGCGATGCGTATAGAATTGCGCCTTTGGACTTTCATCTCGAGGGATGAAAGCCAAATATGTTGTAAACTGATCGTATCTCGTGTTTGCTGAGGCAGCTTGTAGATGACGATTCTGTATGAATACATATAATATTAAAACAGTATCGTCTGGTGATTATGGCTGATTAAATTCTGAGGAATTAAAAATTAAATATTATCTGACTTCGAGGAGTTAGATATGTTCTTTCAGACGTCACCTGCCTATGACGTTTTGTCTTTCTGTTGGATTGATGACATACGTGCTTCACGACGCAATCACGCAGAGGCATTCCCAAAGTGATGACGCAGCGTCTCGTTCCTAATTCAGGGAACTAAGGATACAGACATAACCGAGACATTTTCTACTTTAAAAAAACTTTAATTTCATTATTTTTCTAACCCAACTAATGACTTGGTGCTTTCTTTCGAGCTTTGGAACCACCTTCCCCAGTGAGCTGAGAGCAGTACAGAGCCTGGACCAATGTAATGCTGAACTGAAGACTTTTTTTTTAGAAAGGCTTTTATGAGTTGATTGTTTGTATTATTCTATATATTTATTTGTTATTCATTTTTTTATTTTTCCCTTTTTCCATTGATGCACTTTGAGATTCTTCGGAATGAAAAGTGCGTTATAAATAAAATCTATTATTATTAGTAGTACTAGTATTATATTGATTTCCAAAACACCCTACATGGAAAGGATAAAACTGCCAGTACAAACAGTAGTATTCATATGTGAATGGACTGCAGACAAGTCAACCACAGAAAGCTGTCCAAAATACCTTCCCATACTTTGTAGGAAACGACCAGGGATCTCTCCCACACCCCACTCAGTATGCGGAACCGGAAAGGGCACTAACTCCATACCATGAGTCTACATAAGGCAGGTCTATAAACTCTTCCTCTAGCTGTGATAGGCTCATTTCCCAAACTTTAGCCAACCAATAGTAGGTTGATGTCTTCTATCTCTGACTGTGATAGGCTCACTCCATAAACTTTAACCAACCAATAGTAGCCCAAGGCTAAACACCCAAACTGCCACATTCGACTATCTGCTCTTTGATCGTTGCCCCGACGATGGACCTAATCAACTTCATGCCAACTGGGAATATTGCATGGACTAACCAGACATAGCATGGTTGAATATGACATGGTTGAACATGACTCATGAAGACTGGACACTCATTCAATACACAGCTTCCTCTTCCTTCCACCTGGGAATATGACATGGACTACAATCTCACAGTTTAGTACAGCTTCCTTATGCCATCTGGAAATATGACATGGTCACCGCCAATTAAAACAAAGTGTGGGCTTGATTACATTAAAAATGACGCATCAAATATTTTCTCAGGGTCACTCCCTTCGCTAACAGGACAGTAATGAATCTTTTCTCGTGCCTCCCCCTCCAAGTGGTCAAAATAAAAAGAAAGCTGGATCTGGAATAGATAAAGGACAAATTTTAATACAGGCCTGAGCCTCCTCAATCCAGTCAGCAATACCAATTACCGATCAAACGTTAAACATAAGGCACTTGTAACCCCGGTTACTAGTGGTTAGTAACTAAGAAAAAATAAATTGAAATAAACAAATCCTTAAGATAAACACACTAGGGGTGTAACGGTACAGATTGCTCACAGTTCGGTTTGTATCAAGGTTTTAGGTTCACAGTTTCAGGTTCACGGTTTCTGTATGGTTTGGTATTTGCTATGTTCATGGAAAAAAGGACTACTGTCAATTAAAAATAAAGAAAATAAGAACAAATAACTTAAATACAAGTATCAGCACAAATAATTACTATTGAGCAAAGATAGGCTACTAATAAAATAATGCTTTTCGGGCTTTTCAAGGAAGGTCTAACATTACTTTTTGGGTAAATAAATTGAATAAAGTAATCAAATGTAAAATTACTGCATATTTAACTGTTTAAGTTAAATATTAATCCTTATTAAACTTACAAAAGCTATTCAATCAAGAGCAGTGAGTGATTCACCTATTTGCGTCATTTTTATGGCTATGGCACTTTGACGATCATAATCTCATAATTCAATTTTGCGACTTTAGCCGGGGTTTCACAGACGGGGTCACAATTAATCCACACCTCTCCTGAGCCCCTTTCACACTGCACGTCGGACCCGCAATATTCCCGGAGCATTGCCGGGTCGCCTTCTGTGTGAAAGCAACCACGTCCCGGGATTGATTACCGAATTCGACCCGGGTCGGGGACCTAGTAATATTGCGGTATTCGACCCGGGACGAGCGCTGTGTGAACTAAAGCCGAAACTAATGCAGCAACGTGTACGTAGTTATCATGCGACTCATAGAGCTTGTTTTTTCAATAATACAACCCTGCAGTGCCAGAAGAGCTCGTCGGTGTTTTAAGCGCAGAGAGTGTTCATATACAAAAGAAACTAAAATTAAACAAGCAGAAATGAGCGCAAACTGGACACAAGTCGAGACCACGGAGCTCCTTACTATCCGCGCTGAAGCTGAGATCGCTCGCCATTATACGTCACATCAGGATGTCACGTGTCAACTCGACCCGGGACCGTTAAGCGTTCTGTGTGAAAGCGCACATATTACGGTATTTCGCTGGCAGTGTGAATGGACCAAATCTAGCAACCCGGGAACAAAAGCCGGGTCGCATTATCCGTGTATTTGCCGGAATCGCAGTGTGAAAGGGGCTCTGGATTAATTTGACCAATCCAGAGGGTGAATTCTGAGCGGAAAATATTATCTTTGTCTCTGTTTACGAACCACTTTGCATGTTTTATCAGGTGTCATAAAAGGTATCAAGTAAATACAGTTTTACTCCCAAGTTCGCTAAACGTACTAATTAGGGATGTCCTCGACTAAGGATTTATACATTCAAATCAGAATTGTCAAATCTTTCTATGGTTGACTGATAGTCGAATCAACTATGTGTGTGTGAATAGGTTGGGAGGGGCATGACACTAGTCAGCAGGAGGGTAAAACTAGTTTTATTTTCCTATACACACTGCACACAGCAAACAACATTTAAAGGTCCCGTTCTTTGCATGTTTTCGAAGCTTTGATTATGTTTACAGTGTGCAATATAACATGAGTTCATGTTTCACATGTAAAAAAACAGTATTTTTCACACAATTAATTTATCTGTACAGCGCTGTTTTCTCTGTCCTAAAAACGGCCTGATGATTTCCTTGTTCTTTGAAGTCCCTCTTTCAGAAATACGTAACGAGTTCTGATTGGGCCAGCGCTTCCCGTGTTGTGATTGGACAGCAGCTTAGCGCACTTTACCCGGAAAGGTCCCGCCTCTTACCATAACGGGGAGATGCAAGCGCTGAATGCGCGCTCTTCTCCACGTGGGAGAGCAAAAAGACCACGCCCCCTATTTTGCGTGTTCTTGTGGGCGGAGCTTTAGTCAACAAACGGTTCTAGTGACGTCATTACAGCAGGAAGTGCAGCGGTGTAGTCCAAACCGGCCGTTCGCTGTAGGGTTTGAAAGGGAACTTCTATTAAATAAAATATCTTGCTTGGCATTGAACTTTGAGCGTTATCATTTTGCAGGTATTATTTATGCTCTAACACTAACTAAAGTTTGAAAGATGGAATCGCGAGGAATGGGAACTTTAATAAAGCGGCCAAAACTTCCTGCAAACTGACAGAGGAACTGACAATACCTTTTATTTAAACCTAAATAAGAAAGCCAATGTGGTGGATAAACATTCATAAACCATTTTCTCAAAACATGTTAATGCCGCAATCGAAATACAGAACATCACACAAATATATAAAAAAAATCTTGATAAATAAACCTAAAAAAAGACCCGCCTAGAGAGGAAAAGAACACTTTGAGTGTGTTTACATTCACATTCCTAAGCCGATTGTGCCTAAAGGGGGTCGCACACCGGACTGAAGCTCATCGCCGTCTCAGGATCTCACACCGGACTGAAGCTCATCGCCGTCTCAGGATCTCACACCGGACTGAAGCTCATCGCCGTCTCAGGATCTCACACCGGACTGAAGCTCATCGCCGTCTCAGGATCTCACACCGGACTGAAGCTCATCGCCGTCTCAGGATCTCACACCGGACTGAAGCTCATCGCCGTCTCAGGATCTCACACCGGACTGAAGCTCATCGCCGTCTCAGGATCTCACACCGGACTGAAGCTCATCGCCGTCTCAGGATCTCACACCGGACTGAAGCTCATCGCCGTCTCAGGATCTCACACCGGACTGAAGCTCATCGCCGTCTCAGGATCTCACACCGGACTGAAGCTCATCGCCGTCTCAGGATCTCACACCGGACTGAAGCTCATCGCCGTCTCAGGATCTCACACCGGACTGAAGCTCATCGCCGTCTCAGGATCTCACACCGGACTGAAGCTCATCGCCGTCTCAGGATCTCACACCGGACTGAAGCTCATCGCCGTCTCAGGATCTCACACCGGACTGAAGCTCAGCGCCGTGTCTCAGGATCTCACACCGGACTGAAGCTCAGCGCCGTGTCTCAGGATCTCACACCGGACTGAAGCTCATCGCCGTCTCAGGATCTCACACCGGACTGAAGCTCATCGCCATCTCAGGATCTCACACCGGACTGAAGCTCATCGCGGTCTCAGGATTTCACACCGGACTGAAGCTCATCGCCGTCTCAGGATCTCACACCGGACTGAAGCTCATCGCCGTCTCAGGATCTCACACGGGACTGAAGCTCATCGCCGTCTCAGGATCTCACACCGGACTGAAGCTCATCGCCGTCTCAGGATCTCACACTGGACTGAAGCTCATCGCCGTCTCAGGATCTCACACCGGACTGAAGCTCAGCGCCGTCTCAGGATCTCACACCGGACTGAAGCTCAGCGCCGTGTCTCAGGATCTCACACAGGACGTGCACATTATATACACGCAAGCTCAATTTTGGATCGACTTCTGAAAGAAGAGCTGCACGATGAGAGTATCTTGTAGCACAGGGTGAAATCAGCATGTACTTTGACGATTTGAGGGAAATATTATATAAATGTAATATGAAACCTTGAAATGTCACTATGTGGCGTGGCAGGATTTTAAACAACTCCCTGAGTCGCTGCGGATAGGCACCGAATGGCGCCACTGGTGTGTGTACACTTATTGAATGTGTTCAGATTTTAAAGGCGCGGCGCAAAACTGAACGCCACACTACGTCTTTAAAATATTGAGTACCCCCCTATTGCCAAAATGGTATGATCCTCGTTTCATAATACCCAAATAGATTCGACCGTGAGATCGGTGGTCGAATCCGGCTCTGCATAACGATGCATCGAATCTTCTACTATTTGGGGTCACCCCTAGTACTAATGATACATTTCATAACCGTATACTGTGCACTATTGGTCCAGGAAGAGAGAGAGGAATGCTTTAATAGCAAACACCGTATGGCCGGGAGATATTAAAGCAGAGATATATTCTTACACAGGAATACAAGCATTTAAAATTATCTTACATTGTTCATACATCATGACTATGTTAGGAGTTTACATTTTAAGTTGTGATGTTGTTCTCTTGCTAAGGGAGGGACATTGATATTTCTGCAAGTGTGAAAAAAACAGTGTTAACCACAGTCTTTGAGTCTAAAGCTAATAGTGCATGTGTTAAAACAGTCAGTCGTTCAGTTGCTGTTGATCTGATGAGCTTCAACACGGTAAGACAAACACACTCTTACTTAAATGAAAACTGATGATTATTTCTATAGATGAAGCTCATATAACACATGATTCCTGACATGAGAAATATCTTCTGTTCATCTAATGATCAGTTCATTCACACACACTGATGTTGAGCATTAATAATCTCCAGATGTGCAAAGATCTCACTAACACTAAGAGCTGTTTAGGGTGATGAACATACACTGTTTATGAGTATATGAGTGATGTTTAATGCTGTATTATAGATGTATTTTATGCTGATGTCGGTCAGAATGGCTCCTCCTCTTCCTCTGATCTTTCTGCTCATGATTCACGGTGAGTCTCTGTTACATTCACATTACAAACACACTGATGTTTTATTGCATTTTATTGTCAAAGACCCCATAATGATGATTAATGATCAGTTTTCTGTGCTATATTGATGTGTTTCCTTTTGAATCAGGAAGTTTGAGTGAGAGATGTCAATGGACTTGTCCGTTTTATAAATATCCAATAGTTTTTAGTGACGTCAGTTTTGAACATGAATTGCTAATTTTCTTCTTGTTAGTCAGTGTCCGGTGGTTTAGGGGAGGGGCTTTCTCACTCATCAGAGCATTTGATTGGTCAAACATCAGTGTATTGCCATCAATATTGTTTTAGATGATGTGGAGATAGTGTTGAGGTGTCAAAAGACTTTTTGCGAGCATATCACAGACTTGATTTATTTTAACTAAAATGTGGTGGTAAAAGAAAAAAAAACACTTTAATCATTAATGTCAAGTCTTTAAAACATTTATTTTCTTAATAGTCATGCGTTTGATTATTTGATAGAGCTGTTGTTCGTGACTGACGTCTGTTTTCTCACTTCTGTTTCTGTGTTTATTTCTGCAACATCCTCCATCAAAGCTCATGAAGTAATGAGATCATTTATCACTCGATAGATTCTGAGAAGATGAGCTTATATTTCCTGTCATGAGTCGCTGTAAAGATATGAAGTTTTCAGTGGTCCATTGTGTCTGATAATAAAACATGTTCATAATGTGATGAATTCTGTGTTTCAGGGGTTTCTAGTGCTGGTTGGGGTGTGAGTTACAGTCCTTCACACATCTGTGCACTAAAGGACTCAACAGTGATAATGAGATGCTCTTATACATACCCTACTGGACATAAGATCAAGAACGTGTTCTGGACCAAAACAAAAGATAAAGAGAAAAAAGAAGAGTTTCCAGATCTGTCTGAGGACCCTGAATACAGTCAGAGGCTTTAGTATCTGGGAGATAAACAGCAGAACTGCACCGTCAGACTGAGTCATGTGACACTGAAGGATTCACACAAGTACTATTTCAGATTCATCACTGATAAAGAAAAATGGATTGGTAAATCTGCAGTGACTCTTGCTGTCACAGGTGAGTTTCATGAGGTTTATCTCTTCTTCTGAGCCTTATGTTGAATAATAATCAGTGTATGACAGCAAGGCAAGTTTATTTGTATAGCACATTTCATACCCATTGGCAATTCAAAGTAGCCTGGATGCCAGCCGAACTTAGCCCCGCCCACAACATTTTTAGGTCGGGCAGTTCGGTCTGGCCTCGATCCATAGAGGAGTAATTATCCCCGAACAGAAACTGACCAATGAAATCATCAGGACGGGCTTTAGACGATGACGGACAGATGATCAACAGTAACTTAATCATTACGTCATCAAAGGGGCTTGGGTTATATTTGTTTGAATCCTAAACGGAGAGCTTGTTTGTGCATTCACCTTCACTATTTCTCTCAGAAATTATGATCATGTTGGGTAAGTACTCTGTGTATCATTAAATTATTTTATATTTTTACAACACCGGCAAAGATCGTTTATTCCAGCGCACGTGTAGACAGGGTTGCCAAGTTTTTACAACAAAACCCGCCAACTACTAGCCCTAAACAATGGCTTCTCAGAGGTTTCTCCGGAAGAAAAAAAAATTGTGTTTGGGGGGCAAAATGTGTGTTATTTTGGCAACAATCCCTGCTAAAATTTGCACTCATGGGTCTATATATCACATAATAGTTTCTTCAACCCGCGGACATAGAAAACAACCTGCGGAAAAAAACGTGACTTGGCAACACAGTGCAGTTGAACTCTGTTGACATTTGACAACTAGCGTAATGCGTAGCTTCGTTTCTCTGATTGGTTGTAGGTCTATCCAATCGAGGTCTTTCCTGGTTCGGTTGAAACGCCCCATAATCACAGCCCAATTGGCTGCAATTCTGACTAGAATTGAGTATGACCACGTCAGGCTGAGGTTGAGAACCCAAGTGCAGTTTATTTGAACACTTAACATAAATCAAAATCAAAACAAAGACTTGACAAACAAACACTCACCAGAGTGGGTTACAGCATCAATACCTGACAAAGACTATGGCAAACATGATTGCCTAGGCCATGTCCACACTAATACGTTTTCATTTGAAAACGTATATTTTTCTCTCCGTTTGGCCTTCCGTCCACAATGAGACAGCGTTAACTCAATGAAAACGTATCGTTTTGAAAATGCTCTACAAAGCGGATAAATTTGAAAACGACGTCTTCACGTCGTAGTGTGGACTGTGAAAACTGAGCCTTTTTAATACGATGACGCATTTTTAACCATGTGATGCAGTCATATGACCAATTCATGCCGTATTTATTTTGGCACGTCTCCCAGTCTACATTTTCACTTGCTTTTAGCACTTTATATTCATGTGTTACTCGCAGCAACAACTCCACCTCACTGTCGACCCATTTTAAAAACTCAGTGCCTTTTCTCGACATTGCCGCAAAATTTCAAAGAATAAATAAACGAGTAGCAGAAATGACGCAAGTCGAAGCTTCCTGGATTTGCTCATGCGCAGTACGGGGATGTAAGCGTTTTCAGATGTTTCAGTGCAGATGAACATTTTTTGGAAAACGATTGAAAATGATAGTGTGGTTTTTAGACGAAAACTCAGAAATTTATCTGGATTAGTGTAGCCGTAGCCTTAAATACACAAGGGCTAATGACAAGACAAGGGACACCTGTGAACAATGATTAACCCATAAACCAATGACAACATGACACAGGAACACGAGTCAGGAACACATGAGGGCATAGAGTCACATGACCAGGGAATACATGACAAAACCAGGAAGTGCATGATAAAACCTGACAGTGAACATGAAAACCTAAAAACATGAAACATGAACCTACGCCAAAACACCCTGTGACACTTACCTTGAACAACAACCTAGAGGAGTGTTGCTGTTCTTTGACTGCGTCTGCTTTATGTTCTGAAAAAAAAAAAAATGTGTTGAAGATGCCCCGCCCCCACGTGATTTTTTTTACAGTCCAATACTGTTTTGTTTGTTTTTTTCTCGGAACAAATGGATTTACACATAAATGCGGTAAATTTACTGCAAATAATTCATTTATGGAACCTAGACTGTAAATTTAAAGGATTAAACTGTTTATTAAAATAACAGTATTTTACTGTAGGAGATAGCCTGTATTTTCACAGCAATTTTTAACAATGTGGTGATGAAAGCATGAACGATTTTCCTCAAGGCCCCATTAACACTGCATGGTTCAAGTGACCCAATTCCATTTTTTTTTTACTCTGACGTGGCTCAGATAGGATATGACATGTGAACATGTAAGCAGGATAAAAATTCATGGATTACGAAATCATCAGATCTGATTCAGGCCTAACTCATATGTGGTAATAAATCTGATATCCGACTGACGTCAACTCAAACTGCGATCAAGGGCCTGTGTTGCCAAGTCCGCGTTTTTTCTGCAGAATTGGGCTACTTTAACACAGTTTTGAGTTGCATTTGCAACCCCATCAAGGGCTCTCCTCTTTTCTCCGCCTTACCAGAGAAATGTGCTGGTTACTTCAGTGATTAGCATATGGCTTTCTATCAGTAGTAACCCTGGAGTATATTCGAATGATCATGCTCCCACCCTCATATCCCCCTGAGACAAGAGATTTATGCATTTTATTTCTGGAAAAATTACACCGGTGACGCAAATATCGTTAATTTGCGTCATCTGTAAAATTCTTGGCTAGAGACTAAAGACTACAGCCAGCAGAGGGAGCTATTTCCGCATGTTTTCAACTCGCATGATCACACTCACAGCTCAGGTCGGCTCAGGCATTCATATTAACGGTGCAGCCAGCGGAGCAAAGTGGGTATTTTATCTTCTCAAGTTAATTCCTAAGAAAGATAATCTTCCAAATCATAAACGGAAAACGCGACAGACTGAACACGCGCTGAGAACTACTGCCACGAGCGTGGACGGCTTTACTTCAGCTCTCATCACGAGAGCTTATTCAGCTCATTATGATGCTTGTAATCGTACTCCTGCTGCTTTGTGACACTTCCTCAGTGGCTAAATCACAATATATTGAACAGACACTTTTAGTTTTTAATTGTAGTGTCTGTTCTCTAACTGAACTGATTTTATGAAGATGAACGCGGTGGTGGGAAAGTAAAAGTGATTCAGGAGCGGTGGCCTCACAGGGCACTTTCTGCACATTCTGGGAATTGTAGTCTTTGATCCCCATGAGACAAATGCACATTTTCTGTCTTTTCTGTACTCGGCTCCGAAGCAGAAACATAAATGCGTGACTGCTATGCAACACCGTTTATACCTACGCAGTGGGGCGGGGTTGCATTTGGCAAATTCCGCAAATGTCATTGGATCGTTTTGATTGAGATTGAAGGCAGCTGACTATTCTAAGCAAAGCCCCCATTTCATCAGTACTGACGTAACGTCTCCGTTCCCTTCCTACAGGGAACGAGGGTTACATACGTAACCGAGACATTCATCTACAACAGAAAGGGGAGGGTGTGGGCCCTGGCGTTGTGACCGAAGAAGTCTCTCAGGAGGAGGGGGAGGGCGAGCTGGGCCCATCGGCTTTGGTGATTGTGTGGCTCAACGATTTTTGGTTGATATTATGGGGCTCACAGCAAAGGAGTGTAATAATCTGATTCCAGCATGAATCAAGTCCTCCATTTTCTAAGAGAAGCTAAGATGTGGGGACGCTGGTTAGAGGAATAACATGTCTGGTGAGGGGGGATGTTGCTCTTGTGTTAATGGAAGCTGAAATAGGTTGCAGCACTAGATATAATGTGTGTGTTGTGTTCAGATCTTCAGGTGGAGTCTCCTGAGAGAGTGACAGAGGGAGATTCAGTCCGTCTGACATGTAAAAGCAGCTGCACTCTGACTGACAGAGCAACATTCATCTGGTCCAGAAACTCACAGCCATTAACTGAGAGAAGAGACGGAAACAATGAACTCCTGCTGCAGTCAGTCAGAAGAGAGGATGCAGGCAGATATAGCTGTGCTGTACACGGACACACTCACACATCGCCTGATGTTCATCTCAATGTCATGTGTGAGTACAGATTAATTTGTTGTTAAAAAATTAATAAAAAACAGAGAATGAGATGATTAAAGATGTATTTAATTTTGTCTTTTATAGATCCTCCCAGGAGCGTCTCAGTGTCCATCAGTCCATCTGGTGTAATAGTGGAGGGAGATTCAGTGACTCTGAGCTGCAGCAGTGATTCAAACCCTCCTGCTCTGAACTTCAGCTGGTTTAAAGGAGGAACGATTGTAGGATCTGGAAGAATCTACAGCATCTCAAACATCCGCTCTGACTACAGTGGAGAATACAAGTGCAAGTCCATCAATGAACATGGAGAGAAATACTCTGATGCTGTGACTCTAAACGTCTTGTGTGAGTTTATGATCATCTGCATATTGTTAACATCTTCACATCATTCATCAGTTTTGAGAGTTAATCATGAGGATCATCCTCTTTCAGTTCATCATGGTGCTGGTAGGAATGTGATTTTGATCACAGCAGCATCTGGAGGATTATTCTTCATCATCTTTGTCATCATCATCATCATCATCATCATCATCATCATCATCATCATCATCATCATGTTTATAATGTAAGACCAATACAAAAAACTGCAGTGATTGTATAAATGTTTACATCTTTATTAGTCTAATGTAAGAAATGTCTCAGTTGTGTTTTTAATTATCATTCATCTTTAAAAAAAATTAATATCTTCAGTCAATTAATAGACTCCTTTAATGTCTGTTATTATAACAGGAAGAAACGGAGGAGTGTTAAACCTGAAGATCTTAGAGTAAAAAAGGTAAATCATCCAGACACAACACGACTTTACAGAAGCAGAACATCAACCGTCAGCCGTTATCTGTGTTTCAGACGATATAGCTAAGCTAACAAAATGTTGCTCTAAGAATGTTTTCCAAACATTATTTTTCAGTTATGGACATGTTAAAATGTCCTGAATCATTCTTTAAAACATATGAACACCTGCTGTTGACAATCAGAATCACTGAAGGACAGAGAAACACAAGAACTACAACTGACTTCAACCACAGCTTTAGATGAAATCAACTGAAGATAAAAGAAGACATTAAATCTCTGAAGATCTCATCAGAGGATTAAACAACTCCACAAACAGCATTACCAGCTTCACACATTACTAACCAGACTGACTTTATTTCATAATATAAAGCGTTACAGAGATTTCTTTGTAGTCACCATTTCAATTTTCATTTTCATTTACAAACACATAATTCATTGATGATATAAAACTCCAGACGAGTTTTCTTGTGTGTCCATTTGTATGTGCGCCTTGTCTATCGTACAGTGTGACATTAATGATAACTGAGATCTTACAGTCTGACATTAATGATAACTGAGATCATACAGTCTGACATTAATGATAACTGAGATCTTACAGTCTGACATTAATGATAACTGAGATCATACAGTCTGACATTAATGATAACTGAGATCTTACAGTCTGACATTAATGATAACTGAGATCTTACAGTCTGACATTAATGATAACTGAGATCATACAGTCTGACATTAATGATAACTGACATCTTACAGTCTGACATTAATGATAACTGAGATCTTACAGTCTGACATTAATGATAACTGAGATCTTACAGTCTGACATTAATGATAACTGACATCTTACAGTCTGACATTAATGATAACTGAGATCTTACAGTCTGACATTAATGATAACTGAGATCATACAGTCTGACATTAATGATAACTGACATCTTACAGTCTGACATTAATGATAACTGACATCTTACAGTCTGACATTAATGATAACTGAGATCTTACAGTCTGACATTAATGATAACTGAGATCATACAGTCTGACATTAATGATAACTGAGATCATACAGTGTGACATTAATGATAACTGAGATCTTACAGTCTGACATTAATGATAACTGAGATCTTACAGTCTGACATTAATGATAACTGAGATCATACAGTCTGACATTAATGATAACTGAGATCTTACAGTCTGACATTAATGATAACTGAGATCTTACAGTCTGACATTAATGATAACTGAGATCTTACAGTCTGACGTTAATGATAACTGAGATCTTACAGTCTGACATTAATGATAACTGAGATCTTACAGTCTGGAGATCATACAGTCTGACATTAATGATAACTGAGATCATACAGTCTGACATTAATGATAACTGAGATCTTACAGTCTGACATTAATGATAACTGAGATCTTAAAGTCTGACATTGTCCTTTAAGCTTTTCTCTGAGAAAAGAACAAAGAATGGCACGGAAGTAATTCTTAAAAAGGGAAGATGTGTTCGGAGTTTTGAAGACCAGATACGACGAAATTTTAATCTATAAACTAGCTCTGCTTCACGTTGCTCTGGTTGGTTGTAGCGCTATCCAATTGTGTGCAGAGGGAATTTGAAAGACAGCCGTTTATGGTGAGTTTCCAGACCAAACATCTTGATGTGGGTCTGGTTTGTCAGGCTAATTGACCAGGGAAATACAAATGACACAAATGCACATATATGATTTATATCAGATGTATTTCCACATATGAATGTTGTGAAAGGTGAAAACAACCTAAGAATATCCTTCTGTCTCTCCTGTAGATCTCTGATCCCACTGAAGACACATATACAGCTCTTGAGCTCAAGTCCATGACCTCTGACCTGTACGACACACTCAAAGTAAGTGAGACGCCAGCATCAGATCCTCCATCACAGATGATCACATGACCGATCTCTCGCTCTCTTTCACACAGACCGTTGATCCCAGACCTCCTGAAGACTCCTGCACGACTCTTGATCCTCAGAGCTTTTCTGAATATGAGAATCCATCAGTAAGTGTCAGAACCTGCAGCTCTTCTCAATGTGAAGTTTTATTAAAATGTAAACTATTCATAGAAAAAAAAATCACTTAAAGAATGCTTTCTAAGGCTTTTAACAGTATTTGAACATAAACAATACATTTCTGTAAATGGTCTGAAATTTCAAATCATACAGAATGCTTTCACACTAGAAATGAACCCAACCTTTGTTCAGTTTGATCCGGAGCGAGACTTTCCAAACTGAAAGTCAGAAAATCCGGACCAAGCAAGATTAAATGTATCTCATGAAATACCATGTATTTTTGAGACCCATTTTCTTAAATGTAACATACATTTACTACAGTAGGCTATAGTGTATAGCGTAATAATGATTATTTTTAAACCATCTTATATTTTGGGAGGTAGAAAAACATATATCACGATAATGCAAACCTCAAAGGCTAGTTCAGATTATGTGTTCTAGCATGGACAACAATGCTTCAGTTCAGAGACGTTCACAATCATGATTAGTGCACATTCATGCCAAGCAAATTCATATAATGACAATGTTTCCTCTACAATGTTTCCTCTACTATGATTATATTGTAATTTGTTGCACACAATTGTGAGACAGCATATTTTATCTCCCTCATACTAATTTAAAGGAGCATTCTGCAATAATTAAGCAGAAATTCCCAAAGTCCCAGTTTATTATAAAAATGTGTTTCTCCATTTGTCATTTCTCTGCTGCAGCCGTGCCGTTCCCTCTGCTCCTAGAGGAGCTCAGTTTCTCTGGTTAACCCTTTCTCCACTATCACAGCAGTGCTGTTCCCTCTGCTCCCAGAGGAGCTCAGTCTCTCTGGTTAACCATTTCTCCACTAACACAGCAGTGCAGTTCCCTCTGCTCCCAGAGGAGCTCAGTTTCTCTGGTTAACCCTTTCTCCACTATCACAGCAGTGCTGTTCCCTCTGCTCCCAGAGGAGCTCAATTTCTCTGGTTAACTCTTTCTCCACTATCACAGCAGTGCTGTTCCCTCTGCTCCCAGAGGAGCTCAGTTTCACTGGTTAACCCTTTCTCCACTAACACAGCAGTGATGTTCCATCTGCTCCCAGAGGAGCTCAGTTTCTCTGGTTAACCCTTTCTCCACTATCACAGCAATGCTGTTCCCTCTGCTCCCGCAGGAGCTCAGTTTCTCTGGTTAACCCTTTCTCCACTAACACAGCAGTGATGTTCCATCTGCTCCCAGAGGAGCTCAGTTTCTCTGGTTAACCCTTTCTCCACTATCACAGCAGTGCTGTTCCCTCTGCTCCCAGAGGAGCTCAGTTTCTCTGGTTAACACTTTCTCCTCTACCACAGCAGTGCTGTTCCCTCTGCTCCCAGATGAGCTCAGTTTCTCTGGTTAACCCTTTCTCCACTATCACAGCAGTGCAGTTCCCTCTGCTCCCAGAGGAGCTCAGTTTCTCTGGTTAACCCTTTCTCCACTATCACAGCAGTGCTGTTCCCTCTGCTCCCAGAGGAGCTCAATTTCTCTGGTTAACTCTTTCTCCACTATCACAGCAGTGCTGTTCCCTCTGCTCCCAGAGGAGCTCAGTTTCACTGGTTAACCCTTTCTCCACTAACACAGCAGTGCTGTTCCCTCTGCTCCCAGAGGAGCTCAGTTTCTCTGGTTAACCCTTTCTCCACTAACACAGCAGTGCTGTTCCATCTGCTCCCAGAGGAGCTCAGTTTCTCTGGTTAACCCTTTCTCCACTATCACAGCAATGCTGTTCCCTCTGCTCCCGCAGGAGCTCAGTTTCTCTGGTTAACCCTTTCTCCACTATCACAGCAGTGCGGTTCCCTCTGCTCCCAGAGGAGCTCAGTTTCTCTGGTTAACCCTTTCTCCACTATCAAAGCAGTGCTGTTCCCTCTGCTCCCAGAGGAGCTCAGTTTCTCTGGTTAACCCTTTCTCCACTATCACAGCAGTGCTGTTCCCTCTGCTCCCACAGGAGCTCAGTTTCTCTGGTTAACCCTTTCTCCACTAACACAGCAGTGCTGTTCCCTCTGCTCCCAGAGGAGCTCAGTTTCTCTGGTTAACCCTTTCTCCACTAAAACAGCAGTGCTGTTGCATCTGCTCCCAGAGGAGCTCAGTTTCTCTGGTTAACCCTTTCTCCACTATCAGAGCAATGCTGTTCCCTCTGCTCCCGCAGGAGCTCAGTTTCTCTGGTTAACCCTTTCTCCACTATCAAAGCAGTGCTGTTCCCTCTGCTCCCACAGGAGCTCAGGTTCTCTGGTTAACACTTTCTCCACTATCACAGCAATGCTGTTCCCTCTGCTCCCAGAGGAGCTCAGTTTCTCTGGTTAACCCTTTCTCCACTATCACAGCAGTGCTGTTCCCTCTGCTCCCAGAGGAGCTCAGTTTCTCTGGTTAACCCTTTCTCCACTATCACAGCAGTGCTGTTCCCTCTGCTCCCAGAGGAGCTCAGTTTCTCTGGTTAACCCTTTCTCTACTATCACAGCAGTGCTGTTCCCTCTGCTCCCAGAGGAGCTCAGTTTCTCTGTTTAACCCTTTCTCCACTGCCACAGCAGTGCTGTTCCCCCTGAAGGGTTCAGCTGCGGCTTGGACGTTCCCGTCATGAAACAAGACGTTGGGCGTTCCTGGTAGTATCTCATCGACCAATCGTGATGAGTTTCTTAAGGCACATGGGTATGATGTCATACGCGGGATTTTTCCCCCCCAAACCAGTTCAGCGGAAATGCCTTGCAACTGATTCTAAATATTTAATTTGGCCATGTCCATCACAATAACGGTTGCCTACACCCAACCCTGATACCTAAACCTACCCATCACAAGAAACATTCTGTGTTTTTAAATAAAAAAAAAAAAAACATAATTTAGTATGTTTACGAATCTAAAACATTGTGGACACACACACACACACACACACAATGGTTCATTTCGGCGTAGACATACACGTGGAATCACACACACACATAATGGTTAGTTTCGGCGTAGACATACACGCGGATAGCTCAAAATGCATACAGATAACACGCCACTTGGCTTTTGAACGTGACGCGTATGTTTAGGCAAAGTCATGATGTCATTTTGCAAGATGCTAGATCTTATTTTGAAGCTTCTGTTTGAGAAAAACTAACTAGCGGCAAATGTTGAACATGTTAATCCGGATGTTGACAGCTAGCAGTTCAGCAGAAAAGATGAAGAAGAAGAAGGGGGCGTTCGAGTCTGCGAAAATGGAAACCCCCACCAGCACGATAACGCCCATTTGTGGCCGCAGTTGGATGATATTGCCCGCAGGAGCACAGTTTCTCTGATTAAAGGTCTTAGGTTAGAGGTTTTTCAACATTAATATGAGTTCCCCTAACCTGCATATTGTCCCCAAGTGGCTAGAAATTTTGATCGGTGTAAACCGAGTTCGGGCTGTCTTTCTCTTCCTCTGAGAAAATGAGAGCTCAGACGAGCTGATCTTATATTCTCCTGTTATGACGTCATAACAGGAAAGGCTTCCTCCCCTTCTCCTCTGCTTTCCCGCCCAGAAAATTAGTAGAGAATAGATTCAGTTTATCAGTTGCAATGTCAGCACTGCACAGGCTTTACCATATGGATTCGACAGCACCGCCACAAACAGTGAGTAACAGTGTTCATTAATGCCTGATGTGTAGCTAATATTTAAAGTTCACGCAGACTTTCTTTCTAAATTGTTTAATATCGTCAGTCCCACCACTGGCCATCTTGATGCATCAGAGAATCAAGCCAGTGACTAAAACCATCAACTTCACGTCGTTTCTGTTAGTAGCATGAAACAAATCTGTTATTTAAATTATTAAACTACAGTGAGCGATCAAAGAACACTCTTAATAATGTTCGGATGTGTCAGTCACATGTATATCTGCAGTGCACACTGCCGTTTGAATGATGCTGTTAAACTTCTCAACAGAAGCTCTTACTGTATACATGTCATGTATATAGCTCTCAGATACAAACAAAATAAACTTGCGCTCTCAACAACTGCCTTTCTCTGTCTCTCTTTTCGACTGGCAGTAGTGCTGCTCGCGCCTCACTAAACCATGCCCCCTCCGAACGTAATCTCATTTCAAATGCAAAGATTAACTACTAAATCACAACAGTGGGTGTTTTCACTGCAGTCTCACAGCAGACACACCCCTTAAAACAGAGCATTCAAGACAGAGGGCTATTGTCAGTATAGAAAAAAATGCCTTTTATTTCGAAATTATGAAATTTTTGATGTAAAACCATACTAACAATATAAGTTCACCTCAGGAAATATTACAAAATAATAAAAAATCCATGCCATGGGACCTTTAACCTTTTCTCCACTGCCAACAGTGACATTTTCTCCCACTTCTCATATAATAAGCTCTTTCTTGACTTTTCTCTTTCATATAAGCATCCCACTTCTCATATAACAAGCCGTTCCTTGATTTTTCTCTCTTTCAATCACCTCATTTCCTATATTAATACTGTTAAGTGCCTCCAAGTCAGGTACATCAAATGTTAATTGAGCCGCTTTCAGTTTTTCCACAATTGAGGTATGCCTCTGCGCTCCGGAGATAAACAGTTCTCAACCTCCCGGTCAAAGGGATTTACAAAAAAAAAAAAAAAACTTCTCTCCCTTTCCTTTTTCCCTTTCCATCTGGTGAGGTTTACTCATCCGATACCTTGAGTCTTGATCTCCTCTTGGACGCTGCAAGAGCTCACCTGGTCAATGCTCCGATTTTCTCTTTTTCCGTTCCAGTGAGGCTGACTCGTCTGGTACCGTGAGTTTGATCTCCTTTTGGACACTGCAAAAGCTCTCTTTAACAAACATCTGTGGCCAGTAGGGTTTTTCTCATCTGTTGCAGTGAGTCTGGCCCCCCTCAGACATTGCAATAGCTTTCCCAGTTCATGGGCCAGTAGGGCCTGTCCGCCTGACACTGTGAGGCAATACGGGCCCTCCTGGTCTAGCAACTAGGATTCTCAAAATACCAGACCACCAATTCTCTGCCACATTTCTCTGCCAATTCTCTCACATTATCTTTACTCTATTTAATTTGATATACGTGTGAACTCGTGAAGTGTAGTTTTATTAACTAGTTTTGGGAGAAGCACATTCAGATAATTAAACCTAATTAAACAATGGAGCACATCAGATAATCAAACCTAATTAACAAGGGGAGCATGTCAGATAACGTAACCTATTTAAACAAGTGGAGCACGTTCAGATAATTAAACCTAATTAAACACAAGTGGAGCACATTAAGCTAATCAATCTATCACACAATAAGAGGTGTACATATACAACAAATTTACTTTCAATTTTTATTTTAGCATTCCTCCACCACCCTATCTCCTCACTTTAATTTAATAAACTCTCATCAGATGTCAACACAATCCCCAAATACGCATTGTCTTTACTCTATTTCATTTGATGTAAACTTGTGAAATAATCAATAAAACTCTCTTCAGTACTAGTGTGATCGCTTTATGATTCTTCTGAAAGAGTTTATAATGTTGTTGATGAACTTCAGTCAGTCTTTCTTCATCTTATTGTGTGTTCAGATCAACAGGAAGAGGCTGCAGTAAGAGGCGGAGCACAAAGGGACCAATCCTGAGCTCTGTGGGCGGAGCCACTGATGATTGACAGGGACCATCTTATTTTTTACGAAAATCATACTTTTAAATCACAATTGATAATTTTTGCTGATACACTGGATCAAATCATAATTGTGCAAATTCACAATTAACAATATATCAATTTAAAGTCTCAAAGTGCTCAATATTATCATCTTCAGTTATTCTGTCTCCTGTATTCCTGTAACTGTCCCTTTAAATGATCAGTTTTGTTTGTGATTCTCATATGTGCTTGTTGAAACCCTCAAACTTCCACCAGAGGTCACCATCTCCTGCTACTGACAATTATTCATCTTCATGTGTATGTTGATTTATCTTGTACTGTGTTCAAATATATTTGGGTCATTTACAAATAAGGTTTTATATAATTATTGTATCATTTATTAAATTAAATATTATATAATTATAAAATGTATATAAGGTTTTATATAAAATGTTAGAATTATAATTCTGAATTCATCAATTCCAGCTTCTTCAGGCCCTGTCTGCTTTAATATCAGCTGTTTATTTCATTATTTGAATGTGTTTTGTTGTATTTGGGAGAAGGGTATAGCTGCAGATCTCTGGATATAATCATGGTTAGAACTCCAAAATAGGGCATGGCTTCCTCCAATTGACAGATAGACACATATGTGTCAAAAGGATTGTTCAACTTCAACTAGCGCTGTACAGACTGATTGGCCGGTTAGACATTTTGTCTAACTTGAGACTGCGTCGATGCCATGTGACTGTGATGTAAGGCATCAAAGTGCTGCAAGGGGGATTCGAGAGCAGCAGCTGGTGCATTCTGCGCAGGTTCTCCAGAGCAGCTTCACAAGCTCTGATGATGACACAGCTGATTAACAATTGGCCAAAATTCACCGCATCGCAACAATCATGTGTGTTTCGTGTTTATTCTTAAACCTTCAGATCCACTACTGCTTAAGTTTTTTTTATAACAGTAAAACCTCTTTCATGTAGTTGCAATGTTATATTGTGTCATGTTTATCAAAATAAAACTGGTAAGAACTCCATTGATAGTGTAGGCTTATATATTGAACTATATTATTGTACCATCAGATGCTGTATTAATCAATAAATAAAATTTGAATGAAAATGTCTCTGAAACATCTGTGAATTTGACAAATAATGCATTTATTTCCATTCATCTGTGATAAAAGTATGCAAACATGAGACCCCATAATTAGTGATTAATAAGAAGTTTTCTGTGGTATGTTGATATATTTTCTTTTGAAACAGAAATTGAGGGAGAGGTGTCAATGGGCTTGTCCGTTTTATAAATATCTAACAGTTTTTAGTGACGTCACAGATTTGAACATGATTTGCTAATTTTCTTTTTGCTAGTCAGTGTCCGGGTTAACTCAAAAGTTAAGAGTGTAATTAATGATATTGTTCCCCTCAAAGTCAGGAAAAAGAGTGGCAAACAAAAATCACCTTGGAGAAACTCAACAGCAGTACAAATAATGAAAAGACAATGCAGGAAATCTGAACGCATGTGGCAGAAAACAAAACTTGTGGTCGATTTTACATATATAAAGGTAGCCTTCATGCTTTCAATGTGGAACTAGGCAAAATTAGACAGACCCTCTTCTTAAATATTATAAACAGAAACATAAACAACACGCGCACTCTTTTTGCTACTGTCAAGAGACTAACAAACTCCCCCGAGTCACATTCCCAGTGAAATGCTCTCAGACAGCAAATGAGTTCCCAGCCTGGCTCTGCCCTCCTACGTACTTCCGCTCAATTTTCATTTTCCTTCACTACTACATCTGGGACTGCTGTGTAGTCTTAGGTTTTCTCCGAACAAATTTTTACCGGTCCAATCAGTGAACAGAGGGAGTGGCTGAGAACGATGACGATGATGTAATGCCCTAGTTTGAATTGTGTTGGTGGCCATGATGTTGTGACCATCCTCCCCAACAGGGTGATTTCGGGAAAAGTTTAATTTTATATCTTGCTCCGTTAGTGGTGAAGGAGTTTGCTGAAGCCCTATTCGGACAGGTTTCTCATGGGTTCGGAAGGTATTGCCATCATTTACCGGGGCTAGTAAGTTATTTTATTGCAGTCTACCACCCACGTAAATATCCCCGGCTGAGTTACCTACTGCTTTAGACAAACACCAAGGTTGTCCGAATCCACATCTCTGAGTTTTCAAGAATATATCACTTCAAAATACCGTACGGTTGCTCTTTGCTGTTATTTGTAAGCATTTCTAGACTTGTATTTCCTTAAAATGCTGGCAAGTATTTACTGTATATTATATTGCTAAGAGCAATATATTTCATCACTGCTCAAACTAATTAAAATAAAATCACGTAAACATTTGAATTGGTCCGTTATTTATAGCAGCATTTATCTTCATCCCAAGCATATGAAATTTTAGTTACAGCATACAATGATGTTATGGACCACGTGAGCGCCGCGTTCCCGATCACAAAACTCTCCCGTCCACCGTGGCGTGAATAAATCACAATCCGAATGTATGAATTTTAGGTTTTATCGTATGGTTTTATCACTGAGGTGACAAATCACAGGTGCACATTTATTTAGTCGGATTTCCATGTGTGAAACAGGCGAAGGGTGAATGAAATACATGACGTCCAAACGTTAGCAATTGGTTATGGCAGATCCAATAGTTTTAAACTTCAACAGAGTTCCTGACTTCGCGGAAATAAACACTTGTCAATGGAGAGTGGCCAGACCCTATGTACAAATGAAATGTATAAGAGTCTGGTAAAACCAGGCTAGTGAGTTCCTTCTTCTCCGAGAAAATTAATAATATCAGAAAGGCGATCAGCACATCCATGAGTTGCTCTGGGGTCAGTCAGATCAGACCACAACCTCAGAAAATTTTGATTTTGAAGCAATTGATGGTAAAATTTTAGAAGAAACGGTACAGCACCTTAAAACATCAACTTGTGCCCCTGACACACTCCACACTTCCCAGCCAACACACCCATGTGGGGCCCAAAGGGGCTGCACATGGGCTGATATCGGGGCCCTACCTGGGCTACCCAACTGGGACCCAGCTAATTTTCTCCTCAGTTTCCATGAAGACCCCATATGGGTTTGCCCAAATAAGTTGATGATGGGTTTCTTGATGGGCTCATACCAGGCCCATATGGGTAACCCAGGTCACACCCATTTGGGGCCTACATGGGTTTGCCCAAATGAGTTGATGATGGGTCTCTTGATGGGCTCATACCAGGCCCATATGGGTAACCCAGGTCACACCCATTTGGGGCCTACATGGGTTTGCCCAAATGAGTTGATGATGGGTCTCTTGATGGGCTCATACTATGCCCACATGTGTAACCCAGGTAGCACCCATTTGGGGCCTACATGGGTCTGCCCATAGGGGTTGATGATCGGACCCAAATAGGTGTTACGTAGGGCTTTTATGGGCCACAACAGGTACAGATATATGTGGGCTACCATGTTTTCTGTTTGGTTTAACTTATAGTAAACCCCCAAATACAAACATTACATGTAATCCACTAATTACACTAAAATGTTAAAGGTATTCAATGAACAGAAACCAGTAGATATAGTCCGAGGGCTTTCTGTCCTTTGAATGTAAGTGTATGCCCACTTGATGTCCACATCCAGAAGGTAATGAAAACATCATCAGAGTAGTCCATATGTGAAATCAGTTGGTTAGTTAGACTCTTTTGAAGCTTCGACAATACATTTTGGTCCAAAAATAACAAAAAATATGACTTTACTCAGCATTGTCTTCTCTTCAGTCTTTGTTTTCAAACCTCAAATAAAGAATCAAACGGTCGTGAATCAGCAGATTGATTTGTGATTAATATCGCCAATGTCACGCGATGTCAGCAGTTTGTCAGTTTGACACGCAATCTGAATCATGATCCATGACCATGTTTGATTCTTTATTTGAGGAACACGGAACTTAAACTGGGGTAATATGAACTTCAACACGTTCAACACGGTATATGCAGCACTGCATGCACATGCAAATATATGTATTTAAATAAAGAATCTGTTATTGTTTTAACTGTTAGTCATGGCAGGTTGTCATGGGGAACTTGCTATAGGTAGTTTACAGATGGTTATCACACACTTCTTTCATTGTTGGCCGATGGTGACTCACCGGTGTTTGCATTCTCATACAGTCAAATGTTTGCATATTTGCATTAGTGCTTTGTTCAACATAATTTGCAAGTTAAAAACGTGTTACAAAAGCTCCCAAACTCCAAAAAAAAAAAGCTAAACTAAAAGTAAAAGCTAAACCCAACTAAAGCAAACACCATAATGGTGACCAAATATTTTCAATAATTCATCAACATCTGTTCCCATTCAGTCGGTCACTCTCGACGCCACGTCGGAGTACCGACGAATAGGAATCTCGCTAGCGAGAGCCAATCTACTTCGAGTGTAACTAAACGAGCCAATGCACATTGGCATGCAATGATTGCACCAGCTGCCCATGCCACGCAGAGCGGGTATAAATGAGGCACAGGTGCTTGCATTAAATTAGCCTTTTGCTTCGGAGCCGAGTGGTGAATGGATCGTCCTGAAATCACTCTCTACAAGCGTGTGTTAACATTATAACGAGTCAAGCTCTTCGGGTGAATCTCTCCTCGTTTGGTGTTGGAGTGACGGCATTGCAGCGGGGTCGAATTTCTCTCTTTCACTTTCGATTGTTTTATTGAGCAAAAACAAAGGCTGTTCTCACAGCTGGTTTGGTGCGCTGTTTTAGAGCGCTGAAAGGCCGTTTTCACGGCTGGTAAGAGATCGCCTTCTATGAGAAAGAGAGCGCGCATGACAGGCTGCACGAATTCCCTGTCTGTGTCGCCGCGACTATCCCCTGTGTGCTTCAGCACCCCAGAGAGCATTTTCCCTAAAAGAGCTGCACAGGTAGAGCTTGCGTCTTTTTAAAGATGACAATTTACCTGTGTGTTTCTGGTTGCGGTTGTTCCCTGTCCTCACTGACGGCCACGAGCACTGTTTCACATGTCTGGGCTGCATGCTGAGACTGCGTTCGTGGGTGGTTCATGTTTTCAAATGGGAACATGACCACGTCGGCACGCCGGTCGCGACTCTTCTTTCTCCGGGAAGCTTGAGTCCCCTTTGTTGTTGGCCAGCCGCGGCTCGTGTGTAAAAGCACAGCCGCGGGTCTGCTCGACACTCTGGGAGACCGTGGAGATCAGCGAGAGCTGCCGCCGGGGGAAAACCGGGCGGACCTCTCGCTTCTCTGCGTGTCGTGTGCCGTCGAGCGGCTAAGCTGCAGCGCGCGTTGTCACGGCAACCCAGCGCTCGCTCGCCGCTCTATGTGCGCTGTCCCCGGGCCGATTTCCCGTTGTAGCGCCCTCCCTGGTGGCCACAGGAGAGGTCTACTTTGGTGTAATGGCTGGGGTGACCTGAGGTGGGTGGGGCTTCTTCGGGGATCCAACCCCCTGGGGCCCCTCCCCCTCTAGCGCACTGCAAGCTGTGTAGCTTCTGGATGGAGTTGCTGGTCCTTCTTAGGGGGGAACCTAGCATTTCATTCAGGGCTCCAGCTGAGGATCAGATGTCAATCGCTACATCGGAGAGAGGGCTGTTGTGCTCTGGGAATGAAGATGATGCTGAGCCCACTGTAATGGTGTGTGCTTTGCTGAATCAGATTCAGAGTCAATAGCCATGCTTTCCTGGGATCTATCCCAGATGTGCATGTAAAACTTGGCAGTATGGAACTCCAGCGGGGCCAGCACTGCATAAGTTTTTCCTCCCTCACTACCCTCCTTGGTGGGGTGGCTGTACGCAGACCACCTCCGCCCTGCACTCTTAATGCACGAGGGTAGTTCTGAGTCGGGGTTGAGCTGCGCACATTGACTAACCGTGATCAGGTCATGGCGCAGGCCCTCGGCCAGACGATGTCCACCTCTGTGGTCCAGAAACGCCCCCTGGCTTGCCTTGCTGAGATGCGAGTGGTCGTCAAAGTACGCTTCACGATGCTTCCATCTCACAAGGTGGCCATTTCGGCGACACTGTTGAGAACTGAGCCCAGCAGTTCTTTGCAGTCGGTAGCGGGCTGAGGAAATCAAGTTTCAGAGCTTCTTATGGGCCGCCCCTCAGTCTGCTTGTCGCCAAAGACGTCGCCCCTGCAAAAAAAAAAAAAAAAAAAGGGACCCTCGACACAGTCTGCTCTACTGTGTTCACGGCAGGAGGACGACGCCACCCGTCTCTACTGCTGTTTAAGCGGTCGGTGAAACATCACCTCTGAGACGGGTGACCTGGAGATGGGCGGGGCTGCTTTTCCCCGGAAGAGGGCCGGGGAATGTTTTGAGTCTAAATTCTGTTCTGCCGCTGGTCACAACCAGTGGTACCCAAACTCTCAAAAAAAAAAAAAAAAAAAAAAAAAAAAAGCAGTTCCTCTATCTCTGGGTCCTCAGGGGGCTTGGAGAGTTGTGGCTGGTCAAACGCCGGACCACACTCATCCTCCTCCTGTTTCGCCAGCAGGCAGCAGCGGATGACGCAGGGATGCACCACAGCCTCCTCGCGGACCCTCTGCCCTCCGTGGAATCAGGTATGTGTTGCACAGCACATTCACACCTCACTGCGGGCCACCTCCACGAGACAGCCGCCCCAGGCCGGTGCCTGTATTCCACCTCGCTGCCCCATGGTGGGTACGCCGGTGGTCCTGATGTTCCCGCTTGTTCGGTCTCTGCGAGCCTGGTTAGAGCTCCCCAGTCCGTCTCGCTGGCTCATTCAGGCCATCAGGCTCGGCTATGCGATTCAGTTCGCCCGGCGTTCCCCCTCCCAGGTTCACGGACGTCCGCTTCACTTCGGTGAAAGCTGCAGACGTCCGTGTCCTGCGTGCGGAAATCGCAGTCCTACTGGCGAAGGATGCGATAGAGCCGGTCCCTCCAGCCGATATGAGGACAGGCTTCTACAGCCCGTACTTCATTGTACCCAAGAAAACCGGTGGGTTACGGCCAATCTTGGACCTGCGAGTACTGAATCGGAGCCTTCACAAGCTACCGTTCAAGATGCTCACGCAGAAACGCATTTTCGAGTGCATCCGTCCCCAAGATTGGTTTGCAGCGATCGACCTGAAGGACGCGTACTTTCATGTCTCGTTTCTCCCCCGACACAGGCCGTTCCTGCGCTTTGCGTTCGAGGGGCGAGCATATCAGTACAAAGTCCTACCCTTCAGGCTGGCCCTGTCCCCCCGTGTCTTTACGAAGGTCACGGAGGGGCCCTTGTGCCCATGAGAGAACAGGGCGTTCGCATCCTAAACTATCTCGACGACTGGCTCATCCTTGCACAGTCCCGGGAGCAGTTGTGCGAACACAGGGACTTGGTGCTCAGACACCTCAGCCAGTTGGGTCTTCAGGTCAACTGGGAAAAGAGTAACTCGCCCCCGTGCAGAGGATCTCTTTTCTCGGTATGGAGTTGGATTCGGTCAAGCGGACTGCGCGTCTCACGAAGGAGCGCGTCCAGTCGATGCTGAACTGCCTGAACACGTTTCAGGGCAGGATGGCGGTTCCACTGAAACATTTTCAGAGGCTCCTGGGGCATATGGCGGCTGCGGCGGCAGTTACACCGCTCGGCCTGCTTCATATGAGACCGCTTCAGCATTGGCGTCACGGCCGAGTCCCGAGATGGGCGTGGACACGCGGCACGTATCGGGTGAGCATCACTCCGTCCTGCCGCAAAACCTTCAGCCCGTGGTCAGATCCCGGGTTCCTTCGGGCCGGAGTGCCGTTGGAACAGGTATCCAGGCATGCTGTGGTCTTCACGGATGCCTTGTCCATGGGCTGGGGTGCCACGTACAACGGGCATGCAGTGTCAGGGGTTTGGACGGGCCCGCACCTGCAGTGGCATATCAATTGCCTCGAGTTGCTAGCAGTACATCGTGCACTGAGCCGCCTCAAGGGCCGGTTACGGGGCAAAGATGTACTGGTCCATACGGACAACACGGCGACCGTTGCGTACATCAACCGTCAAGGTGGTCTACGCTCACGTCGCATGTCGCAACTCGCCCGCCATCTCCTCCTCTGGAGTCAGAAGTGTCTGAGGTCGCTTCGGGCCATTCATGTCCCTGGGGTGCGCAACCGGGCGGCCGACGAGCTGTCACGAGCTGCGCTTCCGGGAGAATGGCGGCTCCACCCCCAGGTGGTCCGGCTGATCTGGGTTCAGTTCGGGGTGGCACAGGTCGACCTGTTTGCCTCCCCTGAAACGTCCCACTGCCAGTGGTTTTATTCGCTGACCGAGGGCACACTCGGCACGGATGCACTTGCGCACAGCTGGCCCCAGGGTCTACGCAAATATGCGTTTCCCCCAGTGAGCCTACTTGCACAGACACTGTGCAAGGTCAGGGAGGACAAGGAGCAGGTCCTGTTGGTGGCCCCGTATTGGCCCCACCGGACTTGGTTCCCAGAACTCATGCTCCTCGCGACAGCCCCTCCTTGGCCGATTCCTCTGAGGAAGGATCTTCTAACTCAGAGACGGGGCACCCTCTGGCACCCGCGTCCAGACCTCTGGAAACTTCATGTCTGGTCCCTGGACGGGACGCGGAGGTTCTAGGTGACTTACCTCAAGAGGTAGTTAACACCATCACTTCAGCTAGAGCACCGTCTACGAGACGGGCCTATGCCTTGAAGTGGAACCTGTTCGTCGATTGGTGTTCTCTCCGCCGGGAGGACCCCCGAAGATGTTCGATCGCGTCAGTGCTTTCCTTCCTGCAGCAGGGGTTGGAGCGGAGGCTGTCGCCCTCCACCATCAGTTTGCGTTGCTGCTATTTCTGCCATGTAGAGGTAAGTCGGTGGGGAAGCACGACCTGGTCGTCAGGTTCCTTAGGGGGCGAGACGGTTAAATCCTCCTCGACCTCCCTCCATACCCTCTTGGGATCTTGCTCTGGTGCTCCGAGCACTTCAGAATGCCCCATGTGAGCCCTTGCAGTCAGCAGAGCTTAAGATTCTGTCCATGAAGACTTTACTGTTGGCTGCATTGGCCTCCATCTAGAGGGTAGGGGACCTGCAGGCATTTTCGGTCGACGATTCGTGCCTGGAGTTCGGGCCGGGTGACGCCCACATGGTACTGAGACCCCGGCCTGGCTATGTGCCCAAGGTTCCCACCACTCCCTTCAGGGACTAGGTGGTGAACCTGCAAGCGCTGCCCCTGGAGGAGGCAGACCCAGCCCTAGCTTGCTCTGTCCCATCCACTTAGGTACATGGACAGAACTCAAGCTTCAGGACCTCAGTTCAGCTCTTGGTCTGTCACGGAGGCCAGCAGAAGGGAAAGGCTGTCTCCAAGCAGAGGATGGCCCACTGGTTAGTGGATGCCATCACCTTGGCTTACCAAGCACAAGGTGTGCCCTGTCCACTCAGGGTACGAGCACACTCTACTAGATGTGGTGCATCCCCCTGGGCGCTGACACGTGGCGCCTCACTGCCAGACATCTGTAGAGCTGCGGGCTGGGCGACACCCAACACGTTCGTTAGGTTCTATAGCTTACGTGTGGAGCCGGGTTCCTCCTGTGTTCTCACCTCAAACAGGTAGAAGCACTGAGAGGCCCGGCTCCTGTCGGCTTGCTGCGCCTTGGCGCTTACTACTCTCCAGAAGCAAACTCTGTGAGTCCTCCACCGCCCTCGGTGCCGGGCGTGGCGGAGCGTCCGGCATCAGGCCTCCTACCGCTGAATCCTTGAGAACCGGTATTGGCTTGGGCCATGTGAGTGACCCTGCTGGGATCCCACATATTTTTCCATGGTTGCTCCTCTCGGAAGCCCGTGTCTTTCCCTTGGGAGAGCCCTCCTTTTAGGGATGGGGCCCCCTCACGGCGGCGGGCTACGGCTCAGCTCTGTGTCCACATAACTCTCCTTGGTATGATGTGGTTCCGCAGCGGCCCCCCATTAGGGCATGCTTCCCAGTGTTATCCAATAGTCACTGAGCGGGTCATGCAGAACAGCAGTGATGGACTTCTCTGTGTGAGCCCCGTCTCGTCAGGTAAGAGAGCTCAGGAGGCTCACACAGGGCACTGGAAGGGGGCACAGGCCATGGCGCTTTGGTAGGGATTCCTATTCGTCGGTACTCCGACGTGGCGTCGAGAGTGACCGACTGAATGGGAACGTCTCGGTTACGTATGTAACCCTCGTTCCCTGAAGGAGGGAACGGAGACGCCACGTCCCGTCGCCATGTCCTCTGTACCCTGCTGGGATGCCATTTCTCCTACTCGGCTCCTCAGCAAAAGACTAATTTAATGCAAGCACCTGTGCCTCATTTATACCCGCTCTGCGTGGCATGGGCAGCTGGTGCAATCATTGCATGCCAATGTGCATTGGCTCGTTTAGTTACACTCGAAGTAGATTGGCTCTCGCTAGCGAGATTCCTATTCGTCGGTACTCCGACGTGGCGTCTCCGTTCCCTCCTTCAGGGAACGAGGGTTACATACGTAACCGAGATGATTTCTCTCGAGCACTCCAGAGGTGTAAAGTCCAGGGGTCAGAATGTAAAAGTCCTGCCATATTTTTATTCCACTCATGAACTCAGTCAGCTGATTTCAATAATTAATTCTACCTCCAGGCTGAAAAACTGTGTTATCAGCAGATCCAGGTGTTTGGAACAAACTACAGAACAGGACTTTTTATCTTCTGAACCTGGATTTTCCACCACTGACATTTAGTTAGTTTGGCTTTAAGAAAAATCAAATTAATTAATGAAATGTCATGAAATCGAATTAATTAATTAATTAATGAAATGAAATCGAATTAATTAATGAAATGTCATTAATTAATTTTTATAATCTCACATTTATTATCTACAATCTAACTTCAGTTCACGACTTCACCATCTGTGTCACCAATTCCCTTTGTCTCCAGAATGTGTGTACGCTCAAAGTTTGCTTAAAGGTGCGCACATTCTCCCGTCAAGTTTGCACTCTTTATACATGAGACCCCAGATCCGGCTGACTGCAGTAAACCGCAGGATAAAAAGAGAGACTAACATTAGCGTAGATGCAACTCTTCTTATGATGTAACGAGTACATCAGGTGTTATGGGAAGTGTTCCCGGTTCCGGTTGACCTACATAATCAATACTAACAATAATTTACTGATTTAAATAATAGAAATTGATAATGTTCTATGCAGTGTTGGGCAGTGTTGTGCTACAAGTATTGACATTTTTCAGTAGTGTGGTGGTAGTGTCGCTGTTTTCTCAATGAAATGAGACAGGGGTAGCTGCAGCTTGGATTAATGGGCGTGGCAGGAGATAGGTGCGTGGTGAGAGGTTTCTCATTGGTCAAAGGAGCTTCCTCCTGACGACTGCCTTGGCCAATCAGCAGTTACCTTAGTTTTACTATCAATCAGTGGAGGACGGTTTTGACTTGAACACAAGCCTTTGATGACAAATTCAACTGAGGTTTTAAAAAACTTAATTGTAAAAATGGCTATTGAATAAATGTTTTGTTTTGTTTTTGGATAAAATGTTGTTTGTTTTGCTTACTTGATTAATGTCACTTAAAAGTAGTTCATTAAACCGTTTTTACTTCATTTTATATTATATGATGAGTGTTTGATCAAACATATATATATATATATATATATATATATATATATATATATATATATATATATATATATATATATATATATATATATATATATATATATGTTTATATATATATATATATGTTTATATATATATATATATATATATATATATATATATATATATATATATATATATATATATATATATATATATATATGTTATATATATATATATAACTAGAGAGGCTAGAGAGAAGCAATTCAATTGACTGATAGACAACTACTCTGTAAGTGTTTGTAACTTTTCTCATTTGATTGTTTGTTCATTTGTTGTTGGATAAGTGTGTCTGTGTAGTGCTGAGGTGTGTATTATTAGTTTTGGTATATTCTCTGGGTGTGTGTGGGAGTTAGCATTTGTTGAGTTAGCATTTGTTTGGTCATTGCCACGTTGGAAGCGAGTTTGTTGGGGGCGTGGCCAGCGAGGTATTAAAAGCCTTGTGTGTTTGAAACATTTTGGCTAGAGAGAAGCAATTCAATTGACTGATAGACAACTACTCTGTAAGTGTTTGTAACTTTTCTCATTTGATTGTTTGTTCATTTGTTGTTGGATAAGTGTGTCTGTGTAGTGCTGAGGTGTGTATTATTAGTTTTGGTATATTCTCTGGGTGTGTGTGGGAGTTAGCATTTGTTGAGTTAGCATTTGTTTGGTCATTGCCACGTTGGAAGCGAGTTTGTTGGGGGCGTGGCCAGCGAGGTATTAAAAGCCTTGTGTGTTTGAAACATTTTGGCTAGAGAGAAGCAATTCAATTGACTGATAGACAACTACTCTGTAAGTGTTTGTAACTTTTCTCATTTGATTGTTTGTTCATTTGTTGTTGGATAAGTGTGTCTGTGTAGTGCTGAGGTGTGTATTATTAGTTTTGGTATATTCTCTGGGTGTGTGTGGGAGTTAGCATTTGTTGAGTTAGCATTTGTTTGGTCATTGCCACGTTGGAAGCGAGTTTGTTGGGGGCGTTCCCAGCTGCTTTCAATAACGATACTCAAGTGAGTATAAATAGCGTGATAGTCCGCGGCAGCGGAAGCGGCAGTGTGAAGCCCTCCTTGTGTGAAGACCGACGAGTGTAAAGACTTCAACTCTTCCCAGTGCAACTCCGCCCGAGCAAGGACCCCGGCAAGGCACTTGAGTATCATCTTCCTTTTCATTATTTGTGTTCGGCTCTAATTCCTATCTGGCCTTTTCACCATGTGCTTTCAAATCTCAACTATAACTACTAGCACTCGTAAATCACGCTCCGTACGCACGAGACGCCGTAATCCTAATAATTTGCGCTATATCCTAACATCCTCTGCTACTTTACTCTTTATTCCAATTGGTCTCTGGAATTGCCAGTCGGCTGTAAACAAAGCAGACTTTATTTCATCTATTGGGACTCATTCTCAGCTTAGCCTCATGGCCCTAACTGAGACCTGGATCAAACCAGAGGACACTGCCACTCCTGCAGCACTCTCAAGCAATTATACTTTTTCACACACTCCTCGGCCTATTGGGAGGGGTGGGGGTACTGGTTTGCTTATCTCAAATGATTGGAAATTTGATCCATTACCGTCTCTACCGGCCAGTTCATTTGAATCGCACTCAATCACTATTACTCACCCTGTTAAAATCCATGTGGTAGTGGTCTATCGTCCTCCAGGTCACCTCGGTAACTTTGTGGAGGAGTTGGATGTGTTACTTTCTAGCTTCCCTGAGGATGGCACTCTACTGATTCTGCTTGGCGACTTCAACATCCATCTTGATAAACACCTAGCTGCAGACTTCAGCACTCTACTGACTTCATTTGACCTTAAGTTAGTATCTACTACGGCTACTCACAGATCAGGTAACCAATTAGACCTGGTCTACACACGCAACTGCTCCACAGACAACACTTTAGTTACTCCATTACACACCTCAGACCACTTTCTCATCACTCTTAACCTCATACTGACTCCTGATACAAAACGGCAGGGGCGGCAGTGGCTCAGTGGTTCATGTAGGTTGTCTACAAACCAGAAGGTTGGTGGTTCAATCCCCGGTTCCACCTGACCAAGTGTCGAAGTGTCCATGAGCAAGACACCTAACCCCAGCTGCTCCCGACGAGCTTGATGGCGCCTTACATGGCTGACATCGCCGTCGGTGTATGAGTGGGTGAATGTGAGGCAAAAATGTAAAGCGCTTTGGATAAAAGCGCTATATAAATGCAGTCCATCCAAAACATACTCCTACACAGATTACCTTTCGGCGTAATCTACGCTCACTCTCTCCCTCTCGCCTATCCACTATGGTTTCATCTTCACTCCCTCCACCTGCTCAGTTCTCAGCACTGGACACTAACAGTGCTACTGACACTCTTTGCTCCACTCTAACATCCTCCTTAGACAGTTTTTGCCCCCTTTCATCCAGACCAGCCCGCCCCACCCCATCTGCCCCCTGGCTGTCTGAAGTTCTCCGTGAACATCGCTCTGGACTCAGGGCGGCAGAGAGGAAATGGCATAAATCTAAAAACAATACTGACCTTGCCTTTTATCAGTCTCTTCTCTCTTCTTTCTCTACAAATGTCTCCACTGCTAAAACAACATACTACCACAACAAAATCAACAATTGCTCTGACTCTCGCCAACTCTTTAAAACATTCTCCTCTCTCCTTTGTCCACCTCCTCCCCCTCCTTCATCAACTCTTACAGCTGATGACTTTGCATCATTTTTCACCAACAAAACAGCTCTCATTAGCAAACAGTTCTCCTCATCACTAACTGACACGCACATCTCAACAACTAACACGAACACGCTTCCATCCTTCTCTCCACTCTCCGAGGCAGATATTTCTAAACTCATCCTTTCCAATCACCCTACTACCTGTCCACTTGATCCTATTCCCACTCACCTCCTTCAGGCTATTTCTTCTTCAATCACTCCTGCACTCACTCACATTGTCAACACTTCTCTTCACACGGGAACCTTTCCCACAGCATTTAAGCAGGCTCGGGTAACCCCACTGCTTAAGAAACCCTCTCTGAATCCAGCACTTTTAGAAAACTGCCGACCGGTATCCCTTCTGCCTTTCATTGCAAAGACCCTTGAGCGAGTTGTGTTCAATCAACTCTCTAGGTTTCTTGAACAGGACAACCTCCTAGACAACAACCAATCCGGCTTCAAAAGCGGCCATTCGACTGAGACGGCCTTGCTCTCGGTAACTGAGGCACTGAGACTGGCAAAAGCAGCTTCCAAATCCTCAGTGCTCATTCTGCTGGATCTGTCTGCTGCTTTTGACACAGTTAACCACCAGATCCTCCTGTCAACACTTAAGAGGACGGGGATCTCAGGATCTGCTCTCCAGTGGTTCAGGTCTTACCTCTCTGGTAGGTCCTACAGGGTGTCATGGAGAGGTGAAGTGTCTAAGTCTTATAATCTAGCTACTGGGGTTCCCCAGGGCTCAGTCCTTGGACCACTTCTCTTCTCCATCTACATGTCATCATTAGGTTCTGTCATTCAGAAACACGGCTTCTCCTATCACTGCTATGCGGATGACACTCAACTCTACTTCTCATTTCAACCAGATTATCCTACAGTCAGTGTTCGTATCGCTGCCTGTCTGACAGACATTTCTGACTGGATGAAAGAGCATCATCTTAAACTCAATCTTGCAAAGACAGAATTACTTGTTTTCTCAACCAACCCAGCACTTCATCAAAATTTCTCCATTCAGCTTGGTTCATCGACCATAACTCCATCAAGGACAGCAAGAAACCTTGGAGTTGTGATTGATGACCAGTTAAACTTCACTGACCACATTACTGCAACAGCCCGGTCCTGCAGATTTAATTTATACAACATTAGAAAGATTAGACCCTTCCTATCAGAACAGGCTGCACAACTCCTGGTTCAAGCTCTTGTTCTCTCCAGACTGGATTATTGTAATGCTCTTCTGGCTGGGCTTCCAGCATGCACTATCAAACCCTTGCAGCTGATCCAGAATGCAGCGGCGAGAGTGGTCTTTAATGAGCCGAAGAGAGCGCATGTTACGCCTCTCTTCATCAAACTGCACTGGTTGCCAATGGCTGCTCGCATTAAATTCAAGGCACTAGTTATCGCCTACAAAACAACCTCTGGCTCGGCACCAATATACCTAAATTCACTTGCTCAGACTTACACACCCTCCAGAAGCTTGCGTTCTGCGAACGAGCGGCGCCTCGTGGTTCCATCCCAAAGAGGCATGAAATCGCTCTCACGGACATTTTCCTGGACCGTTCCTACCTGGTGGAATGACCTGCCTGTTCCATTGCTTCTATTACTCTCCCCTTTTTTGTAAGTCGCTTTGGATAAAAGCGTCTGCTAAATGATTAAATGTAAATGTAAAATATATATGTTTATATAACATATATATATATATATATATATATATATATATATATATATATATATATATATATATATATATATATATATATATGTATATGTCATATATATATGTTACATATATATATATATATATATATATATATATATATATATATATATATATATATAAACATATATATATATATGCCTTTATACAGCAAAAACATTTGCTGTACCATTATTATAAAAATAATACTACTTTTAGTTTGTATGTAGCCTACTTTAAATGAAAGTACAAAGTTAGTATGACTTTAATAGTGTCAGGAGACATTTTTATCTTTAAAATAATAATTATTTTCTTAATTAATTTTTATTTTATTATTTAGTTCAAGTACAGACATTTCAAGTATAATGCAATAACAAACTATGAATATAAAGCATTGTAAATACAGCACAAAGTGTGTAAATCAGAGAATAACAACAAGTATAAAATGAACAAAACACATAAATACACAAATATAAGTTTATGAATCAAGGTAGAAAACATTTTGTTTTGTGATCTCATGTTTGAAAGCGTTTCAAAGTACACTGTGAGATCAGTCTTCTGAAAGGTAATATAGGAAGGGTTCTTTCAATTGTGTCATGCATATAAAACTTCGGCAAAAAAATTTAATTATATAATTTTGTTTTTCAGAAAAATATGGGTTTTGGAAACAAAGTAAAATGTCATGAATTTCTAAATTCTAATACTAGGAATTTCTATTTTAGGAATATCTTTTTTAAAGTCAGTCCAAAATGAAATAGAAAAAGGGCAATACAAAAATGAATGTTTAATATATTCAAATGATGTGTTAAAAAAGTGCATTTATCACAAACAGTTTGAATGTTTTTTTAATGATTGATCCCAAAAAAGTTGCGGTGGTGATGACGTCACGTAACCCGCGCCACACAGAAGGTTTCGAAGGTAACATACCCTGCGTCTCAATCAGCTCCCTAGTTCACTAAAGTAAAAGAAATGTATTTTGTCTTGTATAATTATTTGTGTAATTATAGTGATTAAGTTTATGGATCGCTTTTATGCGGATCAGGAAGCCTTTCGTGTCCTGGTAATAGACTGTAAAAAGACGAGAAGACCTCACGGCACGCCCCATTCTTTTCCGACCTCATGGCACACCCATTGCTCCAGTCTGCAGTTACCTCTACTTGAATGAAATAGCTTTTCAATAGCGAAGCTCTTCTGTTGATCAAGTAGTTCGGTAGCGTCCACACAAGCTAACGTTACATTTTCCCAAGCATTTCTGAGGATCAAGCTCAAATTGGAAACACAACTGATAAGAACGCGGATATACTTCACTTTCTACGTTCCTTTCTGCCTCGCACAGATGCGCGCGCAAGCCTTTCAAAAAACTCATTTGGCAGTGAGCACGTAAAGACAGGATAGGCGCGTGCACATTCGCACTATCTAGTTGACGTTTTTTTTCCCCTAGCGCTCAATTCGCTGTTGCACGCGCATCGTCCGCGCGGTGACAAAAGAGAAACTGCAAAGTTTTAAAATCTATCGTGTCTCTTAAATAAACAGCTCTTGTTAAAAGTTTTGGGGTCCAGCCTGGCCACCTCTTGATATGAATGAATGAATGAAACTTGTGTCATGTGTGTGGGAGACACACACACACACACAGGCTACATGTTTTTTTTTTTTTTTTGCCATGTTGGTACTGTTTGGAGCAGGTCTTAATTATTTTGCTACTGTACTTTCTGGACTGGACTGACTTTTTGAACAAGCTGAGTTGTAAATTAACTTACAGTTTGTCCTGCAAAAGTGCCCAAGTCTAAATTGAGCATAAATGCAAACACAGTCATACACAGTGTATGCATATCCTACACATACAGATGAACATACACACACACACACACACTTGACACCAGGGCCTATTGCACAATATTAGGATAAGGGATTAACCCGGGATATTTTGGTGATCCTGGCTCAATTTATCCGCTAATATACAGTTATCTTTCAGTATCGTTATCGTTCTTGGTATGAGATTGCCTTCAGGGTACGTTTACATGACAGCTCTGTACAAAATTTTGCATAAAAATTACAAGATCACCAAGATATCCCAGCTTAATCCCTTATCCTAGTTTTGTGCAATAGGCCCCTGGTTTTCTTAATATTTTGGATCACATGTTTTTGTTGCCGAATTGATTTTGGACAGTTTTTGAATAACTAAAAAAAAATGTGTGTCTATATGCTTGACTTTTATTGATCACTGAAATAGCATTGATTGGAATGAAGTGGGTTCAATGTAAAATTAAATAAATGAAAAGTAGCTTAGATGTAGTAAACTACTTTTTTCAAGTTGCTGTACTTAGCTTGCTACATTTCCCAGGGGGTTAGCTTCAGTGTAGTGAAGCTTAATTTAATGTAGAGTAACTGGTAGCTTAGCTCACTACATTTTCCAAGTAGCTTGCCCAACACTGGTTCTATGTGTATGCCATAGTAAAGAGATGCATTTTGGACTAGCTGGAGTTTGTTTATTAAGCGAGCAGGGCAACCACCCAGTAGAGCATTACAATAATCTAGCCTTGAGCTCATGAACGCATGTACTAACTGTTCAGCATTTTGCATTGAAAGCATGTGCCGTAATTTAGATATATTTTTAAGATGATAGAATGCGGTTTTACAGATGCCACACTCTAAAAAATAATTCAGTGGCTTAGTAAATATCACAGTAATAATTAACTTTATTAACTTAATAAAATCTCTCAATATCATTTACTTGATGGTTTTAGTTAAACATACCAAAATAATTGACTAAAAATCCAACAGTTAATTTTGTCTAAAATGTATAGTTATATTTAAGTTTTTTTCACTAAAATAATTTAGTATTCAAATTACCAATTATTTCTTTTAAATATACTTAATACATTTGCGAAATTTATTTCAAAATTTTTGAGAATGGAGAATTAAACCGATCTGTTTCAAGAACCACAAATATTACTTAATTAAAATCAAGATTATTAATATTTAACACACACTGAAGAAATTGAGTAAGTTTACTCGATTAAAACAATGCACCCCTCCCCCACCCTCTGACGTGACGACAGCTCGACGGTTGAGTGAGTGCGGATATTTGAATTCTCCTCAGTCAGCAGAGCAGTTTCTTCTTCTCAGCGTCGCAGAATTGGGGCATTTCCTCTGTGAAATTCAGGTTTGTATGTTTTTTTTTTTAATCTATATAATCATTACTGTGCTAAAAGGCATTTTATTTAATTCAAAACAACATACAGGGACAGTGTGAGTCACCTTAAGTTAACGTGTGGCGTTGGTCTTTGAAACGCCTGCTGTGTGGCTCAAAACACACAACTTTATTCGTAAAGATAATGAATATAATGAATTTGGATGATAAAATCTTATTTAAACTGGGCACTGTTTGTTTATTGTCAGGTTATGGAGTCTGGCGCCTCGCAGCATCTTTCAGCTACGAATGAAACGCAGGACAGCGGTCTCAAGTTCAAAGTCCACCCGCAGACCGCTAACGTTAGTCTATCTCAGGCCCGAGAAACAGCGCTGATACGGTGGAAATGGGATAACAGACCGGTTGATTACACTTGAATTACTTTTAAATGTTTAATTTTTACTTCTAAAATGTTTGTTACATGAGTTTAAATGTTGTAAAATAACTGTTATTCTTTACATGTCAAAACAGTAATATACGCTGTAATGTTATTGCTGTACTCGTCGACAATAAAGGCCATGTCATGTATGTGTTTGTGTGGACTGTGGAGTATTTTACAAAGGTTTAGAGGAAATTAAAGTTATACCATACAAGTTAGTAATACTCATAAATAAAAACAGTTCATATTAGTCATAAATATTGGTTTTTAAAATGCTTTTTACCCAATTTTTTCTACTCAATTGAATTTGTTAATGTAACAAATGCAGTTACTCAGATCTACTTAATTTTTTTACTTACATTTACTCAGTTCTTATGGTGTCTACAATTTATTTCACTGCTTTAAAATTTACTCAATTTTTTTAGTGTAAAAATGTTTCACTAAAAAAATTGAGTAAATCATAGTATTAGTTTTTAGAGTGCAGAAACGTGGCTTTCAAATGAAAGATTGGTATCAAAGAGCACACCCAGGTTCCTCACTGACGACGAGGGCTTGACAGAGCAGTCATCAAGTGTTAGACAGTATTCTCGGTTACTACTTGTGGAGCTTTTCTGTCCAATAATTAAAAAATCAGTTTTATCTGAATTAAGTTGCAGGAAATTACTATTCATCCAATTTTTTATATCAGCTATGCATTCCGTTAATCTTGTGAATTGGTAGGTTTCGTCAGGGCGTGAGGAAATATAGAGCTGAGTATTGTCAGCATAACAATGAAAACTAACTCCATGCTTCCTAATGATATCTCCCAGTGGTAGCATATACAGGGTGCAGAGCAGCGGTCCTAACACTGAGCCTTGCGGTACTCGATACTGAACTTGTGATCGGTGTGACATCTCTTCATTTACTGCTACAAACTGATAACGGTCAGATAAGTCTGATTTAAACCATGCCAATGCAGTTCTACTAATGCCAACATAATTTTCGAGTCTATTCAAAAAATATATATATATTTTTTTTATTCAAAGGAGAAAGCAATTCAACTCAAAATCAGTTTGACACTCAATATAAGAATAATCAGGTGAATATGGGTCCTCTGGGACACTAAAGACTCCTGTAGTTTTATCCCAACACTTGATCATGCATGATAACAGATAGAATAAGGTCATATTGACAGAGCAAGACATGATTATGTAAGAATGGATTTGACCTGAGAACAAACTCAAGGGATTAAAGCTGCAATAAAGACAATAAATCTTCACTCTCTGAATACAATAGAAAACAAGACTGCACCTGGCCCAATCCTATTTCCTCACCCCTCCCGAGATATGACCCTCTCACCCTCTGGGTCACACAAACATGCAAAATCTCACATATACTGCCACAAGCTGTTTCTGTATGGTCAATATAAATACTTTTGGTGTGATTGGTAAACAGGTTTCATCCTCACATCAGTGGTACAGGTTACATTCCAGCTCTAGTAAAACGGGTCATAAAAGAAGGACAAGCGGGTTTGTTCCTCTGGTGTGGGGAGATGCTCATAAAGATCTTTTGATAAACATTTGCTGTCAGGCCCCAAGGATAGGTGGGACCATTTGGGTCTGAGAAAAGAACCAAGATCTGCAAAAATATTTGGGTGCTAAATGTTTATTGTTCTTTGATCTGGGGGAGTATTTAAGGGGAAGGAGCAAACCGCTCAGGGAAGCATCTGTATCCAGAACTTCCCACACTGTTACGGTGTGTTTCTATAAGCCAGGTAAATGATGACTCTTTGAAACTATGCTTATACTATTTCATACTTGAGTAATATTGTACGCTGATCAGTTGTGTATAATTGTCTTTTAATTTGACTATATTTTGATGTTTTTGCCTGGCTAAAATAAACATTAACTTTGATTAATCTTGTATTATTCTAAGGCCGCTTCTTTTAGTACGATCAAACGGAGTCTGGTATTTCCGCAAACGTTGTCTCGGCGTAGATCAAACAGCAGGACGCAATGGCGGGAGCATAGCGCACAGCATTAGGGATAATCTGATTTCTGACTATCACTGTATTAGCAAGTTGCAGTTCCTGTGATTATTATTCCCATTACGCTTTAAGATCAGTGAGCAGGCGCAACCACTTAAAGGTAAAATATTCACTCTGCAATCCTCTGACTAATATCAGAACCGGCTCGTCTGTGTTTGAGAATGTAATTCGCGAAACATATCTCTAAGAGATATCGGGTCCCTTGATGAATGAAGATAGTGAGAAGTAGAGATACTCAGGGAGATCAAAGATCTAAATTAAATCACAACTAATCATACGATCAGCCGTAATTTATAAACGTAACAAACTCAAGGAAACTACATACAATTAGAGTCAGATTAAATTAAAACATGGAGTCAGATTTAAAATTGGATCTTCACACTTTAATAAATTACAGTGTCCTTTATAGAAGCGCCTGAAAAGGCGAACACGCATTATTCCTTCGACCAGCTGTTGGATTCCTTCGTTGGGCCAAACAGGTGGAGTTTACAAACACATCAGAGGTTTGCTGTGCAGATTAATCTAATTCACCCCACGAGAAAAAGGATGCTGTGAGTTCATTAAAGCACTGAGAAAAGAATGACATTTCTTTACATCTGAATAAACATTATTGATTGTGTACATTACAGAAAATTATAAAACCAAATTGATATCATGAAAGTGGTTTACATAAAATGAAAGTATAGCAGACCATAAACCTATAAAATAGAAATTATGTGATCACAATATGACAGATTCTATTAAACATATAAGCAAAAACACAAAGAACTGGGATGAAACCTATTTCTCGCAAAGGCTTTTTCTCGTGTATGAACAAGGAATATCATTCCAGCCCATGGGAGGGACCAGTTCAACACAGTCCTCAGATCCTAGGTAGTCATCCGGGTTTTTGTCATACCAAAACCTGAATAACATGCATCATATGTTCAATTATTCAGAACCCCCAAATTCATAAATCAACAAAAATCACAGTAGCAAAATAAGCTGGAGATGTGAAAGTGCAGAAAAGCAAAATAATAGTAATAATAATAATTTTCTGTTGATAGAATGTATTAATTGGAAGTTGATTTGCTTGTGGTTGTGGAAGAGGTGTGTTTTCAGACACTTCCTGGTTGAGATGGATTTTTAAAACAAGAATAACAATACTAACATAAATGCAAAGTGCTTTTAGCACTTACCCTTGAATCAGTGGTGAATAATCCACCCATTTCATGTTGCCCTCGATCTCAATGTCAGTCAAACCAATCCACACTCTGTCGTAGATTTTTGCCCTTAGGAAATTCTGTGTGAGAATAAAACAGGAATGAGTGTGTTTCCTCTCATTCATGAACAGAAACTCACAGAAACTCACCTCCTTCTCTTCAGTGTTGATAATGATCAGATCAGCTCCTCGATCCCTGCAGTACTGCCTGCTCTGAGACCAGATCATCGTCTCGTTGGATATGAAAAACCAACCTGAACCCCACTTATTTCCTAACAGAAGGACACTTTAAAAAAATAAGATAAAAAAATAAGGGTGAAAAACAGATGACAAAAACAGATCTGCACCAACCTTTTTCATAAGCTTTCTTTAGATCATCACTCAAAAACTTGACTCTGGTCTCTAACTTCAGTTTCTCCTGACTCAAAGAGCTGAAGTTGTTCTGCAGTTGTTTTCTTTCATTCATTAGATCAGTGTAACTGTCCTGCAATCTGCTGATAGTGTGGTTGAACACTTCAATTGTGTTCTTGTAAGACTTTAACAGGTCTCTGTCTGCTGTGCTCATGATATACTGCAGTATTGATGTACTGGTGTCGGCCAGCAGAAGAACACAAATGAGCCCGAGACACACCGTCATCAACACCAAACACCTGCTTCCTCCTGACATACAGAGAAAACACACACATCAATTCAGAACAACACACTCTATAGTATGAGATATAACACCTAAAATCAATTTAAAGGGAGAGAGGAAAGAGTGTTGTTTTTGAATTTTATTTTTTCAAAGACAGTCATCCTAAATTAATATACATATGCAAACAAGAACATATGCTGAAAAAGTCAAATGAATAACTTCTGTTGAGGCATTTTATAGTTGTATTGTTCCTAGAGAACAATGATTGAAATTTCAGCAAAATTCCTCCACATAAACTTTCATCTCAGCTTTAGAAAATTTACTCCTTACTGCACTTTCCAGCTTTTCCTTCATCTTGGTAGCGTCTTGGTATCGGAGGTCCAGTTGTGCCCTGAGTATCTCTTTTTTCAAAACGTACATAATATATGTCTGATTCCATTATGCACCTTCTTACAGTTTCATACTGTGTTCAAATATAAGCTGCGGTAACATGAGCACCGTTTATTTAAATAGTATGGCCCTGTCCATTTCTGTGGAACTCATGCAAAAGATTTAAAGGAAATGATGCACTAAGACCTTAATAAAACAATACAAAACAAAACTCAATATTTGAAGAACATTCTTATAACATAAATCTGTTAGCGGGGTAGTATTTATATAATGAATCTTAATTGATTGTAGCTATGCAAAGGTGACTGTTGTTTTGTTACCTTTTTTTTGTTTTTTGTTATAGTCTTAGAGTGTCATTTCCTTTAAATCTTTTGCATGGGTTCCACAGAAATGGACAGGTCAGTATGATTTAAATAAACGGTACTCATTTTACCACAGCTCATATTTGAACACATACTGTACTGTAAACTGTAAGAAGGTGCATAATGAAATCAGACATTGATTATGTAAATTTTGAAAAAAGAGATACCAAGGGCACAACTGGACCTCCGACACCAAGACGCTACCAAGATGAAGGAAAAGCTGGAAAGTACAGTTAGTACATTTTCATATGTTGATTGTAATTGAAAAAAGACTCTCTTTCCTCTCTCCCTTTAAATTACTTACAATGTTACCTAAAATGTTGATTTTAGGTGTTATATCTCATACTATAGAGTGTGTTGTTCTGAATTGATGTGTGTGTTTTCTCTGTATGTCAGGAGGAAGCAGGTGTTTGGTGTTGATGACGGTGTGTCTCGGGCTCATTTGTGTTCTTCTGCTGGCCGACACCAGTACATCAATACTGCAGTATATCATGAGCACAGCAGACAGAGACCTGTTAAAGTCTTACAAGAACACAATTGAAGTGTTCAACCACACTATCAGCAGATTGCAGGACAGTTACACTGATCTAATGAATGAAAGAAAACAACTGCAGAACAACTTCAGCTCTTTGAGTCAGGAGAAACTGAAGTTAGAGACCAGAGTCAAGTTTTTGAGTGATGATCTAAAGAAAGCTTATGAAAAAGGTTGGTGCAGATCTGTTTTTGTCATCTGTTTTTCACCCTTATTTTTTTATCTTATTTTTTTAAAGTGTCCTTCTGTTAGGAAATAAGTGGGGTTCAGGTTGGTTTTTCATATCCAACGAGACGATGATCTGGTCTCAGAGCAGGCAGTACTGCAGGGATCGAGGAGCTGATCTGATCATTATCAACACTGAAGAGAAGGAGGTGAGTTTCTGTGAGTTTCTGTTCATGAATGAGAGGAAACACACTCATTCCTGTTTTATTCTCACACAGAATTTCCTAAGGGCAAAAATCTACGACAGAGTGTGGATTGGTTTGACTGACATTGAGATCGAGGGCAACATGAAATGGGTGGATTATTCACCACTGATTCAAGGGTAAGTGCTAAAAGCACTTTGCATTTATGTTAGTATTGTTATTCTTGTTTTAAAAATCCATCTCAACCAGGAAGTGTCTGAAAACACACCTCTTCCACAACCACAAGCAAATCAACTTCCAATTAATACATTCTATCAACAGAAAATTATTATTATTATTATTATTATTATTATTATTATTATTATTATTATTATTATTATTATTATTATTATTTTGCTTTCTGCACTTTCACATCTCCAGCTTATTTTGCTACTGTGATTTTACGAATTTGGGGGTTCTGAATAATTGAACATATGATGCATGTTATTCAGGTTTTGGTATGAAAAAAACCCGGATGACTACCTAGGATCTGAGGACTGTGTTGAACTGGTCCCTCCCATGGGCTGGAATGATATTCCTTGTTCATACACGAGAAAAAGCCTTTGCGAGAAATAGGTTTCATCCCAGTTCTTTGTGTTTTTGCTTATATGTTTAATAGAATCTGTCATATTGTGATCACATTATTTCTATTTTATAGGTTTATGGTCTGCTATACTTTCCTTTTATGTAAACCACTTTCATGATATCAATTTGGTTTTATAATTTTCTGTAATGTACACAATCAATAATGTTTATTCAGATGTAAAGAAATGTCATTCTTTTCTCAGTGCTTTAATGAACTCACAGCATCCTTTTTCTCGTGGGGTGAATTAGATTAATCTGCACAGCAAACCTCTGATGTGTTTGTAAACTCCACCTGTTTGGCCCAACGAAGGAATCCAACAGCTGGTCGAAGGAATAATGCGTGTTCGCCTTTTCAGGCGCTTCTATAAAGGACACTGTAATTTATTAAAGTGTGAAGATCCAATTTTAAATCTGACTCCATGTTTTAATTTAATCTGACTCTAATTGTATGTAGTTTCCTTGAGTTTGTTACGTTTATAAATTACGGCTGATCGTATGATTAGTTGTGATTTAATTTAGATCTTTGATCTCCCTGAGTATCTCTACTTCTCACTATCTTCATTCATCAAGGGACCCGATATCTCTTAGAGATATGTTTCGCGAATTACATTCTCAAACACAGACGGGCCAGTTCTGATATTAGTCAGAGGATTGCAGAGTGAATATTTTACCTTTAAGTGGTTGCGCCTGCTCACTCATCTTAGGCCTAGTCCACACGTACACGGGTATTTTTATTACCGGAGTTTTTCCTCCTCCGTTTTAAAAAACAATCGCGTCCACACAAGCACGGTTTTAAAAAAAAATCTGTCCACATGAGAACGCAAAACTACGCTATGATTGGCTGCCTGATTTCCACATGGGTCCCATTCACTGCACCAATGCACATTGCACTGACTGAGGGATGCCATGAGCTCAAGTGAAACACTTCTACGAGTTCCTTTACTTTGGACTCAGTGACAGGTAACTGTATACACAAGTGCAGGGCCGAAGTGGACTGTATAGCTTCACACACTTGCTTTACTATTTTGTATTATTGCATTCTGGCGCCTTTGTTCTGCAATACAATGAAATAACTGAACATCTGTAGGATAAACATGTGATAAGCGCTGTTAGTGGAGTCCACCGCATAGAATCGACTCACGTAAATCAAAAGGAGATGTGGAAAATCTGACGTCAAACAAAGGAGAGAACGGCGCGCACTTCAATTAAAAAAACCGAAATCTCCGGTTTCACCATCTACACGACAACGCTGTAACCGGAGTTTCTAAAAATCTTCACCCTGGCCGGAGTTTTCAAAAAATTCCGGTTTGAGTAACCGGATACAGCGTTTGCGTGTGGACGAACAGCCAAACCGCGTAGAAAAAGCTGCGGTTTTGAAAATACCCGTGTTCGTGTGGACAGGGCCTTAAAGCGTAATGGGAATAATAATCACAGGAACTGCAACTTGCTAATACAGTGATAGTCAGAAATCAGATTATCGCTAATGCTGTGCGCTATGCTCCAGTCATTGGTTTGATCTATCCTGACACAACGCCTGCGGAAATACCAGACTCCGATTGATCATACTAAAAGAAGCGGCCTTAGAATAATACAAGATTAATCAAAGTTAATGTTTATTTTAGCCAGGCAAAAACATTCAAAATATAGTCAAATTAAAAGACAATGATACACAACTGATCAGCATACAATATTACTCAAGTATGAAATAGTATAAGCATAGTTTCAAAGAGTCATCATTTACCTGGCTATAGAGACACACCGTAACAGTGTGGGAAGTTCTGGATACAGATGCTTCCCTGAGTGGTTTGCTCCTTTTTCTTAAATACTCAACCAGATCAAAGAACAATAAACATTTAGCACCCAAATATTTTTGCAGATCTTGGTTCTTTTCTCAGACCCAAATGGTCCCACCTATCCTTGAGGCCTGACAGCAAATGTTTATCAAAAGATCTTTATGAGCATCTCCTACACCAGAGGAACAAACCCGATTGTCCTTCTTTTACAACCTGTTTTACTAGAGCTGGAATGTAACCTGTACCACTGATGTGAGGATGAAACCTGTTTACCAATCACACCAAAAGTATTTATATTGACCATACAGAAACAGCTTGTGGCAGTATATGTGAGATTTTGCATGTTTGTGTGACCCAGAGGGTGAGAGGGTCATATCTCGGGAGGGGTGAGGAAATAGGATTGGACCAGGTGCAGTCTTGTTTTCTATTGTATTCAGAGAGTGAAGATTTATTGTCTTTATTGCAGCTTTAATCCCTTGAGTTTGTTCTCAGGTCAAATCCATTCTTACATAATCATGTCTTGCTCTGTCAATATGACCTTATTCTATCTGTTATCATGCATGATCAAGTGTTGGGATAAAACTACAGGAGTCTTTAGTGTCCCAGAGGACCCATATTCACCTGATTATTCTTATATTGAGTGTCAAACTGATTTTGAGTTGAATTGCTTTCTCCTTTGAATAAAAAAAAATATATATTTTTTTTTAATAGACTCGAAAATTATGTTGGCATTAGTGGAACTGCATTGGCATGGTTTAAATCAGACTTATCTGACCGTTATCAGTTTGTAGCAGTAAATGAAGAGATGTCACACCGATCACAAATTCAGTATCGAGTACCGCAAGGCTCAGTGTTAGGACCGCTGCTCTGCACCCTGTATATGCTACCACTGGGAGATATAATTAGGAAGCATGGCGTTAGTTTTCATTGTTATGCTGACAATACTCAGCTCTATATTTCCTCACGCCCTGACGAAACCTACCAATTCAGAAGATTAACGGAATGCATAGCTGATATAAAAAATTGGATGAATAGTAATTTCCTGCAACTTAATTCAGATAAAACTGAATTTTTAATTATTGGCCAGAAAAGCTCCACAAGAAGTAACCGAGAATACTGTCTAACACTTGATGACTGCTCTGTCAAGCCCTCGTCGTCAGTGAGGAACCTGGGTGTGCTCTTTGATACCAATCTTTCATTTGAAAGCCACGTTTCTAGCATCTGTAAAACTGCATTCTTCCATAAAAAAAAATAAAAAAAATAATATATATATATATATATATATATATATATATATATATATATATATATATATATATATATATATATATTGTCACGGGGTGAAGAACCACTCGACAAGGCAGGCTTCGTGAAAAGTGGCCCCGGAGGGTAGATTTATTTACAGTGAAATCAAACTGGTGAAGGAAGGGAAGCCGATGTGTGATGGCTGGTGCTTTAAGTACTCTTTAGTGCTCAATCCAACCAAAAGTGGGTGACCCAGACGTGCTCCAAAGGGGTGGGCTGTCGGTCACTCGCTGCTTTCTGGGGAGAACAGAGAAACAAAGGTTAGACCAGCGTTTTGTCGGCTCAAGACCTCAGTCTTCCCCATCTGCTCAGTCTGTGCTGCTTATGTGGCTGTGGGCTGATTGGGAGCAGCTGTGACCGATCAGCCGGCGATGAGGAGGTGCAGGTGTTTTGTGTTGGTTACCAGGGCGACGCTGATTCCTCCGAGGATGCTCGTCACATCATATATATATATATATATATATATATATATATATATATATATATATATATATATATATATATATATATATATATATATATATATATATATATAAATTACAGCACATGCTTTCAAGGCAAAATGCTGAACAGTTAGTACATGCGTTCATGAGCTCAAGGCTAGATTATTGTAATGCTCTACTGGGTGGTTGCCCTGCTCGTCTAATAAACAAACCCCAGCTGGTCAAAAATGCATCTCTTTACTATAGCATACACATAGAACATTATCAATTTCTAGTATTCAAATCAGTAAATAATTGTTAGTCTTGATTATCTAGGTCAGCCGGAACCCGGAACACTTCCCATAACACCTGATGTACTCGTTACATCATAAGAAGAATCGCATCTACACTAATCTTTGTCTCTCTTTTTATCCTGCGGTATACTGCAGTCAGCCGGATCTGGGCCGTATCCAGATCAGATGGTGGAACTGTGCCCAGACATGACCAACGCATCCTATATAAATGCAGTCCATAAAGGGGGGAGGGGGGGGGGCATACTCAGCTTTTTACACTGTTAAAGACTTGGATTCCCATCCTAAACATAAACAAAGTTTCAAAAACTAATATTGGACGTTTGATGGAGTATTTCTGTGTCAAAAATACTCCTTCCGGTTTCTGACAAGTTTCGGCGAGTTTTTTTCGAGTATGGCTCGGCTTGACGTCGACAGAGTGTCCTTGCAAGGTCCTTGTATGGGCCATACGGGCTCTTCTCCCGGTAGGGTGCACGCGCGTGACTTGAGCGAGAGAGGAAATTTACGCCCATAAACACTGCTCAGCTGCAGATCCAGTCGTCCGTGAACACTTATGTCTTTATAGTCCGCGTCACGCTCCACTTTATTCCTATGGGTGACATCAAGCGACTTCAACGCTTCAACACAGCATTCCGGGAAGGCAGCGCTGCATTTGAACCGATTTGAACGCAGAAATGACGAGAAGCTTCACAACATCGCTTTAGTCGCGTCGCAAAGTGGATCTCCACCGTTCACTGCTGTCAGGACTTCACCAAATCATACCAAAGAAGTGTGTTTTTGACGGAGAGGTCCCAGCGATAAAGGTTCGGTCCTGCTTTGGAAGCAGCCGGTGAGTAAAACTGCTTCAGATGTCTGTGCTGTTGGCTATCGTCGCATGAGTAAACATCAGTAAACGACACGATCGCGTGCTTCGTCATTTAAATGCGCTAACGAACTTCATTGCTGTTCTCTGTATAACGTTATACTAGTCTGACGTGCAAAAACGCTTTGCTTGCTACTGCTAAGGTTTAGTCGCATACAATAGTCCATAAACCGAATCATATCCTCATAAACTGCGAGTAAACACACACAAATGTTGACAGGCCACTACAGTCCATACCACAGAGACGGACGTCCTGATGTTGCTGCTTCTCCTGTTCAATTTATTTCAGCCTCCGGATCTGATTCTGAATCCGATCGATAGCCATGAGTTTCTCCACGCTTGAGGACGTCACCGCTTTGTGCGCTCGTCATTCTTTAGCTCCGCCCACACGATACGCCTCCAGGCGCTCGTTTTTTTTCCCGAAAGACTCGGTACAGCCCATATTTCTTTTATAAATATAACAAAACGCAAGACTTTTCGGAGATATGAAGGATGCAATACTACTCTATAGGTACTCAAGATTGACATGAGATTGACTGAAACTGAGTGTTTCACCCCCCCCCCCCACTTAGACATAGTATGATATAATAGATATAATCTTAGATATATATATTTTTATACCTGTAAAGGATATAATGGGTAATATAATTGTTACTGATGTTGAGAAAAGAGTCATGAGGTTACCTTTGAGGTTACCTATGGCCAACGAAATTAGCAGATCACTTGGCTCTAATTGGGGTAGATATAGACATAACTATGATTTTGTCATCTTCCCTTTTTAAGAATGACTTCATTGCCGCTCTTTGTTCTTTTCTCAGAGAAAAGCTTAACTCAAAGTCTTCCAGAGTCGCGGTCAGAGCTGATTCGAAAGACCGCCGCCGTTCGCCAGTTTCTGTGTTTACTAGAAGCACTCAAACGCAACTCGGCCGTCGTCATTATGGCCCCGCCCGCCGACTCTATACATGATGTGATTGGGCCGTCCAGATTTTGAGGAACACAGCTCAGAATGGTATTGAGAGTTCCTAGACGACACTTGCAGGCAAATTAAATTGGCTGCCGCTAGGGTGCGTCTAGATTTCTAGGCTAGGTGCAGGCATGCTTTGAGATATTTTCTTTTACATCGAGAAGCACACACAGACAAAACCACAGTAGGCCACATGGACACAAAAGCCACATAGATATAGATCTACAATAGGTCTCCTGAACCAATACCACGTTTTAGCCACTTGGGGGAGTATCGCACTAGGTGTGGTACTTCACTGTGTGACAGTACAGTAAATGAGATGGCCATGTTTACTTTTACTTTCACTTTTAACGGAAAGGGTGGAGTGTTCAATTAACAATGGAAAAGGAAATGGAGGCAAGGTCTATTTAAGCAGGTAGAAGGACACATCACAAGATATGCTAGTTGATTCATGAGAAAGAGAGTTAAAGGAAATCGTTACCGTTTGGAAGGGAACACGGCGTGTGTTTGAACCGAAGCTGACGTTACCCATGCGAGCTGTCTGATGCGATGGGGCGTCCTGCGATTCCCTAGTGACGAACTTCAAAGACTGTCTGCTGTATGGCAAGCTGTTCACAAGAGTCCAAAGTCTGTTAAACTTCGCTTCTGGAGTCTGGCGAAGTTCAGCTCTACTCTCCCATTACGATTCTGTACGCCAAAACTGGTCAGTGTGCCCCACACGTAATCTCACACTACACTTATTCACACGCTATCAAATACACACGCACATCCGCGCATTGGTTTATTGCTTGTACTCATATTTTGATTGTTCTAAGATAAATGCATTATCGTTTATCTTTAAAGGGGTCATATATAAAGGTACATGCACTTTTACAAGTTGATTATACAGCAATGTGTGTTTGTAGTGACTGTACACAACCATCCTATAATGATAACAATCCATCAGTGTTTTTTTGTTAAATCTCCTTATATGTTTTCGCCTGTCTGAAATCAAGCCGTTCGATGTGTGACATCACACGATCGGACACCCCTCGCACGACTGTTGACTGACAGCAGAGTTTCAGCTCAGACCCGCCCTGCCGTCCGCCATTGTGGATACGCTGGAGCAGAGTGCCGTCTAAGCAATTGTGGTGTTTTGATCTTGGGTGTAATAATGGACACAGCAGTCATTTTGATGTTGATTTATCTGTTATATCGAATTGATACGGTTGAACTTGCACAGATGTGTCCTGAGAGACCCACATTGTCAAACTTTCTCCTGTTGTCTAAGCAACGCTTCACACTCAAAGCCCCCACAGAACAGAGGGGCGGGGTGAGCAAAGCTCATTAACATAAAAGGCACATGCACAGAAACGGCTTATTTAAACATTGTTGGAACATTTAGGAAAGCCTATTACACAAGTTACAAAATTAACAATGTTTCTACACTCAAAAAATTAACTTATGATGCTGTTCACTTTATTCAAGCAATTCATATTGATTTAACACCATTATATCAGGTTTCTGCTTCAAATGTAATTGATTCATGTTAAACTGACATAAAACCGTTACTCTTTGACATAACTTGATGTGTTTATTTTGAAATAACATGATTCAATCAAGTAAGCCGAACAAACAGGACTTTCACTTCCCATCATGCTTTGCAAATGGGCTGAATTTGGATAGTAAATGTTTAAATAAAGTGCTATTTTATGCATTTCTAACGAGATTTGAAAATGGAGAGACTTTTTAATGTTTAATGTTTTGTTTTGTCGGTATTTAAAAGTTTGTGTTATGTTCGTGTTTTTGGACATTATCATTGTGGTGAAGTGTAGAGCATGTGCTTGGGCTGAGGATCTGCTAATAACAATTAAAGTTGTTATAATATTAAAAAAAAAAACTACTTTGGGCATGCCATGCATGTAACAAAACCATCTAGCCAATAGTGATGGGAAGTTCGGTTCTTTTCCACGAACCGGTTCTTTCGGACAGTTCGTTTCCATGATCCGGTTAAAAAAACCGGGTCACCGGATCTTTTACGTCTTTATGTAATGACGTCATTTCTATCATCCCGGCGGATGAAAATACATTCAAACACATCCATATAAAGTATTTGTAATCAAAACTTAGTATAGTAATAATTATAATTGACATCATCATCATCTTGGAAACATTTTTTCATTTATGTTTTGCAACAGCACTCAATACAGTTCACCAAATCGAACTGAATCGATTGTAACAACATCTACTCCAAGATATTAGTTTTATTTCTAGTTTGAGAGACTGTCACTGTCGTGCAAACACTGATGTTTTACACGGATTAAATAAACTTACATTGACATAATAGGCCTACTTACACAAATCCTCAGTGTTCACCCGGGCTCATGTATTATCAGCATCAGCTGTCCCAGTCCGAGAGAAACAGTTCGGTTACGACGCTCTCACGCATGCTCAGTATTTCCGCTCATCGGTTCTCAGAATCGAACATGTCCGAAAGATCGAACGTGTCCGATAGAAACGGTTCTCGATTCTGTACCGGTGATCCGTTGCAACCGGTCGATCTGACTCGAGAACCGCTGTATCAGTGTGTGTGTGTGTGTGTGTGTGTGTGTGTGTGTGTGTGTGTGTGTGTGTGCTGAGCACAGGGTGCTGAGCTGCGAACTGCTGCTGAATTGTCTATATCAAACCTACTGTTTTGATTACATGTATTTTAAAATCTGTATCGACTTAGAAATTAAATAAGATAAAAGCTGTTCCTGAAAATATCATGCATTATTGATAAAACAAATAAATGTTTAATTTGACCGTTTTACAATCCATTGTTTCCAAAACTTTAAAATAATACAGTGACAGCTTTGTTATGATGTTTCCAAACGTGATTAGTTTTATACACTTAACCTGCATTTCGTTCCTCTGAACAAATAACACGCATGCGCAGCTCATCGGCTCATCGGTTCTCAGTATCGAACGTGTCCGATAGAAACGGTTTTGATTCTGTACTGCTGATCCGAGGATCCGAGAACCACTACGTTCGGTTACACGCGCATGCTCAGTATCAGCTGCTCGTGAGTTCATCAGATATCTTAACAAAACATGTCTCACTTCAGCTAACGATTGGAGTTACAGCATCTACTTCAAGATATTCGTTTTGTTTCTAGTTTGAGAGACTGTCACTGATGGCAGAAAGTTAATAACTACAGTAACTTGTGGGATCAGCCCTGATTTGAGACGCGAACCGTTTAGAACGATTCAGTTCGATTTGGTGAACTGGTTCTCTGCTGTGCTGTTCTCATTGAGCTGTAACTGTGCCAGTGATGAGAAATGCTTTACTTGATCATTGCTTGTATGTTACAATTAGCAAGTGATCAAGTTTTGTTGACTAATAGTTTTTATAGAAATAAAGAAAACTAATTCATATGATGCAGTTCCCATAGAATAAATATGGCCATCAGTTCTATCCTACTTTATCTAGTTGGAATGACATGATTTTTTTTAGTACTTTTGACTTAATGATTTTAAGCTAATACAACAAGATTACAACAAATTTGTGTAGTTGAGCTGACACTATTAAATTAAGCTGTGCCCAACCATGGTAAATAAGTTGAATCAACCTTAATAAATTAAGTTGACCCAACGTAAGTACATTAAATTGGAATAACAGAATTGTATAATGCTGAAATAAAGCAAGTTAATCATGTGGAAATACTTTCCATGATTTTTTTATGTTAATTCAAAGAGTTTTTTTTTTTTTTGAGTGTAGTAGTTTGGATATTTTTAAATCCAGACGTAAGTGTTGTGCCTTTAATTCAAACAGATCAGTGCATTGGTATCAGTGCATATTAGCATATGTAATTTAACGATTTAGCGATTCCAACACTGAAGCAAATCGCGATTCCAGCCTAACTTCTTTTAATCGTGAAGCCCCGGTTAATAGTGGTCTGGGTGCATGTTGCTTTAAAACCCATTAGGTTTCCTTGCATTTTTGGGAAGAATGGGCTAAAATGCCATTCTATTCTGCTTTAAGCTTTCTAAAACAAAACGCGATCATTAGAGTATGCCATGTCAAGCGAATCATTAACGAGGAATTAGGCTACGATTAGATTACGACATCTCGACACACAGTCAAGTGTCTCAAATGTTGCTCTGTACAGATCTTACGACATAAGCTTGACACTGATGCAAAAAGAGCAGAGGAGAAAAATTCTACACCCAATCAACATTAGAAGTGCATAAAAATTAGGGGTGTAACGGTTCACAAAATTCACGGTTCGGTTCGATACGATACACTGGTGTCACGGTTCGGTTCGGTACGGTTCGGTATGTTTTAGATACAGCAAAAAGAAAAACTTGCCAGATAAATTACCTTTTTTAATTATTTTTTATTAGAAACAAAGTATGGATTATTATTTTTTTTTACATTGAACAATGATGGAGTTATACTTTACCCATCTTCTATGTAGTTACAGGAGTAAGACATTAGCTCTACATTAGCTCTCTCCACACTTTTTTCACACACTACTGCTTCTGTCATCCCCCAAATCCTCACTTGTTTGACTCTCAAGGGGGCGTGTCTGAAGAACGTGGCTGTTCAGCAACAGCAGTTGCTCTGACAACAGGCTGGATGTCAAGGGCTACACAAAGATACCTGACTGTAACGGCACATTACATTATGAATGGGAGCCCATTCTTCCCAAAAATGCAAGGAAACCTAATGGGTTTTAAAGCAACATGCACCCAGACCACTATTAACCGGGGCTTCACGATTAAAAGAAGTTAGGCTGGAATCGCGATTTGCTTCAGTGTTGGAATCGCTAAATCGTTAAATTACATATGCTAATATGCACTGATACCAATGCACTGATCTGTTTGAATTAAAGGCACAACACTTACGTCTGGATTTAAAAATATCCAAACTACTACACTCAAAAAAAAAAAAAACTCTTTGAATTAACATAAAAAAATCATGGAAAGTATTTCCACATGATTAACTTGCTTTATTTCAGCATTATACAATTCTGTTATTCCAATTTAATGTACTTACGTTGGGTCAACTTAATTTATTAAGGTTGATTCAACTTATTTACCATGGTTGGGCACAGCTTAATTTAATAGTGTCAGCTCAACTACACAAATTTGTTGTAATCTTGTTGTATTAGCTTAAAATCATTAAGTCAAAAGTACTAAAAAAAATCATGTCATTCCAACTAGATAAAGTAGGATAGAACTGATGGCCATATTTATTCTATGGGAACTGCATCATATGAATTAGTTTTCTTTATTTCTATAAAAACTATTAGTCAACAAAACTTGATCACTTGCTAATTGTAACATACAAGCAATGATCAAGTAAAGCATTTCTCATCACTGGCACAGTTACAGCTCAATGAGAACAGCACAGCAGAGAACCAGTTCACCAAATCGAACTGAATCGTTCTAAACGGTTCCCATTCATAGCTCCCATTCATAATGCTCCCATTATGAAGATAGTTAATCAGCTCCCATTCATAATGTAATGTGCCGTTACAGTCAGGTATCTTTGTGTAGCCCTTGACATCCAGCCTGTTGTCAGAGCAACTGCTGTTGCTTTGGCCAATTGGTTCTCTGTTTGTGCTTTTGTTTTTTGGGACAAAGCAGGAATTACTGGCTGAAATGGGCTCGTGAAGGAACATTGTAACAGGGCTCAATTACTTTAAGCATGTTCTTAAAACTCCGTCTGCAGTGCGTATGCGGCGCGTTTTGCACTGCGCATGCGGTGCAGGAGCCGCACACCCTGTTGTGCTTTCAAATATGCTGCGTTTGCAGACCGCAACCGTTAACATGGGTACGGAAAAAATACGCACCGCATAGACTACGCACTGCAGACGGAGTTTGTGTGAAAATGGGCGTAAGGTCTCATATCCGCGGCTATAAATGGGCCACTCGCCGCAGTGATGTCTTTTGCCATTTGAATAAGTTGGAAATGTCTGTCTTAATGCTGCGGGGATAGTTTGTGGCTGTTTCTCCTTTTTATCGTCTTGTTGTCGGCGTAAATGAGTTGACATGGCATTAATTATTCCCGCTGTACCATCATGTAGCAAATGTTTTTTTATTCCACACTCTTGCCAACACCATCATAGCTTACAAAGAATCCAAAGTTCACCCAAACACCAGACCTGTTGGTTATTGGAGGATCTTCTATTTCTGGTTTGTTAAACGCAATAGCCATTTTGCGAGCACCTGACTGAGCAGCCTAAAACATATTTGGTGTTTTTTTTTTCACTTCGGCGGTGTCAGGGGCATTGCCTGTTATGTCGTTTTGGTTATTGTTGAACGCATGTTATTATATTTCACACACTTTTTTATTTTTCCAAATCTAATTAATTAGTCCGAGAACCGTTCGGTACATAATGCGTACCGCGTACCGAACCGAAAGTCTCGTACCGAACGGTTCAATACGAATACGCGTATCGTTACACCCCTAATAAAAATACATATCACTGAGATGAATGCTGATGATGACGCCAGATGGTGATGAAGATTGCAGTCGTGTCTTTAATAACATGCCCAGACTTGTAATGAAAGGGATTGCTGAAACAAACTAAACAAAAGAAATCCACGAGGACAGAACTGCATGCTTCTAAATCTGACACGCAATATTTTTCTCTCATTAGTGACAAAAGCAACTCACGTCTGTTGCCGCGATGCTGCACATTTGGAATGATAGGCTGACACAGATTTAAAACACCACTGTAGCTTTTGACATTATACATTTTAACTTTAAGTAATACCATCAATCGACTGCTAAGGAATCAGCTGTGAACTTATCAACTGTGGACGCCGGTGCCAGTATTCGCGAATGTAGTAATGGGTGGGAACAGAACTTATAGACTAGAGATGACGAATAATGATTGGCTAGATAGATAGTTAATGAATGACGTGACATAGGAAACTTCCAGGTAGAACTACGCTAGAACTTCCATTTCTTACCTGTTCCAAAAAATGGCAAAAAATGACGCAATATTGATGTGCCCAGTGCCCATAGTTGTATCCCTTTAAGAGGTGTGTTCATCCCTGCCCACGTTACATCACGAGCGGGGATACACACTCTCTTTGTGTAGCCTGCTTGGGAGCGCAGCATGCCCAGGCAGCCCTCGAGGGGGCTGCTTGCGAGCATTGTGAAAAGTTACCGCTGAGAACGCTGCGCTCCCGCCGGGCACTCTTTGAGGAGGGTGCCTCGGCTCGTGTTCCCCGCGGATCTGGTCCCGCTGCCGCCGAGGCACACATAACCTGCTGTCTGGAATACCCCCAGCACAGATCATATCAGCTGTAACTTTGTATTTATTTTTGATTTGTGTTTTAGGCGATCGACTGTCTACAACAGCGTCAAGTGAGTGTTCACATCTCATAAATCACACTCTCATCTGAAGTTAAGCCAAAGAATGTCATTTATACAATTATGTGAATAAAAATAGGCAGGATGTAACCCCTTTGCATAACAATATTACTTTTATTAAATAATGTTTGACTACACTGTACTCTAATAGGTAGACCATATTTGATATCCTCACAATCTCAGACACATTTTCCATGCATTTTTGTAATGTGTTTTGTATGTACACAGAGACATATCGTAAAGAACAGTGAAATTGCTAACAGCTAAAATCAACTTCTTCTCCATCTTGACACGACACAGCAGTAGCAGTACAGCACTGACTTCACTCCTATTGGTTTTCGCTCGTGAAAATCGCTTCTTATTTGCATAACATTTCTGAAATTTTGTCGGGTGTCTCGTGTCGCTTGACACGCCCACATTCTGTCGCCAAAGTTCACTGTCTCCTGTGTCGCCGGAAGTCGCCAGCGCTCCATTAAATTAATGAGATTGTGTCGCTGCGTATCGTTGGCGGTGTGAACGGGGCTTTATACGGTGCACGTATCTCACACTGACTTCTACCCGTGTGTGTTCAGGATGTCACGGCGGGGGACGGCAGTGTAGCTAAAGAAAAAAAATCCAATGATATCTGCACTGATTATTAAAATTAAAATACATTAGTTTTTGTTATGTGTTATGTTGTATTCTGTATTTTGTGAAGAGTTCCCTCTTCATGTTTTACTTTGTATATTTTTACATCTAGGGCCAATGTGTCAGTAAACTGGATTATTAATCTCATGCAAATGAAGGCTGTATAGTCTGTGTCCATTGGTTGCACAGCACTGGTAGGCCTTCTAGTGGCTGATTTGTGAATTGTTGTTGTAAGGTCCATCCGTTAGCCCAAGAACAGAATCTAATGGCCTGGTCGAAGGACTTCTGCGTGTAAGACTTTTCAGCATTTAAGTTAAAAGCACTTAATTTATTCATATCGAATTTCCAATCTGACTCCATTAATAATTTTGATCTGACTTTGTTCAATTTTTTACATTTGTACCTTAACAGCTGATCATAATATTAGTTCTATTTTTTTTTATTTTTTTTTAAGATCGTTGATTTCTTCTCTTAGTTTAATACATTCAATAATAATGCACAGGCCTACTGGCCTGCAAAAAGGTACAGAAATTGAATAAAGTAATCAAATGTAAAATAACTGCATATTTAACTGTTTAAAGATTTATCCTTATTAAACTTATAAAAGCTATTCAGTCAAGAACAGAACTTTTTTGATATAAAGTTTTGTCTCTTCAGAAATTGTGGACTAAATTGCTCTATTCACATAGATTAGTTTTACAATATCTTTATGATCTTTTTGAATCGTCAAAGTGTCAGCTGTCTGGCTGTTTATGGAGGAACAGAAATATCTGATTTCATTAAAAATAAAAGATGAGCAAAAGTCTTACAGGTTTGGAATGACATGAGGGCAAGTAATTCATGACAGAAATAAATTTGTTTGGTGAACTAACCCTTTACACTGCCTGAGGATAATAATCAGGTTTATTTAAGGTCCTAATTATATAAACATACAAAGTAAAACATAAAAAGGGGACTCATCGTAAAATACATAATACAACAAATTATAAATGAAACATAAAGATAAAAAAGTAAGATTACACTCCAAAAAAATATAAAACAAAAAGAAACAGGCATAACATTTTTTCAGTACACAATAACACTCATTTTCTTGCAAAGGGTCAAAGAAAACAAATGAAGCTAAAATAAAACTATATCACCCGGTATCACAGACAAGGCTTAAGATAGTCCCAGACTAAAATGCATGTTTGAGCTGTTTAAACGGGAAGAAACTTGCATTGGAATATTTTAAAATATGTCACTGCCATCATATTGTCTCAAGATTCACACCAGTAATATATATATTTGAATCTTTAAAATAATATTTAAAAATAATAATTATCAAAAGCAAGTTTATATGAGCTACTTAAATGTTATAATATAAGTAAGGCCTAATCCTGGATTAATCTAAGCCCTGTCTGTGAAACCAGGCCTTTAGTGACTCATGACTGATGATCCCTGTCAATCATCAGTGGCTCCGCCCACAGAGCTCAGGATTGGTCCCTTTGTGCTCCGCCTCTTACTGCAGCCTCTTCCTGTTGATCTGAACACACAATAAGATGAAGAAAGACTGACTGAAGTTCATCAACAACATTATAAACCCTTTCACAAGAATCATAAAGCAATCACACTAGTACTGAAGAGAGTTTTATTGATTATATTGAGAAGAGCTGCAGGTTCTGACACTTACTGATGGATTCTAATGTTTAGAAAAGCTAAAGAGTTGTGCAGGAGTCTTCGGGAGGTCTGGGATCAACGGTCTGTTTGAAAGAGAGCGAGAGATCGGTCATGTGATCATCTGTGATGGAGGATCTAGACGTTCGAGACGCATCGATCAGTCTGTGACATCAAAGTACAGCGAGAGTGATTAGAGACCAAACAACTTATGCTTTTGAATCGCTCTCGTGGTACTTTCTAATATGCTGATCAGTCTTAGCAGCACCAATGCATCTCAAACAAGCCTTCTGACATTGAAGTCTCACTTACTGTAAGTGTGTTGTATAGGTCAAAGGTCATGGGCTTGAGCTCAAGCACTTTAAGGGTGTCTTCATTGTAATAAGAGATCTGTCGGGACAGAGACAGAAGGACTTGCATCACAATGGGAGCAGGGAATATGATTAAAATGATTAATCGTGATTAATCGCATGGTTTTCTGTGTTTAATCGTGATTAATCCCAGCATGCACAAAATTCAATAATGAATGCAAAAGTGCTGCTAAATGAACAAAAGTGCAATAACATATGGTTTGCAAACACACAAATAAGGTGTTTTTTTACAGCAGTTAAAAGCTAGTAACAGTTATTGGTGATATAAATATATTGATTCTGTAGTAATATTCTCATCAGTGTTCTGTCAGCTTTTACATAGGCCGACTTAAATCTGCATATTTGTGATATTCACCCCAGGGCGTTATTTAATTTTATAAAGGCCATTTTTTTAAAAATCTTATTAAATGTATGCATCATCTTTCATGATAAATTCTTACATTTGATGAATAAATTCAGTTATAATAGTAAAGACACTATAGGCTGATACCAATCAAATTAAATAATTTAAACTGCAAAAAATACAGCTGCAATAAATAATGCTATAAAATTGATGTTCTAAATAAAACATGCAATCATACTTTTAAACACAACCGCCAATAGGGGGCAGCAAGTGATCGTCTTTATAAGTGAGTCATTGAATCCGCCCAATGGAAACGCGGAAATTTCGCAAAAACTCCCATATATCGCAAACATTTTTACGCTCTCATGAGGTGGTTTTTCAGGCAATTCGAAAAAGGAAATTTTCGCAAAACTGCAATGGAAATGTTTTTTTCGCATTTACACATCACCTGTTCCGGTGACGCATTGCTGCAACATAGGGCCTATATATTATATTTTCCACTCAATTGTGTCGTAATAACAAGATAATGTAGTTAAAAGGACATATATTTTCTCCTAATAAGGACTACAGGCTATATATACTGTAATTAAGACATATATTCAAGAAATGTATTAAAACAGAAAGAGCTAGCCTATAGTTTCAGCCTTACTCAAAGGCCGAGGAAACAGGCCAGTTACGCACGTCAATCCATTCCAGACGATCTTAGTTTGCTTCTTATTTAATAAACAGGCAATTAATTGATGAAAAATTTATCAAAATAAAAATACAATTTATACAAAACTAAAAAAAATTTTTTAAGAAAGACTTTCTAGAAAATAATACTCGAAGTGATCAAAATCATGTGACTCCCCAGGTCTCAAACATATTGCGATTCTTACTCATGCTGCTCACTTTTCATAATCAACAAATAAATTAAAATAATAATATTACAGGCTAATGTTTAGGCCTGAACGTAGCCTAATTAGTTTCGTAGTTAGGCTATGTTTTCTTTAACCCACGGCCGAAAAAAACACTGGCGTTTTCTCATTTGTTCCTTCTTCCTTTAAGAGAGATAAAAACAATTCACAATACTCTGTCATTTTTAGCTCTACAGATGAGTTCAAGACATAATTATAAACTCTAACCTGTCTATTTTTATTTGTGGACTCAGGGAACTAATTATTTTGCATGCACTCACTCCAAACGCTGTCTCCATTTTAAAAAAATATATATATATTTTGTTAAATGCCAATTTTTTATTTCCAAAGCATTTCTAAATTCAGTTAATATGCCCAACAAACGAAATGTCTAGACAAAATAGCGAAAGTGATAAAAATATATAAATATAAAATAAAATAAAAATATTTGAGTTACTATGCAAATTCAAACAATTCGCTCTTCTCTTTATGCGTCAACCTGGCGCGTGTAAAAGTCGATCATTCTTTACTGATGACGGTTTCGGTTTATTTGGAGAGAAGACGAGACGGAGTTCTTTAATAAACTCATAAAAGACAATAGGATTACAGGAATACTGGATTCTAAACACAGAAATGCTACATTATCATGAAGACCTTGAAGAAGATCTGACACACACACACACACACACACACACACACCTCATATCCGTGCCGCTTAAGTAACCTGAGGGGCTTTCCTTGCCATTAATGCTTGGACATTGGACCCGTCTCCTTCCAATAAAAACAATGGCTAGTGTGGTGGATGGGATATACAAACCTACCAAGTGCCATCATTTTGGAATGACATATCGCAAGAGGAAAATAATATGTTTTAGTCGCATAACTGCAGCTATGGAAACGCTGTCATTTCGCAATAGTTTTTTTATCAACATTTAAGAAATATCACACAAGTTTTTCACAAATCTGTAATGGAAACGCAGCTACTGATGCAGTGACCCCTTCTGTGATTCTGCTTGTTGAAAGCAGGTGTTCATCACTAATGGTCAATCATCACTTAATTAATCACTTCATCTCATTAACTTTAACACTGCTTCAGATTTACTTTCAATACTTGAGTGTGGAGTCAAATAAACTCTGAGGAGAGTTCATTTAACACTGGGTTTTTTTCCTATGGGTTTATGTATATCGTCTCATATGAGTCATTTGAGACTGAAGCTGCATGCAGATCAAAGAGACAGATTACACAGATAACGGCTGATTGATTAATTTTCTACTTCTGTAAAGTCGTGTTGTGTCTGAATGATTTACCTTATCCACTGTGAGATCTTCAGATTTAACACGTCTTCGTTTCTTTCTGTTATAATGACAGACGTTAACAGCATATGATGCCTCTATTTGAAATTATCAATGTTGTTTGTGGTTCTCACATTATAAACAGGATGACGGTGATAATGATGATGACAAGGATGAATATTGCTCCACATTCCACTGTGATCCCAAAAACGACATGCCAACTGGATCTATAAAGCTCTGAAAGAGAGAATTGTTGTCATCTAAGGCTAACTGTCCAGACTGAAGAAAGTTATGCAAGTTTGCTCTTATAAAAGCTTCACCTGTGACAGTTACAGCGTCTGATATCTGAGATCCATGTTGATTATGAGCCTGACAGTAGAAGCGTCCACTCTGTAGTGCACTGAAACTCTGTCCAGATCCAACAGCTGAGGTTTCATTCTCCTTAAACCAGCTGAAGTTCAGAGCAGGAGGGTTTGAATCACTGCTGCAGCTCAGAGTCACTGAATCTCCCTCCACTATTACACCAGATCCGTTTATCAACACTGAGACGCTCCTGGGTGGATCTAAAAAGAACAAAAGACATGTTATACTCATGTTTTACGGTTGTTAATCCCCTAAATCACAGTTACTGAATCATCATTAACTCACACATGACATTTAGAGTCACAGCATCAGAGTATTTCTCTCCACTTTCATTGATGGACTTGCACTTGTATTCTCCACTGTCGTCAGAGCTGATGTTTGAGATGCTGTAGATTCTTCCAGATCCTACAATCGTTTCTCCTTTAAACCAGCTGAAGTTCAGAGCAGGAGGGTTTAAATCACTGCTGCAGCTCAGAGTCACTGAATCTCCCTCCACTATTACACCAGATGGACTGATGGACACTGAGACGCTCTTTGGAGGGTCTAAAAACAATCATCAAATTTATTGCGACAAGGATCTTAAAAATATTTTTGAGCAAATAATTATTGATGAAAATCATTATAAACTTGCTGGAATGTTCCACAGTATCTTATGTTTTATAATAAACTCACACATGACGTTTAGAGTCACAGCATCAGAGTATTTCTCTCCATGTTCATTGATGGACTTGCACTTGTACTTTTTATTGTCATCAGAGCTGATGTTTGAGATGCTGTAGATTCTTCCAGATCCTACAAACTTTCTTCCTTTAAACCAGTTAATTTCTGCAGGAGGTTTTGAATCACTGCTGCAGTTCAGAGTCACTGAATCTCCCTCCACTATTACACCAGATGGACTGATGGACACTGAGACGCTCCTGGGTGGGTCTGAAAACAATCATCAAATTTATTGTGACATGGGTCATAAAACATTTTTTTGCAACTAATTATTGATTACAATAATAATAAACATGCTGAAATATTCTACAGCATCTTGTGTTTTGCAATAAACTCACACATGACATTTAAAGTCACAGTATCAGAGTATTTCTCTCCATGTTTATTGATGGACTTGCACTTGTATTCTCCACTGTCATCAGAGCTGATCTTTGAGATGCTGTAGATTCTTCCAGATCCTACAATCGTTCCTCCTTTAAACCAGCTGAAGTTCAGAGCAGGAGGGTTTGAATCACTGCTGCAGCTTAGAGTCACTGAATCTCCCTCCACTATTACACCAGATGGACTGATGGACACTGAGACGCTCCTGGGTGGGTCTGAAAACAATAATCACATTTATTGTGACATGGATTATAAAAAAAAAAAATGTGCAGCTTATTATTGATGAAAATCATAATAAACATGCTGAAATGTTTTAAAGCATCTTGTGATGTTATAATAAACTTACAAAAGATGTTTAAAGTCACAGCATCAGAGTATTTAACTCCATGTTCATTTCTGGATCTACACTTGTATTCTCCACTGTCATCAGAGCTGATGTTTGAGATGCTGTAGATTCTTCTAGATCCTACAAACTTTCTTCCTTTAAACCAGTTGATTTCTGCAGGAGGGTTTGAATCACTGCTGCAGTTCAGAGTCACTGAATCTCCCTCCACTATTACACCAGATGGACTGATGGACACTGAGACGCTCCTGGGTGGATCTGAAAACAATCATCAAATTTATTGTGACATGGATCATAAAACATTTTTGTGCAACTAATTATTGATTACAATCATAATAAACATGCTGAAATGGTCTACAGCATCTTGTGTTCCCTTTCAGTTAGTACACTCCGAGTTACGTCAGTACTGGAGAAATGGGGTTTCGCTTAGAAAGCAAGCTTCCTTCAATCTCAATCAAAATGATCCAATGACATGAAAATGTCATGGGTCTGTGAAATTTGCATAATGCAACTCCACCCCACCGTGTGGGTATAAACGAGTAGCATTGCAGTCACGCATTTATGTTAATGCTTCGGAGCAGATTTCAACTTGCCTTCCTAAACGTTATCTCTCTTCAACACAAGTGTCTCCCCATAGTGTTGGTGATACGGCACATTCCAGCAAGTTCCGCAATCCTGTTGATCTGTGCAGTAGTCTGTGCAGGTCTGTGTGTTCTCCCTTAGCACTCTGCCTGAGAAAAAACTCCTCTCTAAAAGAGCTGCATGTGGCACATCTTTTAAAAGATGTCTCGCCCATGCTCCGTTCCTGGATGCAGTCGTCAGGTTAGTCTGCTTGACGGGCATGAGCGCAGCTCGGTATGCTTGGGCTTAGTGCATACAGAGCGACTGTTCATGGATGTGTCATGTTCTCACTGCGAGAAAATGACCATCACTGTGTTAAGATCGAGACTCAGTGATCTCCGTACAGGAGGAAGAGTCCCCTCTACCACACCCCAATCTGATGGCTCCTCGAGAGGCAGGTCAGGGTGATCTGAGGGTAACGGTGTGGACCAACCCGATGAATGTTCGTCGGGCCACACCCCCCTCCACAACACTGCCCGTGGTGCTTCCAGATGAAGGCGCTGGTGTGTCCTGTCCTGGGCCCAGTGTCTAATTGGGGGCGTCGGCAGATGACGCCATGTCGATCGCTGCGTCACAAGGCAGGCTTGATTCCTCTGGAGATGAGGTTTCAGCTGTGTTGCCTCCCTCGAGAGTCCCAGCGTTGCCCTAGTCTGATCCAGAGCTAACGGCCATGCTAGCTTGGGCAGCCGAGAGCATAGAGCTTGAGTGGAACCCTCTGCCATGTCCCGAGCACTTGAGGCTCGATGATTGGTATCTGTGGAGCATTCTGTTGAGATGCAACTCTGTCCGCAGAGTGCCTCCGCGTGACGACCCAAAGCACACCTCAAAGGCCTGTAGGTTCTCATCCACTCTCGTGGGCAAGGCTATAGAGCTGCGGGGCAGACCACGTCCGCTTTGCATTCTATGGCCCTCCTTCAAGTCCATCAGGTGAAGGTGCTCAGAGATAAGCAAGAGCGTAGGGCTGACCCTGCTCTCATGCAGGAGCTGCGTGCGGCCACCGACTTTGCACAATGGCACGAGCTGTTGGTCAGGTGATGTCCACTTGTGTGGTCAAGGAGCACCACCTATGGCTCAACCTGACTGAGATGCGCAAGGCTGACAGGACACGGTTCCTGAACGCCCCCATCTCCCCGGCTGGGAGTTGGCTGTGTAAACCAGGCTGGACTTCGCCCAACAGTTCTCGGCCGCTCAGAGACAGACCGAGGCCATCAAGCACATACTGCCCGGGCAGACCGCTGCTGTGCCCGCTCCACTACCATCCCAGGTGCCTCAGCCTGCTCCCCACCAAGGCTGCCCTCCTGCGGCACCCACCCCTCCCGCTCCACCACAAGCAGCAGCCTTCACCCGGGCTGTGACGTAATTAGACTGGACCCCCATTTCGCCAATACTGACGTAACTCGGAGTGTACTGACTGAAAGGGAACGTCTCGGTTACGTATGTAACCCTCGTTCTCTAAAGGAAGGGAACGGAGACGTTACGTCCCAATGCCACATCCGCTGTACCGCTGGTATGGCCGAGGTGGTCTGCCTCGGCTCCTCAGTAATTAACAAAAATGCGTGACTGCAATGCAACGCCGCCAATACCCACGGGGTGGGGCGGAGTTGCATTATGCAAATTCCACAGACCCATGACATTTTCATGTCATTGGATCGTTGTGATTGAGATCGAAGGCAGCTGGCTTTCTAAGCGAAACCCCCATTTCGTCAGTACTGACGTAACTGCTCCGTTTTCTTCCTTCAGGGAACGAGGGTTACATACGTAACCGAGACGTTTTGCAATAAACTCACACATGACGTTTAAAGACACAGCATCAGAGTATGTCTCTCCATGTTCATTAATGGATCTGCACTTGTATTCTCCAATATCATCGGAGCTGATCTTTGAGATGCTGTAGATTCTTCCGGATCCTATAATAATTTCTCCTTTGAACCAGCTGAAGTTCAGAGCAGGAGGGTTTGAATCACTGCTGCAGCTCAGAGTCACTGAATCTCTCTCCACTATTACACCAGATGAACTGATGGACACTGAGACACTCCTGGGTGAGTCTGAAAACAATCATCACATTTATTGTGACATGGATTATAAAACATTTTTGTGCAGCTAATTATTGATGAAATCATAATAAACATGCTTAAATGTTCTACAGCATCTTATGTAGGGGTGACCCCTAATAGTCGAAGATTCGATGCATCGATATGCAGGACCGGATTCGATCACTGATCTCATGGTCGAATCTTCGCCGGTGTTATGAAACGAGGATCATACCATTTTGGCAATATGGGTGTGCTCAATATTAGTGTTATAAAGACGTGTTGCGGCGCTGAGTGATCGCCCCTTTAAGGGCACTGAGCTTCGCACCGGACGCGTGCGCCTTTAAAAATCAAACACAAATACACCGACGGCGGCATTCGACGCGCTGTCCGCGCGATTAAATGTATATTTCCCTCAAATCGTGAATGCACATACTGATTTCACCCTGTGCTACAAGATACACTCATCGTGCAGCTCTTCTGTCAGAAGTCGATTCAAAATTGAGCTTGCGCTGATATAATGTTTACGTCTGCCTGGTGTGAGAGACGGCGCTGAGCTTCAGTCCGGTGGGCGACCCCCCTTCAGACACAATCAGCTTAAGAATGTGCATATAAACGCACTCAAAGTGTTCTTTTCCTCTCAAGGCAGGTATTTTTTTTTTAGGTTTATTTATCAAAATGTTCTTTTATATATTTGTGTGATGTTCTGTGTTTCGATCGCGGCATTTAAATGTTATGAGTGAACGGTTAATTTACGAATGTGTAGTGTAGCCTAGTTTTGATCACTTTATTAAAAGTGTTGGCTGTGTGCCGTGTGTAAAGTAAAATAAAAATGGTCTTAGCCTCCTACTGACTAGTGTCCTGCCCTTCCCAACCCGTTTATACCGTTTATTTTTTTCTGGTCTATGGTTTACACACACACATATGATTCGACTATTGGTCGACCATAGAGAGATTCGAAAATTATGATTCGAATGTGTAAATCCTTAGTCGGGGACACCCCTAAACTTATGTTTTATAATAAACTCACACATGACATTTAAAGTCACAGCATCAGAGTATTTCTCTCCATGTTCATTGATGGACTTGCACTTGTATTCTCCACTGTCATCAGAGCTGATCTTTGAGATGCTGTAGATTCTTCCAGATCCTACAAACTTTCTTCCTTTAAACCAGTTGAAGTTCAGACCAGGAGGGTTTGAATCACTGCTGCAGCTCAGAGTCACTGCATCTCCCTCCACTATTACACCAGATGGACTGATGGACACTGAGACACTCTTGGGTGGGTCTAAAAACAGTTGTGACAAGGATCATAAAACATTTTTGTGCAGCTAATTATGGAAGAAAATCATTATAAAGATGCTGACATGTTCTGCAGAATCTAACACAGCAAATCCCCAGTGTTAAATCAACCCTGCTCAGAGAGTATTTGTTCCCACTTCTCAGAGAGGAGATAATTAAGTGATTGGCATTTAGTGATGAAAACCTGATGATAATGAGCAGAATCACCGAAGAAATGATAAACAAAATAACTAAAACTGACTTCAGCAACAGCCTTAGATGAAATCAACTGAAGATAAAAGAAGACATTCAATCTCTGAAGATCTCAGCAGAGGAGGATGAAACAGCTCCACAATTATCAGGCTTGTGCAAAAATCTGAATTTCAGAATTAGCCTCCATTCAATTCATGAATTCGAATTTGAATTTAATTGACTCGACCCCGCAGGAATTTGAATTTGAATGACAGGAAACAGAATTAAATGCATGGCAATTCAAAGAAATTCCACACAGTCACACAACAAAAAGAATGCTTTGAATCTCACATGCATTCAGTGTTAGGAAGGTTACTTTGTAAATGAAATGTAATCGCTTACTGTTATAAGTTACCCATTATAAATGTGGTTTGGATTACTTTATCAATGCAAAGCAATTTCCTTTTAATATAATTAGTAACTCACTGAATTACCACATTTTACCACAGTAATACAATTACATTCATTTTGTAATTTAATAACAATTTCATTACACATAACTACACTGTTAACAATATTACACACTCTACTTTTTTTTAATCTACCTGAATAAATTAAACAAATTTTCCTACATTATTTAGTCTATAACACATGGTGAATTTATTATAATATGTGGAATGTGCTTTAATTTAAGTTCACTTTTAAAATAAAGTTATGAATTAGAGTATAGAAATGACCTGTTTATATTTGACTTATGTTGCAGATAATAGACTGTATGCTGCTAGAAAAACAAAAGTAGAATCAAACATGTTATTGCACTACTGGAATTGGCAAAGTTAATGCTCATTGAACAGATGTAACGGGCCTGTTCTAGGTGGGGATCAAACCCTGGTCTCTAGTGTTCAAAGGCTCTGGGTTTACTGACTGAGCTAAGTCCCCAGTTAATGAATCCAAGGGCAGAGGTGGCAAAAGCAAGGAGTCTTTAAACTTCAAACAAAGACAATCTTTACTGAAGAAAATTGCAACAAAACAAAGGAAGCCTGGCTTCCAAAAAACAGAGAAAAACAAAACAGACACAAGGGTACAAAAAACATTAATAAATACAAACTTAGCTTGCGGCTGACAACGGGTAGCAGGCTCAAGACTGAACAAAACAGCATGTTACAAATCCACTTAAATAGGCAAAACATAGGTGTCCCATATCAGGCATAATGAGTGGTAGTGTTTAGTAGGAGTCTGGTGAGAAGCGCCACCTGCTGACCAGGAGGAAAATAGCAGTCCAGTGATGAGTTCTCACAGGAGTCTCCCCTCTAAGAACGGCTCCTGATATTCCCTTGAAGGAGACTTTGGGTACGATGGAAGGCTTTAATGAGTGCTGGGTTCAGGATGTCTCGAGCAGGCACCCACGTGCACTCCCCAGGGCCGTAACCCTCTCAGTGGACCAAAAACTGCACCTTTCCACGGACCATAAGAGAATCCACCAGCCTACGTACAGTGTAAGCTTGTTGTCCATTGAGGATACGGGCAGCTGGGACAGGTTTGCAAGCTGGGGAAAGAGAGGAACAAACAACAGGCTTTAGCCGAGAGACATGAAATGTTGGGTGGATTCTCATAGACCTGGGCAGAAGCAGACGATAAGATACTGGATTTAGGTTCCTGAGGATCTTAAAAAGCCCAATATAACGTGGAGCCAGTTTGCGAGATTCTACCCGCAGCGGAAGATTTCTGGTTGCAAGCCACACCCTCTGACCCGGACGAAGCATTGGTCCCAACGGTCGGCACCGGTTAGCTTGCCTCCGCTGTTGTTGAGTGGCTTTCAGTAACGTTGCCCGGGCCTTCTTTCCAAGCCCGTTGACACCGGCGAACCATTTGAGCAGCAGCAGGAACACATACCTCTGTCTCCTTTCCAGGGAACAAAAGAGGGGGAAAGCCGTACTGGCACTCGAAAGGAGACATGCCTAAGGAGGAATGGTAGAGAGTATTATGTGCAAATTTTGCCCATACTAATCGAGAGCTCCAAGTGGTCTGCTACCAAACATTTCAAAGTCTTCTCTATCTCCTGATTCACCCTCCCTGTCTGTCCATTAGACTGTGGGTGAAAACCTGATGACAGACTAATATTAGACCCAATGAGGCGGCTAAATGCCTTCCAGAACCGAGAGGTGAACTGAGACCCTCTATTGGAGACCATATCCTGGGGAAATTCAAGAATCCTGAACACGTGCTGCATTAGGAGCTCTGCAGTCTGGCTTGCTGTGGGAAGTTTGGGTAATGGCAGGAGGTGACAAGCTTTAGAAAATCTATCCACCACCACAAGAATGACTGTATTACCTTGGGATTTCGATAGCCCTGTGACATAGTCTAGAGATATGTGTGACCAAGGATGTTTAGGGATAGGTAGAGGATGCAGTAGCCCTTGAGGGTGGGTTCTAGGATCCTTGTTCTGGGCACATACAGTACAAGTGGCAACAAAATCCTGGACGTCTTTTTGCAACTTTGGCCACCAAAACCTTCTCCGGATGAGCTTGCAAGTTCTAGTGGCTCCAGGATGACCAGAGGGGAGGGAATTACGTGCCCATTGTAACACATCAGAGCGTAGTCGGTTAGGTACAAGAGACGTCCTGGTGGACCATTACCTGGAACCAACTGTTTCTGTTGGGCCTTCTTAATTTCAGCCTCAATGCCCCACTGGATAGCTGCCACTATTCTGGAGGTAGGTAGGATGGGTTCCGGTCTGGACTCCTCCTCTGGGGAATCAAACTGCCTTGACAGTGCATCTGGTTTTGAATTCTTGGAACCTGGGTGGTAAGAAAGAACAGAGTCAAACCGGTTAAAAAACAGCCCAACGTGCCTGGCGGGAATTCATTCTCTTGGCCTCCCGAATGTAGGTAAGGTTTCTATGGCCTGTCCAGATGTGGAATGGATGCTTGGCCCCCTCCAACCAATGCCTCCACTCCTCCAGCGCCACCTTTACTGCCAAAAGCTCCCGGTTTCCAATGTCATAGTTCCTCTCTGCTGCAGTAAGTCGACGAGACAGGTAAGCACATGGGTGAAGACTGCCTCTACACCCACATCTAAAGCATCCATCTCCACCACAAAGGGCAACTCTGGATCTGGAAGGGTTAAGATGGGAGCAGACGTAAAGAGTTGTCTCAGCTTGTTAAAAGCTTGGTTGGCCTTCTCAGTCCATGTGAATGGCTGGACAGACTTCTTGGTCAGTGCGGAAAGAGGTTCTGCAACAGAGCTAAAGTTTCTTATAAACCTCCTATAAAAATTAGCAAACCCAAAAAAACATTGTACCTGCTTCACAGAACAAGGCTGAGGCCATTCTTGCACTGCATGAACCTTGCCAGGATCCATCTGGAGACTGCCCTTGGAAACGGAGAAGCCAAGAAATGGGGCTGAAGACACATGGAACTCACTCTTCTCAAGCTTGACGAAAAGGCTGTGTTTAAGTAACTGGGACAGGACCTGTCGAACATGTTGAACGTGTTCCTTATAGTTACTTGAGAAAATCAGAATATCGTCAAGGTAAATGAAAACAAACTTGTTCAGCATCTCCTGTAGGGCATCATTTATGAACGCCTGGAAGACAGCTGGGGCATTGACCAGGCCAAAGGGCATTACCTGGTACTCATAGTGGCCGTCTAGCGCCGTAATGGTTCGAGGTTTCCAGAGGAGCACCGATGGAATTCCCAAGCGCTTGGCTACATCTAGATCCAAAAAGTTTTCAACAGCCCCAGAATCAATGAAAGCACCAAGCTGGTGATGCTTGTTGTTGTGGACGATGGTGGCTTAAACCGTGACCCCAGAGGTTGCAGGATGGGGGAAGATATCCACTCTCGCTCCAGTTCCCCCTTTCCTGGATGAGAACTGGCTTTTCCCCCTTTCCTGGACGAGAACTGGCTTTTCCCGACAATTCAGGGCAGTTTGATCAAAAATGGCCAGACTTCCCACAGTACAGACAGCGTTGTTCCCTCATCTGGCGATCCCTTTCTGTCTGGGTTAGTTTAGTTCTAACAAGCTGTATCGGTTCCTCCAGATCATTGGGTTTCCAGGGAGGTGCAACAGTATTTGGATTCAACAGATAAGGATTCCTGAGGACGATACAAACCAGTCTCTCGGCGTCGTTCCTGTTGTCGTTCTTGGAGACGATGATCTACTCGGATGGCTACATCGATGAGGGATTCCAAATCAGGAGAAGGGTCTCTAAATGCCAACTCATCCTTGAGTTCAGAAGACAAGGCTTGGTGGAATGTGGCCTTCAAGGCTCGCTGGTCCCATCCACTCTCTGAAGCCAGGGTACGAAACTCAATGGCAAACTCTGCCACACTCCGAGTGCCCTGAGAGAGTCGAAGCAAACGGTAGTCCACATCTCCTGTGCATGCCGGATGGTGGAAGACCCTCCTCATTTCAGTAATGAAGTTGCTGCTGTTTGCAGTTAATGGTGACCGTTGATCCCACAAAGTTGAGGCCCAGTCTAATGCCTTGCCAGTGAGAAGGGTGATGATGTAGGCCACCTTGCTGCTCTCTGTGGGGAAGCTTCCAGGTTGGAGTTGAAATACTAGGGTGCACTGAGTGACAAAGCCACGACACTTCTCAGGACTGGAAAACTGGGACACCATGTCATCCTGAATAAAGAGGACAAGGACAACCCAAGTTGTTAACAGTGCTCCGTTCAGAAGCTGCATAGCTGATGGTATGGGGTTGCATGAGTGTGTGTGGCATGGGCAGCTTACACATCTGGAAAGGCACCATCAAGGCTGAAAGGTATATCCAAGTTCTAGAACAACATATGTTCCCATCCAGACGTTGTCTCTTTTAGGGAAGACCTTGCATTTTCCAACATGAAAATGTCAGACCACATACTGCATCAATTACAACATCATGGCTGCGTAGAAGAAGGATCCGGGCACTGAAATGGCCAGCCTGCAGTCCAGATATTTCACCCATAGAAAACATATGGCGCATCATAAAGAAGAAGATGCGATAAAGAAGACCTAATACAGTTGAGCAACTAGAAGCCTGTATTAGACAATAATGGGACAACATTCCTTTTCCTAAACTTGAGCAACTTGTCTCCTCAGTCACCAGACATTTGCAGACTTCATTAAAAATAAAATAAATAAATAAATAAATAAATAAATAATAAAGTTCAACCACTCATTTCTAATATTAGGATCCAAAGGAAGTTTATGCAGCAACTGTGTTCTTCCACAACCAGGAATAGCGCAATATCTTTATATCTACTTCGGCAGGTTTATTGCATCTGGCTAATGTGATCCGAACAGCTTCATGAGTGGGTACTGAATTAGACATGCTGTAGAGACGGTGTTTCGCAACAGATGATGTCAAGATGCGAACATCATCGTTTTCCTGGCCTGGTGTCTATAAAAGCTTTTCTTTGACTAACAGCTCTGAAACTTACAGAATATTATTATATTACCATGACCTTTTATTTATCAAAAGCTCAAGGGATAGTTGATTTCTCAATTGATCACCCCTTTAAAAGGAACAAATGAATCTGTACTCACACATGACATTGAGATAAACATCAGGCGATGTGTGAGTGTGTCCGTGTACAGCACAGCTATATCTGCCTGCATCCTCTCTTCTGACTGACTGCAGCAGGAGTTCATTGTTTCCGTCTCTTCTCTCAGTTAATGGCTGTGAGTTTCTGGACCAGATGAATGTTGCTCTGTCAGTCAGAGTGCAGCTGCTTTTACATGTCAGACGGACTGAATCTCCCTCTTTCACTCTCTCAGGAGACTCCACCTGAAGATCTGAACACAACACACACATTATATCTAGTGCTGCTGTCATACACTCATTATTATTCAACATAATGCACAGAAGAAGAGATAAACCTCATGAAACTCACCTGTGACAGTAAGAGTCACTCCTGGAGCACCAATCCATATCCCACCAGCTTTATTACTGATGAATCTGAAATAGTACTCGTGTGAATCCTTTAGTGTCACATGACTCAGTCTGATGGTGCAGTTCTGCTGTTTATCTCCCAGATACTGAAGCCTCTGACTGTATTCAGGGTCCTTAGACAGATCTGGAAACCCTTTACCCCATTGAATAGGACCTTTGATCCAGAGGACTTCATTGATCTGATATCCAGTAGGGTATGTATAAGAGCAGCTCATTATCACTGTTGAGTCCTTTAGTGCACAGATGTGTGAAGGACTGTAACTCACACCCCAACCAGCACTAGAAAACACTGAAACACAGAAGTCATTAAACTGTAAATGTTGTTTTATCATTAACACACTGTGAAAACTCAGGAAAGCATGACTATATTTTTATGTAAATGATAGTTCATAACATAAAAATCACAGGCTTATCTTCTTAAAAACTAATAAAGGATCTCAGTGTGAATTAGTTCATGAGTTTAAGGAGGGTGTTGCAGAAAAGCAGAAAAGAACAGAGACAGACGTGTGAAAACAGAGCAAAGAAATCAGCCACGGACATCATGATACTTTCTCCATTATAATGCAACAAATGACAAATAATTTTGAGACTTTTTGTTCATATTCATCAAAAAAAGGCCAAAACTTTGAATTATCTGATGCTACAAAACATAACTTCCTGCTATAGACGAGAAACATCTGACGGCTGAAATACACACAAACACAAACCAAATGTTTAACAGCACTATATAAGACAAAATATACTGACAAACAAGATAGTAAACAGATGTATGTGGTTAAAATAGAGAATATGATTCATATTACAGTATATATTATAAACTCACACATGACTTTTAGAGTCACAGCATCAGAGTATTTCTCTCCATGTTCATTGATGGACTTGCACTTGTATTCTCCACTGTCATCAGAGCTGATCTTTGAGATGCTGTAGATTCTTTCAGATCCTACAATCGTTTCTCCTTTAAACCAGCTGAAGTTCAGAGCAGGAGGGTTTGAATCACTGCTGCAGCTCAGAGTCACTGAATCTCCCTCCACTATTACACCAGATGGACTGATGGACACTGAGACATTCTTTGGAGGATCTAAAAATGACAAAATTAAATAAACCTTAAATCATCTCGTTCAAACACAATCTCCAATATTTAAAAAGAACAAACGAATCTGTACTCACACGTGACATTGAGATAAACACCAGGCGATGTGTGAGTGTGTCCGTGTACAGCACAGCTATATCTGCCTGCATCCTCTCTTCTGACTGACTGCAGCAGGAGTTCATTGTTTCCGTCTCTTCTCTCAGTTAATGGCTGTGAGTTTCTGGACCAGATGAATGTTGCTCTGTCAGTCAGAGTGCAGCTGCTTTTACATGTCAGATTGACTGAATCTCCCTCTGTCACTCTCTCAGGAGACTCCACCTGAAGATCTGAACACAACACCCACATTATATCAAGTGCTGCTGTCATACACTGATTATTATTCAACATAATGCACAGAAGAAGAGATAAACCTCATGAAACTCACCTGTGACATTAAGAATCACTCCAGGATGACCAATCCATTTAGCTTTATCAGTAGTGAATCTGAAATAGTACTCGTGTGAATCCTTCAGTGTCACATGACTCAGTCTGATGGTGCAGTTCTGCTGTTTATCTCCCAGATACTGAAGCCTCTGACTGTATTCAGGGTCCTCAGACAGATCTGTTGGCTCAACAGCATACACAGCGTTTTTGGCCCAGAACAGTTTCATGATCTGATGTCCAGTAGGGTATATATAAGAGCATCTCATTATCACTGTTGAGTCCTTTAGTGCACAGATGTGTGAAGGACTGTAACTCACACCCCAATCAGCACTAGAAACCCCTGAAAAGCAGAATTTATTAAACTGTAACTCAGGAAAGCATGACTATATTTGTATGTAAATGATAGTTCATAACAGAAAAATCACAGGCTTATCTTCTTAAAATCTAATAAAGTATCTCAGTGTGAATTAGTTCATGAGCTTCATGAGGGTGTTGTAGAAAATTAGAAATGAACAGAGACAGACGTGTGAAAACAGAGCAAAGAAATCAGCCACGGACATCATGATGCTCTCTCAAATATAATGCAACAAATGACAAATCATTTTGAGACTTTTTGTTCATATTCATTATGAAAGGCCAAAAATATAAATTATCTGATGCTACACAACCTAACTTCCTGTTTCAAAAAGAAAGACATCAATAGCACAGAAAAACTCTTTATTGGGTCTTTAAAAATAAAATGCAATAAAACATCAGAGTGTTTGTAATGTGAATGTAACAGAGACTCACCGTGAATCATGAGCAGAAAGATCAGAGGAAGAGGAGGAGTCATTCTGACCGACATCAGCATAAAATACATCTATAATACAGCATTAAACATCACTCATATACTCATAAACAGTGTATGTTCATCACCCTAAACAGCTCTTAGGGTGCGTTCACACTTGTAGTTCGGTTCGTTTGGTTAGTTTGGTCCAGACCAAAAAACAAAAACAAACATAATAGTCCTGGTCCGCTTAGCGTTCACACGGCAATTTTAACAGCGAACCTAAAGTTACCGAACCAGAGGCACAGGGAGATGGTCACAACCTGATTGGTCGGTTTATATGACGTAGGAGCTCGTTTACCGAACATGCAAAACAATGCTGTGTGCGGATTACACGCGCGGGCATTTTATGCGTGTACATATGGCATTATTTTACCAGAGAACTCATGAAGAGCTCATGAAATGTTCACAACATTCAAAACAACGCTGTGTGCTGGATTAAACGCGATCATTTTATGCGTTTAACACATATGGCATTATTTTTTATCAGAGAACTCATGAAGAGCTCATGAAATGTTCAAAACAACGCTGTGTGCTGGATTAAACGCGATCATTTTATGCGTGTACATGTTGCATTATTTTTACCTGCTGAGAACTCATGAAGAGCTCATAAAATGTTCAAAACATTCAAAACAGCAGCAGGATTTCCTCCGTTGTGCAAAAGAGACGGCCGTTCTGTCGTCTGTACCTGCTAATAATGGGCAACACAGGAACTTTGATGAGAAGAGCCAGGTATGCTTTTTGTGTGTTTTTTCTAGCATTTTCGAAACATGCTCGTCTGACCAAATATTGATGAGGCACTTCCTCGTTGCTCTACGTTTGCCCTCTAACGTTAAAGTTACTCATTTTGGATAACGTACACCGATCTTTCCGCGTCGTCAAATCAGCTGCATTATGCGTCGCATCTTGTGACATTATACGTCCGGTTTTTGGTCCGTTTACATGTCTTTGGTCCGTGTTGCGTTCATATATCAATCGAACCGCACCAGAGTTCGTTTGGAAGCGGACCGAGACCCATCTTTTTAGCGGTCTCGGTCCGCTTGTTTGGTGCGCACCAGAGTTCGGGTGGCAGCGTTCATATATGTTCAAATGAACCGCACTAACCGAGCAACCGCACCAGGGTTCGTTTTAATCGAACCAAACATGACAAGTGTGAATGCACCCTTAGTGTTAGTGAGATCTTTGCACATCTGGAGATTATTAATGCTCAACATCAGTGTGTGTGAATGAACTGATCATTAGATGAACAGAAGATATTTCTCATGTCAGGAATCATGTGTTATATGAGCTTCATCTATAGAAATAATCATCAGTTTTCATTTAAGTAAGAGTGTGTTTGTCTTACCGTGTTGAAGCTCATCAGATCAACAGCAACTGAACGACTGACGGTTTAACACACGCTCTTTTAGCTTTAGACTGATGGACTTTTTTTTTCTCCCCTTTTATTACTGAGATATGAAAGCTTTAGCATAAGTTCTGCTGGGAAGACTCAATTACTACGTCACTTAATGCCTTCACTCTAATCCAATGATATTCTCATGCTCACGGTATAAAGGCTCTGTAGGGCCTTCGGAGGCATTATCAAGCCATGAAGGCTTACCGGTATCCCATCAGCCGAAGTTATCCAGCGCGTACCTACTGCACCTGGCCTTAATACTCTGACTAATCCACCAGAACCTGCTTCTCACAGCCAGTAACCGCTCCTTCACCCGGCAGACGCAACAAGTCGGCAGGAAGTGAAATCTACGCACCAACCTCAATAAGTAAATATGCATCATCGAGCACATATTCTGAAGAACTAAGCTAGAGATAAGAATAATTATAAAAGTTACACAGCTTGTAGCTTTAATGCTCAATTCTCCAAGACATCCAAAGCCTCTTTCAAGCAGTCAAGACCCTGGAATCAAAGACGTCGAGTTCGAACATTCTTTTAATAACTCCGAGTTCGGTCCCAGCCACTAACGTATTGCAACCCACCAGCTTCCTCCCCCAGCCATCGGATTAAGCATTACATTGGACGTGCCTTCTACTTCAGCCATCTAAACGTTCTTCAACCGGAGGAGTCAACATTTCAAGATGCTCTGCCACACCTGGAACTCCTCCTTTTAACTATCTTCAGCTCAGCTTAGTCTCCGGTAGGCATCTTGTCTCCAGCTGCAGTGTCCCCTCTTATTAGAGTGCACATTGTCTAAGGTAAGGATATTAACTTGGCTTCACTTCTGCTTCCATCGTCTGCCGTTGACAGAAATGGTAGAACCCAGAACGTGGTGACGTGGCAGTGCTTCTCATAATTTACGATCCCAGATAACCGGAATAGTTAATTCGGCGATTAGCCATCGCATTCAGCTTTACGTAGCCATATTGGGCCAGGTTCCTGATCGGAGGGAATAGTTAGATCTGAATTAGCTTTAATGGCTGACTCTAACCGAAGGTACAGGAGAAACTTGTTCTACGAATATCACAAACCTTCTCAGCCAAATCCACTCCTCTCGCTTTACAACTCCAGTTTAGTCTGGTCCGTTACCATCACGGAATTGCTCGTTCGCCTTTCGGTGGTTCAATAAAAACATAAAAAAAAAAAAAAAACTGGCATGTTCCATTCACAGCGCTCATCATCATGACATCAAGCAGGCTAGTCAGATGCAAGGCCGTCCAAGGAGCTGAACACATTAAGCTAGTTCATACTTTGCTGGCTCCGCAGCGTGAGCCTCCGAGACTGCGCGCGCTCCTCCCCAATCGGACGAGACGTTACCTGACGCGCTCGCCGTCATGCTATTCTTAAAACGACAGAGGGTGAATCCGAGTACTCGTCTATAAACCACCAGGAAACGTCGAGAAGAGTGGGCTAAGGTACACAGGTGATGACAATTATTTAGTTATACTTGATATTATTACTTGTGACGTGAACAAAATATGTAAGCAACTACTAAAAAACAAAAACAAAAAAAAAAAACAGCTTCACTCCGCGGTGACCTCTTTCCACTGAATATAAACCATGCTTAGATTCCTAAACAGAGCAGTAAATGCTACACGCAGTCAATTAGCAATCCTTTCCTTGCGCTATTTTAACGAATCCGTTCGTCTTTTCATAAAGAAAATTGACCACATTTGCAGTTTTGCAACTTCCTCAACCGAATTGGTCTGCTCTCGCTCTACGACATTTACCCCATAGCCGTCGCTAGCACGATCTGGGGCCATTCATAGTCTCGTCCACGCATCTCGATGTTCTGCGAAAACAATGCACGGTTGCCCTCACTAACAAGGCAGATCATCTCGCCTTTCCAGTAAGCTTTAGTGAGACGGTTTATCTGGCAATCCGTCGTCGTAATCCTAACATTGAAGCTCGAAATATATTCATGGCACTGCCATGTTATTGCTGATGCGCTCTATCGATCGATTCCAGTTTTAGACGGAATCTAAAACTACCTAATCCGTTCCCAACACCCTGTCCTCTCCTAGCACAGATTAATTAAATTTAATGATATGCTACTTCGGCTAGACAATATGTCTTAAGGTGTCGCTCCTACAACTTCAAGCTTACACGTCCGCATTGCCAGCTTTTCTATGTTCTGTTTAGCCTTCCAAATTCCAGTATTTCCCATTTTAATTTCGACCGTGTTCCTTTCTCGTTCAAAAAAAAAAAAAAAAAAAAAAAAACTTCCATCCGCCGGCTCCTCGCAGGTATTCAATTCTAAGCAAAAATAAATAATCCTAATTTTCCAATTCTCTTCTCCGAACTTCATTCGTTTACTCCTTAAGGCCTAGCTAAATCCTCTATTAAACAGATCAATAAATGTCTGCCCATTACTCTGCCGTTGTTGCATAAATTCATAAATTCCGTCCGCAACGGTTTCTTTCCCTTAACATCAATATCTTGCTAGTATCAGTGTACTAGCTGCTTTTTACGGTTCATGCGTCCAGGTGAATTCTCTTATGATCCTAATATTTTCGATCCTTCTCGCGGCATTTCCTTTTCTGATATTGTTTCTCTCCCAATTGCTTCACTCTAATTCTTTAACATTCAAAAACGACGCTCAAAGCTCCGGCGTCACCTTATCTTTCCCTTAAATCAATAATAATTTTTGCCATTTACATCTATGGTTAAAATTCTTAAAATCCGCCCTAAAACTTCTAACGTTGCCCCTCTCTTCATCTTACCTAACGGTGCACCTCTTTCAAAGGCTGGTCAGAACCATTTAAACTCTGTCGTTAAAAGCTGTAGTCTATCCCCCTCTCTCTACACCGGCCCTCATTCAGAATTGGGGCAGCTACTACACCAGCTGAACGAGGAATCCCCATGCCAGCCATCAAGCATCTGGGTAGGTGATCTTCCTCGGCCTTCAAATCATACAGAAGATCAGATTCTATCACCATTCTTCAAGCTCAGCAAGCTCTACAGTACTATAAGGTAAATTTCTATGCAACTACTGGTGGTGGTGTAGTTATTATTCATCCCGTTATATTACTCTAGCCAGCATTCCTCAACGACTCTCTAGTCATCTAATGTGTGGCCTAACGGCTCTGTTCAATGTGGCCTCGTCTCTATGTGGCTGTAGCAACCGTTGTGCCTTCGTTACATGTTCGATTATAAAAAGAAATAAATAAGTAAATAAATTAAAAAAAATAATAATAATAATAATAATAAAATAAAAATAAATGAATAAATATAAATAAATAAATTAAAAATAAATAAAATAAATAAATAAATTCATATATTCAATGCGATATTCATGTTATATGTGGTCTACTGTGACCGTGTAGCCTAATGTGGCCTTGTCTCGTGGTCTTGTGGCCTTCATGGCATGGTTAAATGTGGCCTAGCGGCTTTTGTCTCGTTGGCCTCATTCAGTGTGGCTTAGTAGCCTTGTGGCCCAGCAAAGAAAAGGGGCCTAGTCTCTATGTCAGTCTCATGGTACATATTGCCTCGTGCCACGTCCGGCCTTCATGACCATGTTTCGTGTGGCTTAACAGCCGTCGTCTGTAGGTCTTGTCTAAATGTGGAATCATGGCCGAGGAAACGGTCTATGTTCTGTGTGGTCTACTGTGACCGTGTAGCCTAATGTGGCCTTGTCTCGTGGTCTTGTGGCCTTCATGGCATGGTTAAATGTGGCCTAGTAGCCTTGTCTTAAGTATGTCTGTCTATGTGTGGCATTAGTGGCCTTGTGGCCACGTGGGCCTTGTGTTTATGTGGGGCTTGGCGCCTTGTGGCATATGTTTGCCTCGTCCTTCAAAAAGATGCCTAATCGGCCAGTGGCCCCTCTGGGGCATATGTTCAATGTGGCTTAGATGCCGGTGTTTTGCGTGGTCTGTCTATGTGTTGCCCTAGTGGCTTGGTCTCGTCCTTAAAAGATGCCAAGTTGGCCAGTCGCCCCTCGGGGCATAGGTTATGTGTGGTCTTAGACCCATAGCATTTTGCTTTATTAAGGAAGCGCCTGTTTTCATCTAGCCAAGTGGCTTCGTTCATGTACTGTCCAGTCCACCTCGTCTCTATGTGGCATTAGCAGCCGTTGTGGCTTAGACGCCTCGTCTCTGTGGTCTGTAGAGGCCATGTGGCTCATCAGAGCCTCGTCTCTGTGGTCTATAAAGGCCATGTGGTCCAATGAGGCCAGAATTTGTGTTGTACGGCCCTAGGTGGCCTGCTATATGTGGTCCAATGTGACCTGTTTATTACTTTTGCCAAAGCGGCTGTTCAAATGGTCCAATGAGGCCTTGTCTCTGTGTTTGTCTATGTGGTCCAATGCGGCCTGTTTATTATTTTTGCCAAGCGGCAGTACAGATGGTCCAATGAGGCCTCATCTCTGTGTTCAATGGTCCAATGAGGCCTTGTTCTGTGTTTTCCTAGGAGTGAACTGGCAAATAAAAATAAAAAAATAATAAAAAAATGCAGCTCGTCTGTGTGGTGGAATGCCGCCCATTTATTATTTTGCCATAGCGGCTGTACAGATGGTCCAATGAGGCCTCATCTCTGTGTTCAAATGGTCCAATGAGGCCTTGTGTTCAAATGGTCCAATGAGGCCTTGTCTTTGTGTTTTCCTAGGAGTAACTGGCAAATGTTATATAATAATATAAAAAAAATTTTTTTTTTTTAAATGCACCTCGTCTGTGTGGTGAAATGAGGCCTGATTATTATTCCGCCAAGGCGGCCGTTCGGATGATCCAATAAGACCTCGTCTCTGCGTTCCTATGAGTGAACTGGCAAATGTCTTGTATGTATAAAAAAAAAAAAAAAAAAAAAAAAAAATTCTAAGCCATAGGTATCTTTCTCCTTTTTTACTTCTATTATATAATAACTTCATTCTCTATTTCAGGAATCCCAAGATTTTAGACCGGTGGGTATAATCATTTACCAACTTTTGGGGGTTGGCGGGCCCCGTCCCGGTGGATTTACACTCCACCCATTTTGGGGGTCGGCTGCGCCCCTGCCCTCGTCTTCAGGCAGGAAATACAGATCCGAGACCCTCGGATTATGCTCTTCGGACGGGGCCTACGCCAAAATGACTCTGTACACTATCAGCTTGCTGAGCTGTTAATAAATGCACTATTGTTAATATATTTCTCCCCGAGTCTTTCTGGTAGAACTTTAAAGAAAAGTCCACTTTAGCCTATATTACCTCTCTGTGTGAAACGTTTTGAATTCCCGACCATTCTGACTTTAAAAAATGATGACTATTACTAATATTGACAGTGTATTTTTTTACAGTTTGTGTTGAGTCTTTTTGCTCACCCTCATTATTAGAGACAGGGGTAGCTGCAGCTTTGAGAAATGGGCGTGGCAAGAGGTAGGTGTGTGGTAAGAGGTTTCTATTGGTCAAAGGAGCATCCTCCTGGCAACTGAGATGGCCAATCAGCAGTAACCATAGTTACTATAGTATGAATCAGTGAAGGAATGAGTTTTGACTGAGAACACACACACACACACACACACACACACACACACACACACACACACACACGTTTGTTTTTGTGACATATGGGGATGTACAATTCCTGAAGAAATTGTGAGTGGTGCTTGCCGTGGCTAAACTAGGGGCACTGCTGCTAAGTTGTGTTGAGGCGTTTGCTAAGGTTCCATAGACAACCTTGTGCGGATTATTCGGGAATGGTGTGCTATATCTCTTCAAAGGGATCAGGGGTGCTATATTTGCCCCGGGGGCAAAAAAGTAGCCGAAAAGTGCCACTGACTTAACATTGCGAAAACTTTGACCAATCATAGCTCTGAGGAAGGATTTCGGAAACACTCGTTGCTTATATGAAATTTGAAGAGTCTGACAGGATCTCTCAGGACATACATTTCAATAGAGAGTAAGTTTTACCCTTGGGGCAATAGAGCTCCCCAAAATTTGCTAAATTTCCTATAGACTTATAATGGGGAGGGTCGCTCTTTTAAATGTATTTATTTCACCTACAATGTTAAATCCCATAGGGATTTTGTATTGACCATCTGGCTCACAGTGTCACAGACACAAGGGGCGGGCTCAATCTACTCAGGCAACCAATCACTATCTCAGGATCATTGTGACGCTATTAATCCATGCCCTAGCAACCGTTTAAAGCTCCCTAGCAAATGATTGCATAGACTTCCATTAAAAAAGATCAAAGGGATATCTTTGGATAGAAGTGCCATAGAAACATGTGGGTGGGTTTGTTTGACTAAGGGCATCAACGCCCAATCATAAATCACCTTCAACACTTCCTAGCCATGCCCTAGCAACCATTATTAAGCACCCTAGCAACCCAAATCCACGGTGGATATCGTCACATCTGAATGTTGTAGAAGAATGGGGGTTGGTTTATATAATCCATACTGGCATGGAGCTTTTGGGGTATCAATATGGGATGGTGCCACTCCATAGCAACCAAACAGAGTACCCTAGCAACCATTTAGATCTCTGCATTAGAAAATCATAGAGACATGGGGGTTGGTTTATATCATTCATACTGGCAAGGTGATTTTGAAGTATCATTATGGGAAGCTGCCACTCCATAGCAACCACCCAGAATATCCTAGCAACCACATAGCAACACCATAGCAACCACCCATAACACCATAGCAACTGCCTAGCAACCACCCAGAACACCATAGCAACTGCCTAGCAACCACCCAGAATACCTAGCAACCACCTAGCAATGCCCTAGCAACCACCCAGAATACCCTAGCAACCACATAGCAACGCCATAGCAACCACCCAGAACACCATAGCAACTGCCTAGCAACCACCTAGAATACCTAGCAACCACATAGCAACCCCATAGCAACCACCTACAACACCCTAGCAACTGCCTAGCAACCACCCAGAATACCCTAGCAAACACCTAGCAATGCCCTAGCAACCACCTAGAACACCCTAGCAACCAACCAGAATACCTTAGGCGTAATGGTTTTTATACTGTACAAACCATATTTTCTATCCCCTTACGCTGCCCCTGCCCCTAAACCTACCCATCAGAGGAAACATTCTGCATTTTTACTTTCTAAAAAAACTTCATCCTGTATGATTTATAAGCATTTTGAAAAGTGAGTACATGGCCAATGTCCTCATATTTCACCCTCTCCTTGTAATACCTATGTCATATCCATGTCATTATACACATTTGTGTCCTCATATGTCACAAAAACATGCCCCCCCCACACACATACACAGAAAGGGATAATCCATGGCTATATGTGCATTAAACTTTTTTAATAACATGAAATGGAGTCAAATAAGTGGCTGACTTGAACTGCGTTAAAATCATTTAAAGCACATATAGCCATTGATTATCCTGCTTATTTCATGGTCAATTTATATCACATCTCACAAAAAGAGCTTGCGTGTGGCACGTCTTTTTCAACGGTTTGCCCACGCACTTCCGGGTGCGGTCGACATCTGTTGCTGTCTTTGGGACGCATTCACTGCTCGACGTGTTTGGGCCCAGCACATTCGGACAGTGTTTGTGGATGTGCTGTGTTCCCTCTGTGGGAACATGAGCATCGCGATGCTGTGGTCGAGACTCAATGATCTCTGTGTGGTAGAACTGTAGAATCTGACCTAGAGTTGACAGCCATGTTATCTCGGGCAGCTGCGAGCCTCGGGCTGGTGTGGAACTCCGCCCTGTCATGAGTGCTCGCGGTTGGGCGATTGGTTTTTAGAGGTGGCACCCGACAGCTGCGGGCCTCGCCCCCAGTGCCATTTCGCTCCCGAGATGCATGAGGAGTGCACGCGGTCCGGGAGATCCTCTTGTCTTCATTACATGAAGTAACCGTTCGGGGGCCTCCTCCGCCTTCTCTGCCTTTGAGGGGTTGCGGCCTTAGGGTACACTGGGGTCCCTCCCCCTCAGTCAGATGCTCTGTTGCACACTACGGTGTCCACTGAGTGCTTTGACCTGATGCGGTGAGGCTATCCTAAGCTCCCTCCCAAACCCGTTGGCTGGACTACTTCGGTGGCGTAGTCCAGCAGCGCTACGGGGTAAGCTGCCGCCCCGATGCGTATGCACGAGGACAGAGCTGATCCAGGGCTAACGAGCTGCGTGCCGCCACCGATCCCGCCCAAGACGGCGTAGGTGACTACACGCCCCCTGGGTCAGGAGATGTCCACAGCTGTGGTCCGGGAAAGACATTTGGCCTTACTTGGTCGATGTGGGAAGGCTGAGTGAGCCCGCCTCCTCAGCTCGCCCATATCCCAGGCTGGCCTTATCGGCGGCACGGTTGAGGACTGCACCCAACAGTTATTGGCCGTCCCCAGAGGCAGACTGAGGCCATCAAACACTTAATGGTGATCAAACACACCGCTGCTGCACCTAAAGTGTCGCCGACACAGTTGCCTCAGCCTCCTCGCCGCCAGGGCGACCTCCTGCGACCCCCTCCCACGTGGCCACAGCAGCAGCCTTCACCCAGCCGCGCAGCAGAGCGCGCCGCAGGAAGACGCCCCAGTCCGCGCCAGCCCCGCAGCCTGCTGAACCCCAGGCTAAGCGGCACTCCTGACTCGGACAGCTTTGGGATGGGCAGTTCTTTTCAGGGGACGGTGGGAGGTCCGCTCCTTCCCCCGGTCTTTTTTGTCCACCCTTTGTAAAGAAAGAACTGATTACCCATCCCTGAGTGCCCAGAGACCGGTGACGGCAGTGTGCGCCGCCCCCGGGCCACGCCGCTCTCGTCCCTCTCTGTCGCCAGCCTCCTCTCAGAGCAGACCCCAGTGGAACGCGAGTCCTTCCCTGGTCTCCTCTGTCAGGGCGCAGTCGTTACCAGTGCCCCGACACCGGGCCGCTATGCCACCCGAGTCCGGGCCGGTAACACTGCCTCGCTGCCCCACCGAGGGTACACCGGTGCTCCGTATGACCCCGTTGGTACACTCCCTGGGAGCGTGGCTTCAGCTGCCGGGACTGTCCTGCTTGGTCGCACGGACCATCAGGCTCGGCTATGCGATTCAGTTCGCGCGAGCTCCTCCCCGCTTCCGGGGTGTCCGGTTCACCATGGTGGGGGCCAATGCACCTGTCATGCGTGCAGAGCTCACAACCCTACTGGCGAAGGGCGCAATCGAGCTCGTCCCTCCAGCCGAGAAGGAAGTCTGGCTTCTACAGCCCTTACTTCATTGTACAGAAGAAATCCGGTGGGTTATGGCCAATCCTGGACCTCCGCGTCCTGAACCGATCCCTTCATAGTCTTCTGTTCGGGATGTTGACTGCGAAACGCCTTTTCGAATGCGTTCGTCCATGCGATTGGTTTGCAGTGATCGACCTGAAGGACGCGTACTTCCATGTGTCCATCCTTCCATGACACAGACCGTTCCTGCGGTTTGCGTTCGAGGGGTGGGCATATCAGTATGCTGTACTCCCATTCGGGCTAGCTCTGTCCCCTCGCATCTTCACGAAGATTGTAGAGGCAGCCCTTGCGTTCGTCCATGCGATTGGTTTGCAGTGATCGACCTGAAGGACGCGTACTTCCATGTGTCCATCCTTCCGTGACACAGACCATTCCTGCGGTTTGCGTTCAAGAGGTGGGCATATCAGTATGCTGTACTCCCATTCGGGCTAGCTCTGTCCCCTCGCGTCTTCACGAATATTGTAGAGGCAGCCCTTGCGCCACTCAGGCAGCAAGGGGTTCGCGTCCTGAACTATCTCGACGACTGGCTCAGACCTGGTTCCCAGAACTGGTACTCCTTGTGACAGCCCCTCCCTGGCCGATTCCGGCACCCTGTGGCACCCGCGTCCCGATCTTTGGAACCTCCACGTGTGGCTCCTGGACGGGACGCGGCAGGTTTGAGTATCCTACCACCTCCGGTGGTGGTTACCATCACTTACGCTCGGGCCGAGTCCACGAGACAGGCCTATGCGTTGAAGTGGAACCTCTTCATCAGCTGGTGTTCTTCTCGCCAAGAAGACCCCTGGAAATGCCGATCGTGTCAGTGCTCTCATTTCTCCAAGAAGGGTTGGATCAAAGGCTGTCTCCTTCCACCCTGAAGGTTTATGTGGCCGCTATAACCACCTACCATGACCTCTTGGATGGTAAACCGGTAAGTAAGCATGACCTGGTCATTAGGTTCCTGAGGGGTGCGAGGAGACTACATCCTCCTCGGGCTCCTCTCGTACCCTCTTGGGACCTCTCAGTAGTTTTAAGTGCACTGCAGAGGGCCCCATTTGAGCCGTTGTGGTCAGTAGATGTTAAGTTCTTGTTCTATGAAGACAGCGCTCCTGACCACAATGGCTTCCACAAGAGGGTAGGGGACCTGTAGGCATTTTCGGTTGACGAAGCGTGCCTGGAATTCGGGCCGGGTGACTCTCACATGATCTGGATTTGTGCCCAAGGTTTCCACCACTCCGTTCAGAGACCAAGTGGTGAACCTGCAAGCGCTGCCCTTGGAGGAGGCAGACCCAGCCTTGGCACTGTTCTGTCCGGTACGCGCCCTTTGCGCTAAAGTAGACAGGACACAGTGTTTCAGGACCTCAGACCAGCTCTTGTCTGTTATGGTGGGAAGCTGAAAGGCAAGGCTCTCTCAAAGCAAAGGTTGTCCCACTGGATAGTGGAGTGGACACCATTGTGTGGCATACCAGCAGCAGGGGTGCCCATGCCCCCGTTGGGGTTAGGGCACACTCCACTCGGAGTGTGGCCTCCTCTCGGGCTTTAGCGCATGGAGCTCCGCTAACAGACATCTGCAGAGCTGCAGGCTGGGTGAGACCGAACACATTTGCCAGATTTTACAATCTCCGAGTGAAGTCTGTATCCGACTATGTACTCACCTCTACAAGTGGCCAGTAATGAATTGGCTCAGGTGTCTTCGCTTGCTCGCCATTCCACTCCACGGACTGGATACGTGCGATATTCTTCTCAGGTGAGCTTCTCCGAAAGCCCTGAGCTCCTCCAGCACTACCGACGCCAACGCCAGTAGTCTGCCCTACTCAGCCCAGACACTTGTGTCCGGCCAGGTTTCCCATGTGCATGGTTCCCCTCCGGTGACCCCCACATGTGTATTTCCCACCGTAAGGCTCCCTGAGTGGGTGTCTTCCCTTGGCAAGCCTGCCACCTCCTGGGGTTAAAAATCCACCTGCGGCTTGTACCCCAGTGATATTCCGTATGCAGCCCTTAGCAGGTGATATGTGTTTTCTTAAGTCCTTCCTATGGGTAGGCACTATGGTGCATATCTCCAAGTGGAATATGCCTTCCAGTGTACCTTGGTATTCCTGTGTTAAGTGGAGGCCTTCGACCGTACTATCTTGCATTCAGGGCACTCAGGCTTGCACAGGGCGCTGGAAGACAGCCGAGTGGCGTGATTTCATTGGGACCCCAGTCGTCAGTCACTGACGTTACGTAGGAGTGACTGAACGAAAGGGAACGTCTCGGTTACGTATGTAACCCTCGTTCCCTGAGGAGGGAACGGAGACATAACGTCCCCCTGCCACATCCGCTGTACTGCTGGAACGGCCGAGAGTTCAGTCTTGGCTCCTCAGCAGGTAAACATAATGCGATTATGCCAGCTACTTCCTTATATACCCATGTGGGTAGGCGGAGTTAGGCATGCAAATCTTGCATGCCCATGGTTTTGGCACTGCCATTGGGCGTGTTCTAAGATCTCGAAGATGATTGGCTTCTAGGCGAAAATCCCCATTCGTCAGTCACTGACGTTACGTTTCCGTTCCCTCCTCAGGGAACGAGAGTTACATACGTAACCGAGACGTTTCAGTCAATCTCATGTCAATCTTGAGTACCTATAGAGTAGTATTGCATCCTTCATATCATCGAAAAGTCTTTAGTTTTATTATATTTATAAAAGAAAGATAGGCTGTACCGAGTCTTTCCGGAAAAAAACGAGCACCTGGAGGCGTATCGTGTGGGCGGAGCTAAAGAATGACGAGCGCGCAGATACTGCAAGAGAGATTGCTGAAAGCTGTCATCCTCAAGCGTGGAAAAGAAAACATTACCCTAAATAAACCATGGCTATCAATCAGATTCAACTAATACATATATGATCCAGAATCAGATCCGGGGGATGAAATAAATTAAACAGGAGAAGCAGCAACAGCAGGACGTCCGTCTCTGTGGTATGTACTGTATTTAGTGGCCTGTCAACATTTGTGTGCGTTTACTCGTGGTTTATGATGACATGATTTGGTTTATGGACTATTGTATGCGACTAAACCTTAGCAGTAGCAAGCAAAACGGTTTTGCACGTCAGATAGTGTATAAAAAAAACAATTGGAGTAACGTTAGCGCATTTGAATAAAGAAACACACTTTGTGAGAGCCTAGCCCCTAGCCTAGCTTTATGTTTGGGTGGTTTTACAATAAACAAACTGACATATTAGTCAGCTAAACAAATGTATTTAAACACACACCATACATCGCATGCTCCATTGATAAATTAACTAACGTATACACAATCGTGTTGTTTACTGATGTTTACTTACGCGACGATAGCCAACAACATAGACATTTAAAGCAGTTTTACTCACCGCCTGCTTCCAAAGCAGGACTGTGAACCTTTATCGCTGGGACCGTTTTGTCAAAAACACACTTCTTGTTGATTTAGTGAAGTCCTGTGACAGCAGAGACCGTGGAGATCCACTTTTGCGACCGAAGCGTTTGTTGTGACACTTCTCGTCATTTCTGCGTTCAAATCGGTTCAAATGCAGCGCTGCCTTCCAGGAATGCTGTGCTGAAGCGTTGAAGTCGCTTGACATCACCCATAGGAATAAAGTGGAGCGCGGCGCGACAGTAGTGTTGCACGGACCAGTGAATCTGCACCTTGAGAGAGTGTTTATGGGCATGCATTTGCTCTTTTGCCTCAGTCACGCACTCATGCACCCTTCCGGGAGAAGAGCCCGTATGGCCCATACAAGGACCTTCCGCTCTGTCGACGTCAAGCGGACCCATACTCGAAAAAAACTCTCCGAAACTTGTGAGAAACTGGAAGGAGTATTTTTGACACAGAAATACTCCATCAAACGTCCAACTTATTGTTTGAAACTTTGTCTATGTTTAGGATGGGAATCCAAGTCTTTAACAGTGTAAAAAGCTCAGTATCCATGAAACAGCATTTCACCCCCCCCCCCCCCCCCCCCCTTAATGTTTTCCTCAGAACATCATTGCTGTGGAGAATAAAAATACAGACAACCAGAATTGTGTACACGTTATCCATTATGTTTGTGAAGGCTGTGTGGGACGTGTAAAGGCCACATCAGAGACTACAATCATTACATATATGTTTGCGCTATAAAGCTTTAAAAACCATGCGTTTCTTATCGTAATTTGCCTGTATTGGTTGTAAATGGTCTTTTGTATCTATTATTATATAATGGTCAAATGATTTGTTAGATCTGCTCATTTTGACAGGTCAATAATTATCCAAAATTACTTTTGCCTTTGGATGGCTATAATTGGGTTACTGCTTTAAGGCCTTAAACCCAAAAGACCTTAACTGTTTAAAGGCCTTAAATGCTTGAACCCCGCCAAATGCTGCTTGCATCTTTAATTTTTTTTGCAATTTTTTTTTAATATAAATTTGCAAAGATTTCAAACACATTTTTTTCACGTTGTCATTATGGGGTATTGTTTGTAGAATTGAGGGAAAAAATAATGAATTTAATCAATTTTGGAATAAGTCTGTAACATACCAAAATGTGGAAAAAGTGAAGCGCTGTGAATTCTTTCCGGATACACTGTATTTTCACTATTTATGGCTTGTTAGATCTAGTATAGCCTCAGACGTCCACCAATGGACCGTTGGATGAACATCTGATGCATATGGCACATTTATAAAGAAAAGCCCATAAAAATGCTCTTGATGCTTTTTCACAGCACAGCGAAGCTCTTACTGTATTCATATCGATATTGTGTTTGCTGTTACTCAATGCTTGTCACTGTAACTTTAATGTTATAAGAATAGACCAAAATATAATGCAATAATCAACACTTTTCATGATTTGTTAATATCAACAGCTGTAATTATAAAAAAAAGCATAGTAAAAGTAAAAATGTGGCTAAATGAAATAAAAGCAGAGAAATATGGAATAGTATTACCATGTTTCGGGGACTCTCTTGTCTATCAGATGTGAAATGATGAAAAGAGAGACCAAACTGGGGAATCAGGATATCAGAGAAGTTTCCTCATGAGCTCTTAATGTTTACCTGCTTCTGTTCTGTTCTTTCTCTTTCTGCATCGACACCTTCAGATCAGCATTCAACTTCAACAAACCTATTCAAAAAAAACCTGGCCAATAAATTTTTTAAAAATAAATAAATTTAAACAATGTAATAAAGACACAAGCCAAGAAAAATAAAGGGCGTCAACCTTGAAATTCTTTAACAAATCAACACTATAAACCCCCAGACAGGATTCAGTGACTTCATATCCACTTCCACAAATGCCTGAAGATGAGATCTGCAGCACAGATTATGAAGTCCACTGAATCTGTATAAACAATACAGCAAAGTGTTTCTGAAGTGTTGCTGCAGCATCAGTGACTCAATAATGTGAGACGAGTCTTGGGTCTCATGAGTCTGATATGAGATTATAACAAGAAGAATAACTCAGAGTGCTGCCCAAACTGTTAATAATTGTGATGTCAGTGATAATTGACCATTGAAATAGGAAACTAATGTCCCTATGGTTTCCACTCCTAAAGTCAGAATGTTTCTTGTTATCTTCATGGGAAATGATTAGCCATGGCCTTTTGTTCCCTTCAGTTTTTTTTTTTTTTTTTTTTTTTGCCAAAGTGAAACTGAAAGTAAACAGAGCTCTGCAGGAAAACTCTTGATATACATGAAAAGGCACCAGGATCTCTCTCTCTCTCTCTCTCTCTCTCTCTCTCTCTCTCTCTCTCTCTCTCTCTCTCTCTCTCTCTCTCTCTCTCTCTCTCAGAAGACAGAGAAAAACAACTACAACTGAGTTCAGCCAAAGCCTTAGATGAAATCATTTTAATTATATTTTAACTCTAACATTTACCACAAATACTGATTTTAATGTATTTTATTATGTATAAATAAACATTTTCAAAAAAAAAAAAAAAATTCCACATATTCCGCAATATAACTATTCCACAGATGAGATATAATGTCTGTCATTATATAAATCTGTTTTGAACTTGTTTTTCAAATAAATATTTCCGAGCGATATCAGAATTTGTACGTGTTATTTATTGTACTTACCCTTTAACTACATTAAAACAAGAGGGAAACAAGAGCCACTTTAATTTACAGCCCGCAGATTCACACTTACCCTGTAACTACACGGATAATGTAGTTAATACGGATAACTACCATTGCTATTCATTATTTACATGTTTGCTCTCAGGCAGATTATTCGCCGCCATTTATTCGCCGATTATTCACCGGTTTTCAATACCACTGCTACGCCGACGATATCCAGATATATACTGCTTGCCGACCAGATTCTCTTTACAAGACCATGTCACTATCATCATGTGTTAATGATTTAAAGACTTGGCTCAACTCCAATTTTCTCAGTCTGAATCTGACTTAAACAGAAATATTAATCGTTGGTCCTCCATCACTAACAAAGAATGTAAGTAATATTCCCAGACTTGACCTTGAAGCTACTTCAATAATTCCGTCTGCCACTGTCAAAAATTTGGGTATCATTATTGATCCTGCACTGACATTCGACGCTTACATTAGTCAACTTTGTAAAGCGTCCTTTTTTCATCTGCACTGTATTGCCAAATTCCCTTCCTATGTCAGCCTTAAAGACGCTGAAGCACTAGTCCACGCGTTCACTACATCTCGCCTCGACTACTGTAATGTTCTTTTTTTCCGGACTACCAGCTCACTCACGTTTGCAATACATCCAAAACTCTGCCGCAAGACTACTAATTTACACTAAAAAAACTGCCCATATCACTCCAATTCTGTTCAAACTGCACTGGCTACCTGTGTTATCCCGTATCACTTACAAAATTATTCTGCTTACTTTTAAGTCACTCAATGGTCTTGCTCCTCCCTATCTCTCTGACTTACTTTCTCCTTATACTCCCCCTCGAGCTCTCCGATCTTCTGGCTGTGACCTCCTCTGCGAGCGGAGATTTCGTTTATCATCTATGGGTGGCAGGTCTTTCTTTGTTAAAGACCCTAAACTATGGAACTCTCTCCCCCTGCCTCTCAGGACAACAACCACGTTACATGAATTTAAATGTAAACTCACAGCACATTTGTTTAATCAGTATTATCAGTCATGAAAATGTTAACTTGACATAATACAATCAAAATGTTAACTCACTACCAATAATCTGCTTCTAACTGCCCACCATGCTGTCTGTAATTAATGTGTGTTACCTATGTCTTTCATGTTGTATTGTAACTGCAATTCACTCATTACTTTGACTGGGCAAATATCCACTGTCCATCTATGTATAAACTGCTTGTTGAGCTTGGGAAAGGTGCTATATAAATTAAACATAATTAAAAAATACCTACAGTATGAATAATTTGTTAATTTTCATTATAGTTACTCCTTTATTCCCCCAATATTAAATACTTATAGTTACACTATAATTATCGAAAGTCATGCTGTAAATTTACTTTACTTATGCAGTACTTTCCGGGCCATAATCTAAAGCGTTACCTGGTTTTCTTTTTTTTTTTGTATACACTAATAATAACAACCAGGGTGTGATATGAGACCCTGGACCACACAACCAGCCATAAGGGTCAGTTTTATTTAAGTTGAGATTTAAACATAATATGTATTAAAATAAAAACATTAATATTATGCTTTACATTAATGTATGGTTTGTTTGTATAGGACAATATTTGTCAGCAATGCAAATATTTGAACATCTGAAATCTGAGGGTGCAAAAAAATCTAAATATTGAGAAAATCACCTTTAAAGTTGTCCACGTGAAGTCCTTAGCAATCTATATTACTAATAATATATATATATATATATATATATATATATATATATATATATATATATATATATATATATATATATATATATACATACATATATATATATATATATATATATACATACATATATATATATATATATATATATATATATATATATATATATATATATATATATATATATATATATATATATATATATATTAAATATTTGCAGTAGGAAATTTACAAAATATCCTCATGTAACATGACCTTTATTTAATATCCTAATGATTTCTTACAATAAACATTTACAACAAACCAAGCAAGACCAAGAGAAAAACATTAAAAAGCAAATGCAAAAGTAATGTGACTGGGTAAAGTAAAAGCAGAGAAATATGGAATAGCTTTACCGTGTTTCGTTGAGTCTCTTATCCATCAGATGTGAAATGATGAAAACAGAGACCAAACTGAGGAAGCAGGATATCAGAGAAGTTTCCTCATGAGCTCTTAATGTTTACCTGCTTCTATTTTGATCTTTCTTTGATCCACATGAAACCTTTCACATAATGCGAATTAAACAAGCATATTCTAAAAAAATGAATAGACCAAAAAGAAACTCAAAACAATTAAATTAAGGCAAGCCAAGAAAAATAAGGAAACTGGAAATTCTGGGGCAATTATGTAATAGAACAATCAGCAATAGAAAAGTTCAAATCCAAACAGAATTTGTTGCCAGAATTGCTGCACAAATAACCCACATAGGAGAGGAAGTCATCATGACCACACATTAAATTCCCCGGTCAGTGTTCATATGGGAACCACCCGCAGGGTGTTAAAGTAACACTGAAGCAGTGTTAGAGTTAATTAGATGCTTAAGTGATTAATTAAGGGATGATTGTTTGATCATTGATGACACCTGATGATAATGAGCAGAGTCACTGAAGGAAAGATGTTGCTGTTTTCTTGACATGTTTGGTCACCATTATGGTGATCAGTGTTTCCTTTAGTTGGGCAGTTTGACTCTTGGCTTCTGATGTCATTGATAATGTTAAACTGCCTAATGTTACTGAATTATAAATGTGGACCCAAGACGAGCACTCAAAAAAAACTTGCACAACTACACTCTCAGAAAAAAGGTACAGTAGAGGTACAATTTTGTTACTTGGGGAACAAAACTTATAACTGTACCTTTAAATGTCCCATGGCATGGATTTTTAAATTATTTTATAATGTTTCCTGAGGTGTACTTATATTTTTAGTATGTTTTTTACATCAAAAATGTCATAATTTAGAAATAAAGGTATACACTTATATAACACTGATCTCCATAATGGTGACTTAAAAAAGGTGACTCTTTCCTTCAGTGATTCTGCTTGTTATCATCAGGTGTTCATCACTAATGGCCAATCATCACTTAATTGATCTCTTAATTAACTTTAACACTTCTTCAGAGTTACTTTGAACACTCTTGAGTGTGGAGCCAAATAAACTCTGAGGAGAGTTAATTTAACACTGGAGTTTTTGCTGTGTACACATCAGAACTCACCCAGATCCCAGATCAGGCATTAATGAGCACTGTTACTCACTGTTTGTGGCAGTGCTGTCAAATCCATATGGTAAAGCCTGTGCAGTTTATCGCGACTGATAATCTGAATCCATTCTCTACTAATTTGCTGGGCGGGCAAAGCAGAGGAAGCGGAGGAAACTGATAATAACTGAACTGAATATAATAATAAATCATATTCACCAACAATACTTCCTTGCCCCAGATCAGACATTCTGAATTCAGATCTTTAAATACATTCTAGGGGGAAAACACTTTGACGCACACAGATATCAATAATCAGAATATGAATCTCAAAAATGTGTTTCCTTCATGAATCAATGCTGCAGATTTTGATGATGCATCCACATACTTAATGCTGCAATGCATGCTGGGTGCCATGAGTTTTATACTGTGGTGGTTTAGTAGGGATGGAGCTAAACTCTGCAGGACATCAAATCTCTAGGACTGGACTTGCCTATCCCTGAAATGTACCCTAAGGCATGGGTGTCCAACTCTGGTCCTGGAGCGCTATCACCCTGCAGATTTTAACTCCAACTTGAATCAAACAAACCTGAACCAGCTAATCATTGTTTTCAGGGCTGCTTGATAATTACTGACAGGTATGTTGGAGCAGGGTTGGAAATGCTTCCTGCAGACAATGGAGCTGAAGGATGTGTCCAGGAGGGTCCGGACTGCCGGCAGAGCAGACCGAGGGCCACACCAAATCCTTCCTCCATACTACACTCACTGACTGGGAAAGGAAGAGGGAGAGAGAGACAGAGGAAGAGGCAGAGGTGTTTGTTTTTGTGACAAATGGGGACATTCTATAAGCGTAATGGTTTTTATACTGTACAAACCGTATTTTCTATTACCCTTACACTGCCCCTAAACTTACCCATCATAGGAAACATTCAGCACTTTCTAAGAAAACCTCCTCCTGTATGATTTATAAGCATTTTGAAAAGTGGGGACATTGGTAATGTCCTCATATTTCACCCTCTCCTGTATTACCTATACACATTTTTTTCCTTATATGTCACAAAAAACATGCCCCCCCCCCCCTCGTCTTTATATATGAAATCTGTCATTATGTCGAATTTAAAGACATTAGCAGCCACTTATACAATTGATGAATAATTCTACTGACAGTAAGATAGAGTAAGATAAGAACAGAGTGATGAAGCATGGATTCAGGATAATAACTTAATGGATGCTGTACACATAATGAAAGACTTTGAAAATGTAATAGATGTAACATCAGTCACTCACATTGAATTATGAGCAGAAAGATCAGAGGAAGAGGAGGAGCCATTCTGACTGACATCACCATAGCAACACCTACAACAACCAATAAACAATCAGCTACTGTTTTAAAATACTGTAAACAGCCGGTAATTTGCTGAACATTGAGGATGTTTCTTTTAATCAAATGTTATGGATCACTAAAGACTCCAGATAAAAAAAAAAATATTTCATTAAGCTAAACATTTTCAATAAATCAAGCAAGAACAACAAAATCACAATAAATTAGCTAAGGCAGGATGTTTTTAGCCTGGTCTTACCAGACTCTCGTACATTTAATTTGTACTCTGCAAAAAGAGATGTGTTAAAAAACAACACACTGAGTGTGTTGATGGTATTTTGACACATGTCGTGTAGATATAACACACAACGTGTGTTGGAATGTTATTCTGGATAGAACAGCAGTGGGTGTTTTGGCAGCCAATCACATCCTGTCTTTTTCAAATGCTTTGGCCGCTTTTCACTTATTGCTAACCAGACTGCCTTTATTTCTGTCAGACAGAAGCTCTTATTGAGACTAAAAGGATTTAGTCTTGACGAAACATTAAATATTTGATTTGAAGTCACCAGAATCGTGATCAGTGGCTTCTTTATTTGAGCTCTTGACCCTTAACTCTTTCACTTCAGCTTATCTCTGATGATGTTATCATTACATGCATTTGTAGAGCTTGGCAAGTGTTTGATATTAGTGATTACTATAATACAACATGTGTTGTCCCTGAGCACACACACTACATGTGTTAAAATCTACACTTTGATTGAGTTGATAGAGTCATAGAGTTTGAAACGTGGTATTTTGTGTGCACATGCATTCTGTACTTGACTACGGAATAACTGCTTAGTAATTTAGTTTCACTTTATTTTTAAAGTTCCATCTGAGTATGTAAATTACCTGACAGAATTTCTGTGTTAAATGACACATTTATTGTGTCAAATTTGACACAACACGTGTTGTCCCTGAGCACACTCACTACATGTGTTAAAAATGACATGTTGTGTCAGTTTTAACACATCTCTTTTTAGAGTGTACATAGAGTCTGGCCACTCTCCATTGACAAACGTTTACTTCCACGAAGGTGGTAACTCTGTTGAGGTTTAAAACTATTGGATCTGCCATAAACAATCCTTAACTTTTGGTCATGATGTATGTCTTGCGCCCTTCGCCTGTTTCACACAAATCCATCAAAATAAATGTGCAGGCCACCTCAGTGATAAAACCATAGGATAAAACCTAAAACTCGATTGTGATTGTGTTATTCACGGTGGAGGGGGGGAGTTTTGTGATCGGGAACGCTGCCGTGGTCCGTAAAATGATTGTGTGCTGTAAATAAAATGACATGCTGTTGTTACCGGCCTCAGACCTAGGGGATATCTGGGCAGGCAGCAAATGATACACAGGCAGTGTGCACTGTGGATCGGTGATTACACTGTGAAAAAAACACGAGAGGACAGGTTTGATCTCTTTCCACAGCGGCAGTCAATTTATTACTTATAATTTCTCTTTAAATCTCTTTTCCCTTTAAAAGGATTTAACATTTCAAAACTTTGACACTCTTAAAGTGCATTTGGTGAAAGACAAGTTAACAAAGAACAAATATACAAAAATACATAGTAGTTGTATGCAAAACATACCAGTTTGTATTATTATGCATGTATGCTTATATGCAGGTCAACATTATATGCATTTAGAATCTGGCATAAATTTACATTATAAATCAGATACTGTATAATACAAAAAAATGTCAAAATGCACACAAAGAGTTTATCAAAAGACCAGAAAGTGTAAAAGACCAGATTTCAGAAGAAAATACATTAGATGTCATTTCACTTGCTGTATCAATTTGATATAATTGGTCTCTTATTTAACTCATGCACATACATACAAAATACATGTGCTGACCACTCAAAATGGCGACTGAAACGACAATACAACATATTCTCAGAAACGTAATTCTAAAACACTTTTAAAAAAGAAGATATTGACATAAACTCAATATTTCAGCATGATATACACTTTTCTAATGTCAATCAATATAAACCATGCATGAAATACGATTAAACTCATTTTAGCTGTCTTTTATTATCTTTTGTAAATTAAAACTCTTTTTCTAGATTAAATACACTTTCCAACTCACTTAAACTCTATGCATAACACTTGTTCATTTACCCAAGTTCAATGAAATTAACCTTTTATTTAGTAATGTTCATACCTGTGAAAAAAACACGAGAGGACAGGTTTGATGTCTTTCAACAGCGGCAGTCAGTTTATTACTGAGCACGCTGAACTGGGGGAAGTAACTCTCTCGCGTCTTTCATGTGCGCAAAATGCGCCATCTAGTGGTGTGGTGGCGTAGTGCTACAAAGATATATAAACTCAGGTCTTAATAGAACAATACCCCTTTTGTGGAAAGGAAAATAAAATAAAACTTTACGAAATGTGTACATATTAATGGGGGGTGGAACAACTTATATATTACATTTTCTTAACCCCTTACACTGTCATTACAAAAGTCATATGCTTGGTATGATACGAATAAATGCTGTCGTAAATAACGGACCAATTCAAACGTTTACGTACTTTTTTTTTTAATATGTTTGAGCGATGAAATATGTTGCTCTTGCAAATCCTTGCCAGCATGCTAAAGAAATACAAGTCTAGAAATGCATCCAAATAACAGCAAAGCGCAACCGTACGGTGCTCTGCAGTGGTCAAAAAGGATATAAAGAGTGAATTTTGAAATGATATATTCTTGAAAACTCAGAGACATGGATTCGGACAACTATTACATCACCACACGACCTCAGTGTTTGTCAAAAGCAGTAGGTAACTCGGCCGGGGATTTTTACGTGGGTGGTGGGAGACGAACAACCATAAAATAACTGACCAGTCCCTGTAACTTAAATGATGGCAATACCTTCCGACCCCATGAGAAACAATTACTGTCTGAATACAGCAACTCCCTCATCACTAACAGCGCGAGCCGGAAAAACAAACTTTTCCCGAATTCACCATGTTGGGGAGGAGGGCCACAACATCATGGCCACCAACAAACCCCAGTAAAGATTGTTCTTGCTCCGTCTTTAACTTCTGGATATCCGGCAGCGGTGCCACAACGGAATTAATGGTTTTATTCGCATCTTTCTCCGCCATTATTACTGAATTACAACTCTAGCTAGACTACAACTAGTGCATGACATCATTGTCATCGTTCTCAGCCACTCATTCTGTTTGCTGATTGGACCGGTAATAATTTGTTCAGAGAAAACCTAAGAATACACAGCAGTCCCAGACGTAGTACTGAAGGAAAATGAAAACTGAGCGGAAGTATGTAGGAGGGCAGAGCCAGGCTAGGACATTTTATAGTGTTTTGCAAAAGTAATGTGACTGGGTGAAGTAAAAGCAGAGAAATATGGAATAGTTTTACTGTGTTTCGTTGAGTCTCTTATCCATCAGAAATGATGAAAACAGACACCAAACTGAGAAAGCAGGATATCAGAGAAGTTTCCTCATGAGCTCTTAATGTTTACCTGCTTCTGTTCTGTCTCTTTCTGCATCGACACCTTCAGATCAGCATGAGACTTTAACAAACTTATTAAAAAAACTGACAATGCAAACAATAAAACAATTCAAAACAATGTAATGAAGACACAAGCCAATAAAAATAAAGGGCGTCAACCTTAAAATTCTTTAACAAATCAACACTTTAAACCCCCAGACAGGATTCAGTGACAATTTACAGCAATAAACAGCAGCAAGATAAAGTCATTTTATGAGAAACCAAAGAGCGTTATCTACAGACCAAACATATAACAGAAACAATTAATAATCTTGGAGAGAGTTTCATCGTGTTGACTTTCATAACCGAATGCGACACACAGTTTGAAAGCTGAATGGAGAGTGACTGACAGCCGCAGCCGAGAGTAGCATGCATTGATGTGAACTTGAGTTTAATGACTTAAATATTCATCTGTACTCGCATTAAACTATGGAATGGCTTCAGAACACTTATAATATAGTGCAGGAGTCGTTGATGCTTTATAATGTTTTGTGCCTTTTGTGGGGCACTGGGGCTTAACAATAGCACAGAATATTATACGCACAGTATCGAATTTGGATCAGTCCTGTCTGTCCGATACCGATGCATCCCTACAATAAACCCCCAGACAGGATTCAGTGACTTCATATCCACTTCCACAAATGCCTGAAGATGAGATCTGCAGCACAGATTATGAAGTCCACTGAATCTGTATAAACAATACAGCAAAGTGTTTCTGAAGTGTTGCTGCAGCATCAGTGACTCAAAAATGTGAGACGAGTCGTGTGTCTCATGAGTCTGATATGAGATTTACAGTTGCAAAAATGTAAAAGAATAACTCAGAGTGCTGCCCAAACTGTTAATAATTGTGATTTCAGTGATGTTTGACCATTGAAATAGGAAACTAGGAAATGTCCCTATGGTTTCCACTCCTAAAATGTGGTCACCTTATCCATGTGTGTGTGTTTCTTCTGTTATCTTCATGGGAAATGATTAGCCATGGCCTTTTGTTCCCTTCAGGTTTTTTTGTTTTTTTTTTGTTGCCAAAGTGAAACTGAAAGTAAACAGAGCTCTGCAGGAAAACTCTTGATATACATGAAAAGGCACCAGGATGTCTCTCTCTCTCTCTCTCTCTCTCTCTCTCTCTCTCTCTCTCTCTCTCTCTCTCTCTCTCTCTCTCTCTCTCTCTCTCTCTCTCTCTCTCTCTCTCTCTCTCTCAGAGGACAGAGAAAAACAACTACAACTGAGTTCAGCCAAAGCCTTAGAAGAAATCATTTTAGTTATATTTTAACTCTAACATTTACATTAATAATCTAACATTAATAATACTGACTGTTTTTTCGCTTTGGGGTACCAAAGGTATCTTATGTCAACCAAGTGAAAAGAGTGTTGTATTGTTATAAATGGAAACATGTTTTATGTGCTTATATAGCCTAGCTTTTATTATGTATATGTAGTTTTTTTTTTTGTGTGTTCTTTTTTTTGGGGGGGGGGGGGGGGGGTTGTAATGTAATTGTTTTATAATATTTGTAATTAAAAGAGGTTTAAAAGTCAAGTCTCTCTCTCTCTCTCTCTCTCTCTCTCTCTCTCTCTCTCTCTCTCTCTCTCTCTCTCTCTCTCTCTCTCTCTCTCTCTCTCTCTCTCTCTCTCTCTCAGAATTTAGCCACAGCCTTAGATTAAATCATTTTAGCTATATTTTATGTGTTTATATTGTATGTGTTTGTATTTCTGTTTTTTGTTGTTGTATATATATATATAACAGGGCACAAAGCTCCCGTTCCACATCATCCCATGTACTTATTTTTTGATGTAAGTACATAGTACTTAAGGCCACCTAAAGTGGGGCCAAAATACCTTATGACCCCACGGGAAACAATTAGGTCTGAATAAGGCTATAGTTGATTTTGCAGATATTGGACAGTTACAGAAATTACAAAAAAAACTATATGTGCCTCCAGAAAACACAGCCTCTTCTGTGTGCGTAACACATGTGAACTGGTTTAAGGTATTGACAACAGACAGCACAACTAGCTAAATGAGTGCAGGCAACTGAGAACTTTGTTCAGCCAGTGGGTTTTAGTGTTTTAGCAATTGAGAAAAACTAATAAAAATCATTCAAAAACAGCCCCATAATACAGTAAATACAACTTTAAGTACCTTTGGCACCAATTACAGCCTAAAGATTGAAACTTCCGGTGGACATTATATGGTTCAGTTGACACCAGTTTTTACTAATATCTTTAGAGCATCCTATAATTCTGGTATTGTCCCCACTCTATGGAAAATATGTTATTATGAAGGTAAAATAATGCCATAAAGAATTGCAAGCGTAGGGTAAGATTTGTGAAAGTGTACATAAGATTGCAAGTGTAAATTAAATTTGCATGCGCAAGATAAGTTTTGTAAAGGTGTAAATCGTTTTTCAAGTGTAAGAAAAAAATATTTGCAGCATTTTACTGTTATTCGTAAGTGTAATTCATGTATTGTGAAACTGCAGCTTCATGTTAACGCAAATAAATATGATCTGCATTCTTATGACTTCCATTTTTTTGCACTTACACTTTTGACATGACTATTTCGCCAAAACACGGCCAAAATCCTGTGAACATCGATTTGCAAGCGAAAATATCAGAATCAAGAACTGCAAAAAGATTTACCGTGTAAAACAACCTTTGTGTAAAAAAAAATAAACTGTTGCAACTGTCTAAATCACTCGTTGTGTACGTAGGGCAAAAAAAGTCCCCGAAATAAACCGACTTGTACAGTTCTGCCTTTCCTTCAGCTGCGCTTACAATTTGGCACGAATCTCTCACTCGACTGAGTTTTGCAAGCGTGAGGAGGAGGGCGGGTCCACCTTCTTCTGTAGCCGATTTACTCTTATCTGATTGGTTCAACAAACGCGCCAGGACAGGAGACATCCTGACTGATTTATCTCTGCAGAGAATATCGTCCTCGCCGACAGAATGGTACTTTTAATGCACACACAAACATATAATAATAAATATATTATATATTTAAATCCTTTGTTTAGTTAAGTTGATTCCATTAAGTTCCATTAAGATTCCATTAAGCCATTAAGCTGACTCCCGTGTGTTTATTCTGAATTTCGAGCTGGTGTTAAGAAAGAAAAACAATTATTGGATTGGTTTGACATTTGCATTGAAATTATGTATCATATAATCTGCTTAGACCATTGAGCTGATGCTATACTATCTAAATTATACCAAATCTTTGACAATTAAAACTATTTTCATAGCTCTTTTATTGTACTACTCTGCATCAGATTCAGTTGCTAGTTCCCAGTATCATCAGTGCTCATCCCAACAATCCCATAATAATATTCCATATAGAAGTCTGCCATTTAAGTTGTCCAGATGATGATGCATGAGGTAATCAGTAGGCCGTTGAAATACAGTAGAAGTGGTTACTACTCTGATTACTTTTCAGGAGCAGACCCATCAAGATAGGCTACAAAATGCATTAAAACATTTGTTGGATTGTGTGGAAGAAGCACGCCACACACCCAGCCCCAGCCCCAGCCCCAGCCCCACCCCCACCCCTACCATCACCCGACCAGGATCCATTAGAGCAGGTTCTAGACCTGGTCATATACACACAGGGGTCATGACCTCTGCAAGTGGATCTCCGGGCAGTAATACAGGGACAAATAGGCCTCCCCCAGCACCCACTGTCAACAATGAAATGACAAGGTTAGTTATTACTTTTAAAATATTTTAACAAATTCTGTGATTTACTCACTGTTACGTGGAACACAAAATGCATTTTTGTTTTAGTCATGTTGTGGAAACATTGTTTTGTCTTTGTAAAAAATCTCAGTCAGGAAGGTCCAGATGCCAAAGGTCAGACTTAATTGATGCAGTCAATAACGCCAAGATGACAGCTGTACAACTTTTCATTTCAGTCACAGTTCTTTCTTTTTTTACAATCTTTTGACCAATCAGCTCACGTTCCACTAACTGGTAACACTAACAGGAAAAAGCAGAAAACATTAAAACCATTTAATATAACCACTTAGTGCATGTGCAGTCTTTAAATCGTAATGTTGTTGAAACAAAACATACAGTGTAGTCATAGAGACTTGAGGCCTGGTTCGTGGATTTATTTATACAGTAAATATATTTCTACAAACATATATTTTATGTCTAATAAAATTATACCATTCCCCAGTCACCACTTGTGCTCAGACAACAAAAGCTGACAACAATTTCTTTTTGTGTTCCACAAAAGGTAGAAAGCCATAGGTTTATATTTATGTAACAATGAGTAAATTACAGCTGAACTACTTCTTTAATATTATAAACTTGTATTAATTTTGTACAAAGATATATTAGTTATGTGTTTGCTATATCTCAGTGTAAATTACAGTTGACATTGTATGTGCTGATTTAAACCATTTTTTATAGATCCTTTCCTGGACTGTTTTTAAAAAAACAAGGAAAACGGCGTTTTCCAGAAACCAAATCCATACGAACAGTCTCCATACAATTCTTTCTGCTCCCAGAGCATACTGACAGAACCCCTAAGGGGTCAGAGGAGCTTAGGTTGCTTCAGGCAGGTCTTGGACGAAGGGTCGTGTCATTGCCAGAAAATGCTACTCACAAAGAGGTAGTGTACTTCCGCATAATGTGCTCAGTTTTCACGTTACAGAGTAAGGTAATTCTGTGACTGTTCTTCATTTTTCCTCTTGATTCTTTATTTAGATTGTCAGTATCCTCGAAGAGGAGTACCATAAAATAAAGCAACTAGCTGGTGGTTGGCTTTGCTATAAAGCTTCAGGTATGGGGATTGTTGTTTGATTTTATAGGAAAGCTAAGTTCCAGAGCACTATCAATAGTAATTACAATAGAATATTTATCTGTTCAGCAAATGCAGGAACATTTTAATACATGCCGAAAGTTGTCAGCCATTTTACAGTGCATTAATTTAATGTTTATTTCAATATTATGAATCATGTCTATGTCTTCTACTTAATAAAATAGAATTTTCTTTAAAAACAAGGTGGATGTGGGCAAAGAAAACTGACTGTGGTGCCACCTGACTCTGAGGGCTATTCAACCAAGTGTTTAAAAGCGGCATCTAGCAACGGAAAGATCACAATATACATTGTTCCACTTCAAGACACAATAGACAGTACACCATTATCTCCAGATGCAGCAGTATTTGAGAAGATGCCCAAATCTGTTTGCAAAAAGTGTGGAGTCACCATGCCACTTCAAGTTTTAGCTCTCCACATTGACAATTGTGCACAAGAGTCAGAGAATGCATCAGTAAGTTTGTTTAAAAGATTGAATAAATATGTCATAGTTCACCATCCTACTTTACTATCTTTATGCACATTTTCCCATTAAGAATTTAAATTTTTTTCTCTAATAGGAAGAAAGTCCTGATGAAGACATCATTTATGTCAGTGAGGAAAAAAAAATCAAATCCAGCATGGTTTGTAAAATCAAAACATTTAAAAGTATAATTATTAATGTTATTACTTTGAACACATTTGAAACACATTTGATCTGCTGATTATAGGAACTATGTCCTGTTTGTGGAGGTTCTTTTCCAGAAGACATGATGGAATTCCACGCTAGTATCTGTGTGGATAAGTATGTTAAAGTGTAGTTTACACATGCATGGGCTGGTTGTTTTCTGTACAGCATAGAGGAAATGTAGAAACATTTTTTTTTTGTCAAGTTGCTCTAGAGAAATGGAGAACTTTTCAGAGTGGACTGAGGATGCTGTGGCTGCATCATCCTACAGCAGAGAAGGTGGAGAGAATGCTGCATCTGAGCAGCCAGAGGTAGTTCAACCATCCAACAGCAGAGAAGGGGGTGGGGATGCTGTAGCTGGACCATCTAACAGAAGAGGTGATGAGGATGCTGTAGCTGGACCATCTAACAGAAGAGGTGATGAGGATGCTGTAGCTGGACCATCTCCTGAAAGAGAAGGTGGAGTGGATGAAATAAGAATAATGGTTGACATTGACAGTTTTAAAAGATTTGTACAAAACAGTATACAGAATGTTTTGCTTACAACTTCAGATTGGAGGAATATAACTGATCCAAAAGTGGCTGCAGAGGTGTTCAAAACACAGCTACTGAATACTGAAGTGTGGGGACAACCCCTGCGTTTCATGTTAGATCTCAGGGAAGACCTAGAGGACCAGGACAGAGAGATCATTTCTTTCTACAAGCGCCCAAACATCAACTGGTCTAGGCCATTTTCGTGTATCCTCAGAGGTAATATTTTCTCTATTTTAGGAGTTATTAAAGTACACTGATAATGTATCAATAAAAATAGTAAACACATGTCTGGTATGTTGAAAAGTTGTTACCTTTAAAGGATTAGTTCACCCAAAAATGTAAATTCTTCATTTTACATTTTAGTTGAACTAACCCTTTACACTTCATCTTTAACAGGTGATGCTGCAACTGGCGAGGGAGTGAACCGCCATGTTTTTAGTACTGTAGTTTTAAAACTCACTAAAGGCTTCACAATCAATTTAGGTAAGACATGTAAAATGTGTATTCCAAATTCCAATTATTTTACACACAAAAAGATAATAGACCAATATGAATGCTTTGCTTTAGTAATTTTATATATCTTAACTAAGTTAACATTTTAAATTTTTTAATTTAACTGTGGTAATTTAGTGGCCAAAAGTTATTTCACAAACCTCTTCTGTAGGTAACACAGGAACAACTTTATTATTTGAGGGTGAGCCAGACCATCTCGTGCCTTCCACCTCGCAAATTCTAGTTGAGAGTGATCTCTTCTTAATGGCCGGGAGAATGGTTGGCCACTCCTTCATTCATAGTGGTCCTTGTTTGTCTGGGGTCAGTTCTGCAGTTTTACATGTCTTACTTGGAAGACCAACAGAAACTGCCACCATACAGCTAGAAGACTGCCCAGACCTCGATCACCGAGAGACTATACAGTTGGTGTGCAAATGTTTGGTTCTAAACCACTTATGAAACTACAATTCACGCGTACATGTACATTTTATTTGAAATTTAACAAGGAAAATGTTTCCTACAGCTTGAGGGAGATGCTGAGCTTTCAGATAAGGACAAGAAAGCCATCCTAGACTTGGCTCTTTCTTGGGACCTTCCTGGTGTCACAAATGATAATAGGCATTGGCTCTTCAACCGACTTCTCCATCATGCTGTAATTTACAGATTTGATTTCTTCTTACCTACATGTATTGCACCACAATTGAAATAAAATGTATTTTATCTTAACCATTAAAATTAAAATTTATTCATGGTTTACTGTAGATTATTTATCATATCGCGTATTTTATAGTATTGTAGGTATAGTTTAAAAAGCAGTTTAATTACAATTAATCTAAGGGTTATTTTGTTTTACAGGTCCTTGGAAGGACCATTCGTCAGATCAAACAATTCAGACGTGGTTTAAAAGACACAAACGTTTGGTCACTGCTGCAAGAACGTCCAGATGTTGTCCCTTTGATGTTCCCTAGGACATTTAGAATCTGCATGCTCTGCTCAGGTATTATTACTTAAATATTTTGTATTATTGGATTAACATATTTTGGTTTAAATCTATAATTTGCCATTCATCTGTTTAATATTATTTAAATAAAGACTATCCTGGACAATATCATATGGCCTGCTGAGGAGGAAGAGGATGAAGATGAGGATACATACTCCCTTCACATTAAATGTCGCATTGCAGAGTACTTCCGCCGTTTCATTGAAAGTGGTATGATAGCTATTCTTTCTTGAACCCAAACTTATTTCAAAATTTAACAAATGAATTTACACACACACACACAATTTTTTTATTTTTTTATTTTGCTTCTAAGCAAGTCCTGGTACACTTCAACAACTTGTGAAGTTCTGGGTTGGATGGGAGCTTCCCTCACATGGCATGAAGGTTGAAGTGGTCCGTGCTAATCATCCAAGATCATCAACATGCTTTCAAATCCTACGTTTACCTGGTCACTACAGTACATTTAATGAGTTTTCTATGGACCTGGAGGCTTGTATTGCAACGTGTGACACTGGATTTGGGTTGGCGTAAAGGGGTGATCTGCATCACTTATGAATTGGCATAAATGTTCTTCTTAGCCAAATATTCATAATGTATCAGATTCAGTTAAAATATTGTTCTGCAGATAACACACCACCTGATAAGTGACAGTTCAGAAACTTTAACTAATGTTGAAAAATACCGATATGTTGAACCCTACCGTTGAAAGTAATGAGGTCATTAAAGGGATTTGCATGACTTGTTTAATTTGCCAAACACAATGTACCAAAATGTTTTTCTTAAAATACATATCTGTGATCCTGGTAATGTAAATGTTATGGTACAATTGATAATAATAATAAAAAACAGTCAAAGACTTTTCAGAGATTTGTTTTAATTAACAATGTATTCAGACATTAAACAGATGTAAAATGCTTCCAACTTTACTAACTACCAGATTTTGTCTTGAACTGTAATTCTTTACATATGCACATTGAAATGTTGTTGCACATACTGTACAACTGAAATATAAATATCACGGCCAAAAGATTCTGATGGCCCCATTGGGTCTATTGCAACCCTAAGTTCCCCAAATGCCTCTGCAGTTAGTGGGCACTCTATTTCTGGTACCTGGATCCCAGAGTCAGGTTCTTCAGGGAGGCCACTGCTTTCCCAGTCAATCAAGGGAATGTTGATCTCCTATATAACGGAGAAAAAATATACGAAACAATTGACACATGCTTCCTGGATGCAAAACTCCTTAAGGTTTTCAAAAATACCTTCACACTTTAACTGAATAGTCATTATAGTAATATACATAATACTAATTATATATATACTATATATGTACTACTGTGAATTAGTATTACAATTTATATTAACTGTTTACTATTTGAATATATTTTTAAATGTTTATTCATGTGATAAAGCTGAGTTTATCATCATTACTCCAGTCTTCAGTGTCACATGATCATTCACTAATCACTCTCATATGAGGATCTGATGATCAACACACATTTATGATTATTATCAACACTGTAAAAAAATGCTGTAAAAAAACGGCCACATTTTGACAGTAAAATACTGTTTTCCATTAAAACAGTAATATACTGTAGAAAACAATGCATTCTGGGTAATATTTGTCTTTTTCGAGAAAATAACCAACAGTAATATACTGTGAATTAACACGCTTAAAGTCGACACTCAGAGGCTGTGTTCAAAATCACTCCCTATCCCCTTATTCACTATTCCCTACACTAGTTCACTGATATAGACCACTCGACAGAGAGAGAGGAAAGAAGAGAGTGAGTTCAGACACTGATGAACACCTGCTGTTATCACTGAAGGAAAGAGAAACATGATTTCATCAACTGAAGATAAAAGAAGACATTAAATCTCTGAAGATCTCATCAGAGGATTAAACAACTCCACAAACAGCATTACCAGCTTCACACATTACTAACCAGACTGACTTTATTTCTGTCAGACGACTACAGAAGCTCTTATTGAGAATTATCAGATGATGTTTGATTGTTTCTTCTGACGTTACCATTATGGTGATCAGTGTTTGCTTTAGTTGGGCTCTTGAACATTGACACAATAACATTAGTTTTTCTCTCGCTGTTGTAACGGTGTGTTTTCAATACATGTGTTATAGCAAGCAAAGCTGAGAAAAAAACATGAGTTGGTTATGTTGACTATTTAATAATAGTTTAATTCAGTAATAATTTACTAGTCTTATCTATAAACATGTAGTTGACGCTTAATTTTTTGCAAAATTTGAACCCTACAATTTTATAACATCAGTTGCAACAACCAGATAATATGAAGAGCATGGGAACAGCTTGTGGTCAAAACATCTGGATCAATCTGACTCACATAGACATCAAGAATCGGCGTATGAATCTCAGCCGTGGTGACACTCAAAACTCCCAGCATGCATTGCGGCACAAATAAATTATGCTGCTGAATAGCCTGGTTATTTTCTTTAATTCTTATTATTTGCCTTTATTTTTGCTGCTGTTGTTGTGTTGACTTTAAGTAGTGTTTTGTGATGTTCAGAGTTGATCTGTTCATTTTTTTTATTGATTGTCACCATTGTTGAGATTCATATGCTGATTCTTCATCTCTATGTGAGTCTAAATGACAGCAGAGAGCAAAGTAATTTTTGAACTCATGACTTTAAATTATAACTAATTCCTAATCAGTGGTTGATAATTTCAGAAGGGTCCCAGTTTAATAACATAAATTAAGAATAAATGTATGCGTTTTTAAAAGAATGGGTTTGTTTGGGGAAGAAACACTGGACAAGATTAACAAGCTAAACATCCTATTACAATTATAGCAAAGCATAACCAATAACTTCTGACCATATTTTTTTTCTTGGCTTTTTTGCTACAATAAATGTGTTTAAGAAACACATAGTTATAGCAGACAAAGAAAGACTATCATTACAAAGTCAAGGGCCAAGAGCCCAACTGAAGCAAACACTGATCACGATAATGGTGACCAAATATTTTCTATAAAACATCAACACCTAAAGATCTGATAATTCTCAATAAGAGCTTCTGTAGTCGTCTGACAGAAATAAAGTCAGTCTGGTTAGTAATGTGTGAAGCTGGTAATGCTGTTTGTGGAGTTGTTTAATCCTCTGATGAGATCTTCAGAGATTTAATGTCTTCTTTTATCTTCAGTTGATTTCATCTAAAGCTGTGGCTGAAGTCAGTTGTAGTTCTTGTGTTTCTCTGTCCTTCAGTGATTCTTGTTAACAGGTGTTCTCAGTTATCACTTAATTCATCTCTTAATTATCTCATGAACTTCATCAATTCTTCAATTACTCTAACACTCTGTAGTGTGTACACTCTTCAGTGTTCATTTAAAACTGAAGATTTTGCTGTGGGGTTAAAAGGGTTAAATGGGTTAGATGAAAAAACCCACAGAGGGAACCGTAAATTAACAGTAAGAAACTGTAAATTAATTTACGGAAAAGTTCTGTAAAAAAACGGCACTTTACTGGCAACCAGAGCTGCCAGTAGATTACCGTTAAATCAAGGAAAAACAGTAATATACTGTAAAACGTAACAGTCAGATTTAACAGATTAATCAAGATATTTGCACTGAAATATTAGTGAAAGTTATTAGACAAAAGTTGTGCAAAGTCAGTAACTGATAAGGAGAGTAAATATTAAAATGACCTGTGTTTATGTGTTGTTGCACAAGATGATATAGAAGAGATCTTTTAGTTGAATTCATTAGTTTTGTGGGTTACCGTTGTGCTGAAGAGTAGAGCCTGTGCTTCAGTCCAGGATGAGCAGAGAAACATTGATGATATGCTGCCTGATGCTTTATTTAACGGCAGTGACTGTGTTTGCTGATGCAGTTATGAACATTTGTTGAGTAATTTATCACATACGTGTGTGCTATTGCTCACAATGAACCGCAAAAAGTGAAGTTAAAGTCATGTTTCTAAATTATTTCACTACTACAGCTTACACATGTGAAAGGACTCAAATGAAGTTTTACGATACAAACACCTATAAATACTAGTTTTAAAATGAGAACTGTTTGAAGCGATCAGTTTTCCAAATGAAAAGTTACCTTTCATGGTATTATTACGGTAAAATACTGTAAAAAATGAGAGCTGTATATAAACAGTAGAGTGCTGTAAATTAACAGTACATTGCTGGCAACCACAGATGCCAGTAGATTACCGTTATTTTACGACACAATTTTTTACAGTGAATGTTGACAAGAGTTGTTAAATTTTTTCAGGATTCTTTGATTAATAGAAAGTTCTAAAGAACAGTATTTATCTGAAACAGAAAGCTTTGGTAACATGCACTACCGTTCAAAACTTTGAGGTCGGTAAGAATTTTGTTTTATGAAAGAAATTAAAGAAATTATTACTTTTATTAAAGGGATAGTTCACCCAAAAATGAAAATTATGTCAAAATGTACTCATCCTCAAGTCTTTATTACCAACATTCTTCAAAATATCTTCTGTGTTCAGCAGAACAAAGAAACTCATACAGGTTTGGAAAAAATTAAGGGTGAGTGAATGATGACAGAATTACATTTTTTGGGTGAACTAACCCTTTAAAAGCAAGAGCGTGTTAAATTGGTCAAAGTAAAGACATTCCAAATACATTTTAAACTTTCTATGTTCAATTGAATAAATGCAGCCTTGGTAAGCATAAGAGACTGATTTTAAAAACATTAAAAATCGAACTCTTGAATGGCAGCATATAAGATTGTCCATTTTCAATTGAAATTCAATTTTATAGATAAACAATCATAAAACATACGACACCTCATCATTTTCTGGAAGACTTGAATGATGCCCTCCCATCTCCCACAACTGATTTGGAGTCAGATTTCCTTCTGTACTCAGAGGATGATTGTCCCATCCATCATGGAATGTGTCCAGATGACTTTGAAGTCGTGGAACAAACACATAGTGGCAACAGAAGAGATGCATACGGTTAGACAGATCCAGCTGTCCTTCTTCCTCTAGTTGATGAAGTACATTGTAGAAGATGTTTGTGACTGCAACCCAGACATCTCTCCAAAGCCTCTCTATTCTGTTAATGTATTAATTATATGTTAAAATATTGAAAATTGCGTTTGGAATTAACATATAAAATGGGTATAACAGCAGAGCATGTCCCACCTTTGGTTGTGTACACTCTTCCCTGCAATGAAGCTGCTTCTTCCCGTACCTCGAACAGAGAACATCAAACGGGCCACATCTACATTTTCAACCCCTTGGTCTCCTCTGACCCTAAAAACATATTTAGATAGCACATTTGAAAAATAACTATTTCACAAAACACATTTGTTTACACTAGAATAAATATGAAATTTTACTTTGAATAAAATGTTAAGTACTGTATGTATCGTATTCTTTACAACCCATGTTGACATAAACTCTCATATTGGGATGTCAAAGCCTGTTCCTGGACAACTGCTTTTCTGCAACTTAGTTTACCTTCCAATTTTAAACAAAAAGCTAATTGAATCGAAGCCAATATTCACCTGAGTGGAAGACCAAATCTCTCAACTGAGCACTGAAAGAAGTAAAGGGTTGTTGAAGCCAGATTGTTGGTTGCAACACCAAGGTACATGATCTGCGTTATAATAAAAATAATAAACAAATTCAGTTTTTACAATGTGATTCTGACTTCAACTGACTTAGATCTTGAGCAATGATTGTAAGTTGGGTAATAATGATTGGTACACCTTTCTAGAAAATCCGTCGATGCCCCCGAAGATCACAATGTTGTAGCTGTTTTGGAGAAAAGTCAAATACAGTAAAAAGTAAAGGCTCAGCTAATACAATTTAATTGACTAATTTAGGATGTGTATATACATACCGAATGAGCTTATGATTTGTGTCTATGTGCATCAGTGCTCTTGGACTGGGCACAGAGTACGTTCGGCGAACTACACATCCCAACTGTGTCAGCCGGGAGATGATGCCCGTACTGTCAACTCTGTGCATTGAGGCCCGGATCCTTTCCCACTGCACTCTATGTCCCTCAGCCTGCAGCAAACCCTTCACCATTCTATATCCAGCATAAGGATGTCTGGATTTCACTGCTGAGACTAATGTGTCCAGCTCCTCATCTAGAACCCTACTGTACGTGTCTTTCACTGACAGGCCTATTTCGGACATTCTCCGGCGTATGGTTCTTGTGCTCACTCCCAGCAATTTTGCAACACAGGGCACAGGTAGAGACATGGCTATTAGTTCTTCAATACATTCCTCTGATAAAACTATTCTTGGCCGCCCAAGCTTGCCAGATTCAAAGTCTAGAGTGTTATGAGTACACCTGCGATAGTGGTTGATCTCACCAATCACCTGTACAACCTCTCTGAGTCCATCAATTACAGCACGTGGAAAAGAGTCTTCCTGGCTTGACAGTGCACTTAAAAAAACTAGCTCCTGGGAACAGGTAAATTCCAAAAAATCTAAATCAATTGGTGGTCGATTTAGTAGGTGGGACAGTCGTGCCTGGAGCCTATCCAATATAGCATTCATCAACAGTTCCTTAAAAGACAGCATTATAACAATTAGCAAAACACACATAACATTTTTAATTACATTACACACATTATTAATTGTCAAAGATTTGGTATAATTTAGATAGTATAGCATCAGCTCAATGGTCTAAGCAGATTATATGATACATAATTTCAATGCAAATGTCAAACCAATCCAATAATTGTTTTTCTTTCTTAACACCAGCTCGAAATTCAGAATAAACACACGGGAGTCAGCTTAATGGCTTAATGGAATCTTAATGGAACTTAATGGAATCAACTTAACTAAACAAAGGATTTAAATATATAATATATTTATTATTATATGTTTGTGTGTGCATTAAAAGTACCATTCTGTCGGCGAGGACGATATTCTCTGCAGAGATAAATCAGTCAGGATGTCTCCTGTCCTGGCGCGTTTGTTGAACCAATCAGATAAGAGTAAATCGGGAGTCAACGGGACCCTCATTTGATTGGCTACAGAAGAAGGTGGACCCGCCCTCCTCCTCACGCTTGCAAAACTCAGTCGAGTGAGAGATTCGTGCCAAATTGTAAGCGCAGCTGAAGGAAAGGCAGAACTGTACAAGTCGGTTTATTTCGGGGACTTTTTTTGCCCTACGTACACAACGAGTGATTTAGACAGTTGCAACAGTTTATTTTTTTTTACACAAAGGTTGTTTTACACGGTAAATCTTTTTGCAGTTCTTGATTCTGATATTTTCGCTTGCAAATCGATGTTCACAGGATTTTGGCCGTGTTTTGGCGAAATAGTCATGTCAAAAGTGTAAGTGCAAAAAAATGGAAGTCATAAGAATGCAGATCATATTTATTTGCGTTAACATGAAGCTGCAGTTTCACAATACATGAATTACACTTACGAATAACAGTAAAATGCTGCAAATATTTTTTTCTTACACTTGAAAAACGATTTACACCTTTACAAAACTTATCTTGCGCATGCAAATTTAATTTACACTTGCAATCTTATGTACACTTTCACAAATCTTACCCTACGCTTGCAATTCTTTATGGCATTATTTTACCTTCATATGTTATATAGTTCCAGTGGCATTAGCAGAGACTCTACAAAAGTTTTCTCATTAGACATGGGTGATTGACTTTCTCAGTTGTAGAATCCAGCAGGTTAAGTTAGGAGGTTAAGTTAGGAGGGTCAATTTCAGGAAAAATGATTACTTCCCTTGGATCTCCTCAGGGATGTGTCTTATTGCTCTTATTATTTATTTATATACATATTCTTGTTCTAGTTCTTTTAAAAATAGATTTATTATCAAGTATACAGATAATACTGCTTTAGTGAGCCTTCTACATGATGGGGAGGAAGAGCATGGACCTGTTTTAGATTTCTTTTTAGACTGGTGTGAGAAATCGTCTCGGTTACGTATGTAACCTTAGTTCCCTGAGGGAACGAGACGCTGCGTCGAAATGCTGTGAGAACGCCTCTGCATTTATGCGTCGTGAAGTGCGTGTAGAACCATTCCATCGGAAAATTGATCGATCGTCGGCATGATGACGTCATCGACCGGAAGCTATAAAGCGTCCGTGAAAACAAACAGGAACTAGCTTCTGATAAAGCCTGAAGTAAGACCGCCTCATAAGCGAGTGAGATGGCCCACTGGAGGATCCGACGTGCCAATTTGTCCAATGGACGGGACCTCAGACCCCCCTGGTGATTTATATAGGCGACCACCGATGTGTTGTCTGTCCTGACTAACACATGATGGCCCCTGAGGTCGGGCAGAAACTGTTTCAATGCAAGAAACACTGCGAGCATCTCTAGCCGATTTATGTGCCAGTGCCACTGATGTTCCTGCAATAGACCCTGGGATGAGCGGCCACTCATGGTCGCACCCCAGCCCGTGAGAGAGGCATCTGTCGTTAGCGTTACGTGACGAACATGAGCCCCCAACACGGGACCCTGAGATAGAAACCCCGGGTTTTTCCACATGACCAGAGCACGTAGGCATCGCCGCGTGACTTTGATCGTGTGGAGCGGATTTCCCCTCGGGGAGAATCCTTTTGTTTTGAGCCACCACTGTATCGGCCTCATGTTCAGTAGGCCAAAAGGTATTACGTTGGACGCTGCTGCCATGAGACCTAACAGTTTCTGGAACTGTTTCACAGTGACGGCCCGGTCTAGCTTCTGTTTTTTGACTGCTGCCAGGATCGATGTTATGCGTGTTGGCGATAATTGCGCCCGCATAATTACCGAATCCCAGTTCACACCTAGAAAAGTGGTTCTCTGAGCCGGAGAAAGCACACTCTTCTTGGCGTTTAGCCTCAACCCCAATTTCGACATGTGTGCGAGAACAGCATCTCGATGCTGAACCGCCATCTGTTCTGTATGCGCTAGAATCAGCCAATCGTCGATATAATTCAGTATGCGGATGCCCTGCAGACGCAACGGCACCAGAGCTGCATCCACACACTTGGTGAATGTGCAGGGTGACAGTGCTAGACCGAAGGGAAGCACCCGATATTGGTATGCCTCTCCCCCGAAGGCAAACCTCAGGAACTTCCTGTGATGTTGAAGGATGGAGACATGAAAATACGCATCTTTGAGATCTATGGTGACAAACCAATCCTCCGATCTGATCTGCGATACAATCTGTCTGAGTGTGAGCATCTTGAACATGAGCTTGGCCACTGAGCGATTTAATAGACGCAGATCTAATATCGGGCGTAAGCCCCCATCCTTCTTTGGCACGATGAAGTAACGGCTGTAAAACCCAGACTCCCTGCTGGGAGGAGGAACCCTCTCTATAGCCCCCTTTCGCAGGAGTGTCTCTACTTCCTGTGCCATCACCAGAGCCTGCTCCGGGCCCACCTCTGTAGGTAGGACACCGCTGAAAGTAGGTGGCCGCCTTTTGAATTGAATGGCGTACCCCCTTTTGATTATCTGCAGGATCCAACGAGATATATTTGATAGACGTTTCATCTAGAAAATCTACTAAGGGAACCAGCCTCTCGAGGCTGGCCTCTGGTGTATTTTGAACAGCAAGCACAGCGCCCTGAAGCGGCGAACCGGCAGGGAACAACTGACTTGACTGCTCGGGAGCCCCCCGAGGGGGGCGTGAACCACCCTCGGGTGGCCCGCGGAGACCGACTGCGCCCCGGCATTGCGGCGGGTTTGGCAGCGCGGCCCCCATAAACGGGTACCGTTGGCAGGGGTAAACACTGTTTCCCTAAGGGGGGAACCACCCTCAGCGTCCTGACGCTTCTGGCATCAGGAACGCTTAGACGAGGCCTTCTTGGCGATCAGAACTGTCCTCAGATCAGCCCTGCCCCTAGAAGGCCTCGCCTGAGAGCGCCGCCCCTCGTCCCCGCACTGAGGGGGAGTTCGGGTGGCGACGCTCTGCTTTTGTTGCTTTTAAGGGTCTGGTGGGCAAAGTCGGGGCCTTCAGGGACGATGCCGAGGAAGGCGAGAGATGGCTCGCAAGCGTCTCTTCAACCTTTGGCATCGCCCCATAACCGTACTGTTTCAGCCCAGCGATGTTGCTGTAGACCGAAGTCTGCGGGCTGAAAACACGATAAGATGCCGGTCTCCTCCATGATCTTGCCACCTCAGTGTGCAAGTCATGGAAGAACAGCAGGCCCCGCCGTTGAGGCTCTGAAGCGCGAGAAGGCAGGAATCTTTTGTCTAATTTACTGCAACACTTTCTTCCTGCCTCAGATCTCTCAGTGGGCCAGTCGATGTTCAGTCAGGCCACTGCTCACGTCAGAACCTCAACGAGCTCCTCGCTTGCAGGGGACTGAAGTGGTAAATCTTCAGTCTCGATGCTTTCAACGTCCACCTCCTCGGAGCTGGATTGTTGAAGCACCGGCGACTCTCTCGGGGGGGAAGAAACCGCCATGCGTGCTTCCATGCCCCGAGAAGAGCCGCTGGACGGTGCAGGTGAGGGCAGATATAAGGCAGCGCCCGTCTCTAACCCCTCTGCAACGTCCCATTGTGATCCCCAGCGGAACCAGAGCCGCGGGGAACACGAGCCGAGGCACCCTCCTCAAAGAGTGCCCGGCGGGAGCGCAGCGTTCTTAATGGTAGCTTTTCACAATGCTCACAAGCAGCCCCCTCGAGGGCTGCCTGGGCATGCTGCGCTCCCAAGCAGGCAACACACAGAGAGTGTGTATCCCCACCCGTGATGTAGCATGGGCAGGGATGAACACACCTCTTGAAATTGCTGCTTTCACTCGCCATTTTTCTATCTATTTATTTTCTCTTTTTTTGTTAATATAACAATATTTAACAAAAGGGTGGAAAAACTCTTGTATATACCATCGATCGATTTTCCGATGTAATGGTTCTACATGCGCTTCACGACGCATTAACGCAGAGGCATTCTCACAGCGTTTCGACGCAGCTTGAGTTCCCCGAAAGGGAACAAGTCTCCTCTTAAATGCCTCCAAAACTAAGGAGATGGTTATTGATTTTAGAGGAAGAGAACAGGATATAACCCATCCAACATTAATACAGGGTGAACAAATACAAGTAGGAACTCATTATAAATACCTTGGCATAATTTTGGACCATAAGCTGAAATGAAATTAGTGGACTTATTATGTAGGTAAAAAGTTACAACAGAGGCTTTTTTTCTCAAAAAAAAAAAAAATGATTGTCTTTTAATGTACACAGCACACTGTTTTTTAGTGTTTTATGGGGCTTTTATTGAAAGCATTATGACATTCTGTGTGAGCTGCTGGTACGGTAATGCTTGGCAGGCTCAGAAGAAATCATTACGGAGGGTTGTGACAATGACAAGCAAACAGCTGGGAATCACATGAACAAGTTTAGAGAGCATATACAAAGAGAGAGTAATAAATAAAGCCACCATTATTGTGTAGGATAAGAGGCATCACTTAAATTATGCTTTTTGAACTACTGCCATCTGGACGGCAGTATTTTGTTCCCAGATGCATGAAAAACAGATCGAAATTTTCTTTTGTTCTCCAAGCAATCAGAATTTTAAATTCATCCTCTAATGTTGATTGATGGTCAGCTGGTCTGGTTATCTTATCTTAAACTCTAAAGTAGATTTATTGGTTTTAAATTATGATTGTGTGGCATGATGAGCTGGAAGCCCATTTGCCTGCGTTGGAGTAAATGGCATTACGTTGCGCCCGTATTTAGGTTAAAGCGAACACGTGTTGTTCTGGTCTGTTTGTTCGCGTGCCTTTGCCTGGAGCTGCGTTGTGGTGGGGTGCTGCGACCGTTTGGAGTGGGCAGCGGTTTGATGTAGTATCTAGCTTCCATCACAGACGTGGTTTGAGGATCTTCCCGTTTGTATCTGCTGGCTGCTGTGCGTGCGTTTGTGCCCTTCAGTTCGTGATGTATAAATGACTACGGTGAACAATTAAAGGGACGTATCCTCTTTTTGTGTACCAGATTCCGCTGCTATGTGACGGAGGATTGCAGTCAGTGCAGAGATGTCACCACTGTTTTGTCATAGGTTGTTTTGACAGAGGCTGCTCAAATTGTACTTTCATTCTTGTTATTTTTTGTGGTTTTGATTATTGTTTTTGATTAAGATATTTGTTTGTTTTCATTATCATTAATTAATCATTATTTCATTATCCATAATGTTGTTTTTGGATCATTTGTTTGAATCCAGATCTATTTAATTGTTGATTTTTGTGAACTGTGAATAATAATACAAATGTAGTTGTCTTTTTATTCTTTTTTGAATTTTGATTTATTATTGTTTTGTGTGTGCATACGCAATTTTCTTGGGTCAAACACCACCTTTGGCTCAATTGGAATTTGGTTGTTTATTATTTGTTTTGTTTTCTTGTGAAGTTGTTTCCTGTATTGAACTCAGCCAGTAAGGTCTCCTTTTACCAAGGGCCGGCTGTGGATAAACATTTGACATTCACTTGCCCGTTCATGCTAATTGATTCATTTCTTTCTTTCATTCTTTTGTGTGTGTGTGTGGATGGTGTGGAGTTTGTTTGTTTCTAGGAGATGCCACAGCCTTTTCCTCCAGGGTTGGTGACATCACCAGCTCCAATATTTAAATAAACCCCTCCTCCGAGAATATTAAATAAGTGGGGCGAGCCCGTATTTTATTGCTGTGGAATAGTAGGCTGGAGTGCCGTTGATCGTGCAATGCTGACGAAACGCTGTAATTTTATCCAGATTGCAGCTCCACTTTGTTCAACCTTCCTAGGGACGGGGGAGTTAGTGATCAACGGTTAAAATGTATTTTTTACTTGGTAACTCATAATTATTACCCAAATCTTGCTCTCTGTGCTGCACATTTTACTGAGGAAAGCTTCCACAATCTGCGAGTTCAAGGCAAGATTCGCACAACGGCTTGTCCTGAAAGATGGAGCAGTTCCAACTTTAAAAACGGGCCACAACCTGTAAGTATGATTTATTTTTTGTCGATGTGCTTTCCTGTAATATATCATATTGTTAATTGTACGTGGTAGCAAGGAAGTAAACAAATGACAACGCTGTTTGGCTGTGCTAACCAGTTTGTTAAATGCTCATTCATGCTTAACGTTATCCAACAAACACCTAACGTTACAAACTTTTTAAAATCTCATCAGCGAACTTGGAATTGGTGTAAATTATTCTTTAATTAAAGCTTTTATGTATTGTTTATCTACATGCTTGTATATATACAGGCATGCTAAACATGGTTCTGTGTTTGATTTGGCTACTATAAGCCAATGTTTAGTGTTCGTTTTGGGTTTATAGTTCTTGCGACAGATATTTGGCCATAATCGTTCTAAAAATACAATAGGTGCCATTCAGTAGTAGCAATCACTATTGATCCGCAGTCTTTACGCACGGTAAAGGTAAGGGGTTTCTGAAGTACGTGCACTAGGCAGTTAGCAAATCAGAACAAACTGGGCCAGCTAACCAATCTGAGCCCATTGCATATTTTTGAGGGACCGGCTTCGTAAAACCCAGAAACCATCAGACCATTTTTGCAAGGAGGGACAGAGCAGTGTAGAATAAAGGTAAAATATATGAAAAACATGTTACAGTGCACCCCACAAACACAATCAAGTGTTTTGCCACCCCTTTAAAGACAAGCAACCAATTCATACAGTATGTGTTATTAGTGTTCTATAATAGTTCTCTCACACACAGTCCATGAAAAATCATTGGTTGATTCAATAATTTATTGTTTTAATTAAATAATTATTTTCATATTTTGACTGGAACTGTATTTGTGTACAGATACCATTCTCTTTATAACGTTTAATATTCATAACAACAGTAAAGATGTTCTGGAGTTTATTTCAGATCGCAGTGCAGATGTCTTAGTGTTGATGATGTGCTGAAAACTGTCCTGAGCACCACAGCGTATCCACAAATCCATTTACTCCAGACAGATTAATCCCTTGGGACAAAAAAGATTCAGTATATTCAGTTTATCACAACTCAAAATGTGATGGAAAGTAAAAGTTGTCTTTTTCTCAAGTAGAAAGTGTTTTTCTGGTTTACTTAGGTTAGAATCTTGTTTATCTCCATCAGATTTAAATGATCAATGTAATTGTCACAAGATATCTTGGTGTGGGTTCATGTTCATGTTACATGTTCATGTTTTTGAGTTTCCATATCCATTGGAATGTTTCTCAGTTGCTATGTTCACAGTCATGCTTTGTCTTGTCACGCACTTCCTGGTCTTGTCATGTGATCCTGTTATGTACTCCCTTGTCTCTTGTTCTGTTGTCATGTCACTGGTTGCTTGTGTAATCATTGTTCACAGGTGTCCCTTGTCTTGTCATTAGTCTGTGTATTTAAGCCCTCATGTTTGCCATAGTCTTTGTGAGGTTTGTGAGTTTAGTCAAGCCAAGTTTATTGTTAAACCAAGTCTTTGTTTTATGTTCAGATCTTGATTTTGGTTAAGCTTTAATAAAACTGCACATGGGTTCTGAAAACTTGCCTGCAGTGGATAATTGTTACAGTAATGAAATACAATGATTTCGTATTGTTTATGCCATAACATAGACAATGATCAATGACCAAACAATACACACACACAATGTTATTCCAAAGAGTGTATAGAAATGGCTGTGAAAAAGTAAACTTAATTCAAAGGGTTTTGTGGGGGAAAAAGTTTACTTTATTCCAGATATTTTCATTGCAAAAATATAAATTTATTAAATTCTATGAGTTGCAACTGTCATATGATCAACTTAATCTATTTGTAACTCAGAGAGTAAGCCACCATTGAAACAACGTTAAATCAATGTCAACGTTAACTGCACTGAATCAAAATCAAGTTTATACCCGCAATTAATTTAGATTTTTTTTTCAATTTCATCCAGAAATCTATGGTAATGGAATTGAATCAGTGTTACAATGCAATGTTGGTTCAACATGCTTGCCAGAGGAGTAAAATTCCAGTCATGAACACAGCCAGCTGCTTTACATTTTACATGCTTCACATTTTAACTTGAGATATTGACAATCAGGTAATGTTGAGACCCGTGACTGCCCAGCCAGCACAGTCATGTGGGGCCCAGATGGGTTTGACCTGGGCTGTCTAACTGGGGCCCAGTCAGTTTTGTCCACAGTTTCCATAGAGGTCCCGCATGGGTTTGCCCAGATTAAATAAAAATGAATTATGCACACTGCAGGCTGTTAAACGTAATGCTGAATGGGTGTTTGAGTTAATTTGACAATTAAGTGATAAATTGTGTGACGTTTGACCATTAATGATGAACACCTGATGATAACAAGCAGAATCACTGAGAGAGGAAAGAGAAACTGAACTGAAGATAAAAGAAGACATTAAATCTCTGAAGATCTCAGCAGAGGATTAAACAACTCAGCAGAGGATTAAACAGCATTACCAGCTTCACACTTTACTCACCAGATTTACTTTATTTATGTTATACGTCTACATAAGCTTGTATTGAGAATTAATAAGTTGAGAGTGGTTTTTGGTCAAGTTTTTCATTTTAGTCTTGTTTTTTTTTTCCATCAACAATATTGCATGTTCATATAGTCACAGTTATCATTTAAGGACATTCGTGTTAACTCGTCTTGTCTTAGTCATGAAAAAAAAATGGTTGTTAACAAAAAAGGTTTGCCACATTTTAATTAACGAAATTAACAGTCATCAAACTAACAACTTTGAATTCAGTTGGTGTGGTATCCTGTTATAGATAAACATCAACCATGCCTGTTGGTAATCCTGTTCTGTCTGAAAACAATGAAAAGTGCTCATGGTGAACATGGGCTGGTATATGCAAATTAATTATCCTGTTTTTCAGTGGTCTTTTGCATGCACAGGATTTACATATGAAAGAGAAAATATTGGTGTTTGAGGCTCAATGTTTGTTAGTTCCATGTATTGAACTCTTATATATTTAATAGTGCCAAGGTAATTACAGTTTTCCATTCGATGGCACCTTTAAAAATCATAATATCTAATCAGTGGCAAGAAACATTTCTTGGTGAATATATATTTTATCAACAAATAACCGCTTTAGATCAAGGGTAAGATTAGTGAATTATTCCATTTTAACATGCTGAAAGTTAAATCACCCGATCAGCTTTGTTCTTTGCAACAAATTATATATGTAAATTATATAATGATATATTTTACATTCAGTTGATTTCAGGATGTGTGGCTTTAAGTCAGTTGTAGTTGTGTTTCATTTTAAGAAACAAAATCACATTATAAAATTCAATACCATTACTATTGATTTTTGGATGAAATAAAAAAAAAAAAAATCATTAATTGTGGGTGTAAACATGATCTTGATTCAGTGCAGTTAACATTGAAACATTCACCCTGATTTAATGTTGTTTCGATGGTAGCTTGCTATCTGGGTAGCTTGGTTGATACATTTTCATTTCTTTAAAGATTGATAAACTTCCACAAAAGAGGAAAATAAACATCCATATTTTAGAAATAAATGTAGGGAGTGATTATTAAGAAAATGTTACTCACCCTCCTCCATCACAGCATCCCCCTCCATCATCACAGCCTCCCCAATCTCCATCACAGCCTCCCCCTCCATCATCACAGCCTCCCCAATCTCCATCACAGCCTCCCCCTCCATTATCACAGCCCCCCAAATCTCCATCAAAGCCTGCCTCTCCAAACTCAGCCCTGCTGTTAGAAGATTTATGGACTTTGGCGGGTTTGTGATTTTTATCACCACGGCTTCTGCATCTACCATTGCAGTTCTTCTTGCACTGCTTACATACTGCTTTGCTGTTCTTAGAACCCATTGTTTGTCTGGAAGGCGTTTGGATCAGTTTGAACCGGCGAGCTCCTTAACTTGGTGTCAGTCAGAATGCGTTCGTATTTATGGACTTTCATGACCACACTGAGCATGTGAAACAGGCCCTTCCAGTCAGTTGACTTATCTCATATGCAAAACAACCTGAACAACCTGTGCATGAGCGCGCACACACACACACACACACACACACACACACACACACACACACACACACACACACACACACACACACACACTGTTTCATACTCAACTACTGGAAATTACTTCTCCTCAGGCTTTTGGTTCCGGAATGAGATATATCCTGATATGTCATCATTGTTCATCTCTGTTGGGAGCTGGAAAATTTGTTTAAATTAAAAGCATAAATGGCTACTTTCTAAATAATACGGGTGTCACGGTATAATTTATAATATTACATTATACTATCTGACCTTTGTTTGCAATGAACCACACGACATTGTCAAATTTAAAACATTTATTAACAACATAATGTGACAATAACTTATATCTTCTTCAGTCATTTGAAAACTTAAGCAAAATACCCTGCTTAATACCCTGCTTACCCTGTCATCACAGATGACATTTAAATTCACATCAAAATCAACAAAATCATGTAATGTGCTGTGACAGCCATGAAGCTCTGTGTTGCTCTGGAGGTCCAGCAATCTGTAGTCAGGGCAACTAAATATGCCCTGCTCGGACCTTTTTTAACTTTCTTCTTTATTATTGTAGGGAATCACCGTGGCTGTGAGATGTGTTCTACTTGGGATTTTGTAGCGGTTCTAGCACGCTAATTAAATGCCTAAATACACATTGGGTGCGTTTACATGCACACCAGTAAACTGATAACTCAAAAAAAATCAGCTTATTGAAATAATCAGTTTTTCCTGTTTACATGCACACCACTAAACTGACAATCTGACTCAGAGTTTTTCAATTCACTTATCACACGTGCGCACTTCAATAAGCCGACAGAAAGCAGGTTAATGTGTTTACATGCAGCACAAAATCGAGGTAAGAGACAAAAAAACTACCTGTCCCGACCGGTTTATGCTCACGCCGTTTATGACCTTACTCCAAAAAAAAAAAGGTTACCACGTTTACATGACCATGTTCATTGTTGGCTTATTACACAGCAAAAACTCCAGTGTTAAATTAACTCTCCTGAGAGTACATGTGAGACCACACTCAAGAGTGTTAAAGTGTTAAAATAAGAGTGTTAAAGTAACACTGAAGCAGTGTTAAAGTTAATAAGATAATTAACTGATTATTGGCAATTATTGAAGATACCTGATGATAACAAGCAGAATCACCAAATGAGAACATCACAATTCACAAGTGGACATATTTTCCATTTGTAATTGCAAAGCAACTCAGACAGTGTGTGTTTGTCCGAAAATCATAAAAATAAAAGACACTTCACTCACACCTTTAGACACTTTAGACAACTTATCATCTGTAATTCACACATTTTTGGATCATGAGAGAAACCAGACCTGAAGGAAAGACTCTCTGGCTCAGGATTCAATCCAGGATCTTCTTGTTGTGAGGAGCCAGTGTTTCCCACTGAGACACTGTGCTGCCCTTAAGCACAGATATAAGACACACTTTGACTATTTCTGTCAGAGTCAGACGTCTACAGAAGCTCTTTCTGAGAATTAACAGAGGTTTAGATGTTGAGGATTTATGGTTCATTTGAAGTCACCATTGTGGAGGGAAGCGTTTGCTTTAGTTGGGCTCTTGGTCCCCGTACGTGTGTTAGTGTTTCTGAGGCTGCTGTAACTGTGTGTGTGAAACACAAGAGTTGTGGCTGAGAAAGCAAAGCTAAAGTGACATCAGGTGTTGTCAGCTCATTGTTGATGATAACTAAATCATCAGAAAGTGAGCATCTGATGTTGTTTTTTGTGTTCTTGTTTGGCACAATAGTTATTTGTTTATAGCCTCTATAATCTTGTGAATCTGCATTATTTGGCACCAATAGCAATAAAAGGACCACCTATCCTGACGGGTGAGAAAAAATGTATGTGTACCCAATGTTTTGAGAAAATATTTCCTATGGTCACACACAGATATCAAGATTTGGCCTATGATTCACAACAATGGTGACAATCAAGCATCAGTTTCTGTACTACGAAGCCACCCATCATGCATTGCAGCAGGAAGCGTTTTTGTGTCACCGTTGTTGTGAAACATAGGCCAAACCTTGATGTCTGTGTGTGATCGTGGGAAATATTTTCTCAAAACATTGGGTTTATGTACTTTATCATCCTTCAGGATAAGGCTATTGGTGCCAATACTGCAGAGGCTATAAACAAATTACTATTGTACCAAATAAAAACATAATATCAGATGCACACTTTCTGATGATTTAGTTATCATCAACAAGGAGCTGACAACACCTGATGTCACTTTAGCTTTGCTTTCTCAGCCACAACTCTTGTGTTTCACACACACACAGTTACAGCAGCCTAAGAAACGCTTACACACGTACGGGGACCAAGAGCCCAACTAAAGCAAACGCTTCCCTCCACAATGGTGACTTCAAATGAACCATAACTCATCAACATCTAATTATCTGTTAATTTTGTTTTTATGATTTTTTGGATAAACAAACTTTGTCTGTGAGTTGCTTTGCAATTACAGATAAAACATATGTCCACAATGAGCAGATTTGAACTAGTGTTTAACCTTGAGGTCCATGAGGGTCTATATCAGACGTGCAGATCACGTCCAAAACAGACGTCATAAAAACTTTCATTCTGGCTCCTCAGTGGACGTCTTTTCAACGTCTGCCTCTAGTGGCAAAGAAATCATTAGAATTATATTGAAAATGCTGGATCTCATGTTATAATCAACCAGATAAACCCAACTAAGAGACTCTAAATTAGTTGAGTGATTCAGATCAAGTAATGACAACATCAAAACATAACCAACACCAAACAATCAGCTTTTCTCATGGCTTGTCTGACTGTTGGTTATGGCATCAAACAAAATATAATCTTACAAAGTCAAGGGTCAAGAGCCCAAGTTAAACAAACACTGATCACCAAAATGGCCTCATTTGGTAATTCTGTTAACATCAGGTATCTTCAATAATTGCCAATCATCACTCCATTAATCAGTTAATTATCTTATTAACTTTAACACTGCTTCAGTGTTACTTTAACACTCTTATTTTAACACTTTAACACTCTTGAGTGTGGTCTCACATGTACACTCAGGGGAGTTAATTTAACACTGGAATTTTTGCTGTGTGGGCATAATCAGCTTAAGAACGTGCATGTAAACACAAAAAACGAAGACTCTTTTTTTCAAAATGTATTTATTTTGAAATGCCTGCACCTTACTATTGCAGTTGCTGGATGCTCATTCAAGTTCAGATGAGTGAGATCAAATATCAAATATTGTAACTATATAAACATCGTAAAGAAAACATTGTCATTATTCATCAGCATTAGTTAATTAACAATTGCCTGGCATTAGGGCTGTGTTGAAAAAATCGATTCACCAATTCTGAATCGATTTTCATATTAATTTCTAAAGATCGATCCGTAACTCAGAGGATCAATTTAATAATAGGCCTACATTGAATTTTAATTTGCCACGTCATTGGATTCATGCATGCGCGCGAGGTGGAAGGACATTAACACAACGAACATGGCAGCTTTGAAAACTCCAGAAACGCCGCGGACAGAGAATGCTGGCTGGCGTTTTCAATGAGAGCGCCGGGTTTTAAGAACGCCTGGAGCGCACCGAGGCGCTGAGCGAGTATTTCACGCTCACGCGCTGAGCGCTCTGTGAGTTTTACTGGTCGCCGAGAGTTGAAGCATGTTCAACTTTGAGTAAAACGCAGCGCTCATCACTGTCACTCTTCACTCAGCCGTCCAATCACAGTGAAGGAGTGGCAGGACAAATACAACACAGACCAACTTCCACATTCTGCGTGTCGTCATCAGATGACAACAAGCAATAATAACGAAACAAAATTATTTAAAACAAATGCCAGAGCAAATACTTTACATTGTATCTGCAATTTTATATAGAATCAATACAGGAACAAACTACCTGTGAAATTAGAAAGACCTCCGCGGATTTTCCGTATCATAACAACAAGCAAGTCTCAACTGAGGAGAAAAAACGCTGCCTGCACAAACGCTCTCAAGCGCTCACAGTGAGGAGTTTTCAGCTGGCTAAAAACGCTTTGGTGGACACACGGCCTAACATTATACCGCCGTCACCGTGCTGAAGAACACAGCCGTTCTCACTGCAGCGCGCTCTTACTGCCAAGGAAGTTGAAATGGCTGCGTTGTCATGACGGCGCTCGACAGCACAGCTCTGGAAGGGGGATTGTTCTTTACAACCATCAATACTCCATTAATTTGCAGTTGAATGTCTATAATAATAGTATCAATATGTTGCATAACTACAGTCCTGTAATTCAGGTAACAGCTGGAAAAAATGCTTTCTTCAAAAACACTTATCTAAATCTCAAAGATCGGATTGGATCGGATCGAATTACATAATGATAATCGATTCAAGATCTTGAGAATCGGAATCGAATCGATTCTTGACATTTGAATCGAAACCCAGCCCTACCTGGCATGAATATGCGCTGTTCATTGTTTGAACCAGCCTGAAGCGCTGTATTGGAAATGCGTGAGCCTGTAGACGTGCAACAGTGCCGCATTTCCCCCTATGGTTTCCCCGCGGTTAGATCCGCACGTTACAATTCAAATGTGCTCATATTTTTCATGGACATCAGTTCTGACTGGATCTCTTCCTTAATCGTCCCTCCCTAACATTTTCATCTTGTTTTTATTCTTTGACGAATATAACAGTAGATTTTTGTCATAGTTTTTTGTTCAAGCTCTGTCTCCTGCATCCGCAGCCATGCTATGTGAGTGGCTGTAGCTTTAGTTTGAGGAGGTTGACTTGCAGCACAACACGTTTATTTTTTCCTGACAAGCAACCAGACATGACATGGGGTGTGGCAGCATCGAAGAATCTATTTTTTAATTCGAAATTCGAGACTGTGAATTAATTTCGGTCAATTTTGATTTAAAATTGAAATTGTGACACCCTTGCTAAATAACTATAGAGTAGCTTGACCTCTATTTAATGGCTTGATCCTGAAGGATTGTATAATGTATACCAGAGGTGTGTCATAAATAGTTTATTTAAAATATAGTTAGGATTAGGGTTAAAGAGTTGCTTTAGCAATTTAGCATTAAGCTTTGTATCAGTAAAAACCCAGTAGTATATTAGAATGATCATGTCTTTTATTGGGATAGAGCAGGAGATAGCTACAAGGACAAACGTTTCGGCTTGCTGCTTTAGCAACAATTCACATTTACTCAGTGGTTATATTAAGAACATTAAAGACCATTCAGTGGTAATGATTAAGTAACTTAATTGAAAATACAATGGAAACATTAACACATCAGGCAAAACATGCTATTCATATGTAACGGGGTCAGGAATATCCTGGTAGTTGATCAATTTCACCGGTGATAACTCTCATGTGTGTATGACACAGCTGTGTGCGCTGTCCCCTTTAAGAGCGTGCATGCGGAGAGAGAGAAAATGTGCGTCAGACTGAGAGAGCGCAGTGAGAAAAAAAGCCAGAGTTGCACAGAGAAAGAAATAGTTGGTAAAACTGTGAAAGAGCATATCTGTGGTGAATACAATAGTGTGATCGTATTGTGTAGATGGTGTAAAACGCTGTGTATACGAGTGTTGTGTTTCCTTCATGCGAGAAATCTCCAGTGGGGAAGGGGAATTCGGATCTCATCAACGGAGATAGAGCGTGAGTTGATCTAAAATGTCATGGAAGTTGTTAAAAGGTTAAAATAACGCTGATTATTATATATGTTAATGGAAAATGCAGTAATTATTGTTCTTTATACTGTATTAGAGGGGAGAACAGCGATAAGTGAGATCGCACGTGTGCCAGCTTCCATGTGAGCTTTTTCTGTGTGCTTCAGAGTCTCAATAAGAGTGAGTTTTGCTCATTATATTCTTTTGTGATTAATTTTGAGATTGTGAAAAAGTGTGTTTATGAGTAGTATTGTACGCTGTGTTAAGCGTATACTATTTTATTCAGTCTAGTTACTGACTGGTTTCATCAAAAGGGGTTGAAGTGTAATGTATGTGATGTATTCATGTGGTAAAATGTGACAATTTCTCATTTATGCTGTATTTTATTTATTCCTTTAGGCACATACAAAACCCTACCGTTGTTTTGCAGACCTTGTATTTATTTTTGAGATTATCATTGTGAAGAACCTTTTTATTTTTATTTTTTTGTAATTCTGGTACTGGTTTGTTTCCCACACTCATTGAAGTCATTTGGGTGGTTTGATTATCTTTGTTATATGCCAGCTTATTTTTATAAATTGGAAGTGTCTCCCCAAAAACTGTTTTCTTCCCTAAACAAGAAAAACATTAATGCTGTGTCTCCTTTGAGGCTCAGTCTGGAATAAAAGAATCATTTTTTTTAGATGTCATGGCTGTGTCCTATTTTCTGACATAAGAGAAGACATTGAATGGCCACACATTGTTCCACACCGGGTAAGTAGGAAAACGGCTCGGGTTATGTATATAACCCTTGTTCCCTGAGAGGGAACGAGCACTGCGTCGGAACGACGAAATGGGGATGCTCCCTAAGCATCAGCGACTCTGAAGTCTGAATAGAAACTAGACCAATCCGATTGGCGTGCGTGATGACGTCATTGTGACGGCGTACCCGGAAGTATAAAAGGGAAGCCGGCGCATAATGGCGGCAGTTATTTGCTCTGAAGCATGCGCTCCAGGCGTGCCGAGGTGTGGCGGCGCGACGCAGTGCTCGTTCCCTCTCAGGGAACAAGGGTTATATACATAACCCGAGCCGTTCCCTATATCGAGGGAACTTCACACTGCGTCGGAACGACGAAATGGGGATGAGTACCCACTAGGCCACACTGAGGGTAGCGCCTGCCCTAGTGTGAAGCCGGAGACCGGGCACAACTAGGACTGGAGCACCCTAGCGCCAGGCGTCGCAGGGAGATCCAGGCTGTAAAACCTGATAAATGTGTGCGGGGTGGCCCACCCAGCCGCCTCACAGATATCCTGCAAGGGGACCCCAGAAAGGAGGGCCACTGAAGAGGCCATGCCTCTGGTGGAATGAGCCCTCACGGCCAAGGGTGAAGACAAACTGCACACCCGATAGGCCATGGTTATTGCCTGGACAATCCAATTACTGATTGTCTGAGTAGAAGCAGGCAACCCTTTCTTAGGTGAACAAAAACACACTAACAGCTGCTGAGATCTCCTCCATTGTGCAGACTTCTCCAAATAGACTCTAAGTGCCCTAACCGGGCAGAGTAGGTGAAGTCTCCCTTCTTCCGCCGTCACGTGAGGCGGAGGATGAAATGCCTGCAGAACCAGTGACCTGACCACCCTTGATGGGACCTTAGGTACGTAACCCGGCCTAGGATGTAAAATAGCTTTTACTCCACCCGGGGCAAACTCCAGGCAAGTTGGAACGTAATCCTCTGGGATGGCGTCAACACGCTCTTCTTCGTGTTGAGTCTCAGCCCCAAGCACTTTATATGGGTCAGAACGACATCTCGATGCCGAACTGCCATATCGTACGACTGGGCCAATATGAGCCAGTCGTCGATGTAATTCAATACACGGATGCCCAGAAGCCTCATGGGAGCTAGAGCTGCATCCAGGCCGAAGGGAAGTACTCGATATTGGTATGCTTCACCCCCGAAAGCGAACCTCAGGTACTTCCTGTGACACGGAAGGATGGGGATATGAAAATATGCGTCCTTCAGATCTATCGTGACTAACCAGTCTTCGGACTGGATCTGACTCACGATGGTGGGGATCGTGAGCATTTTGAATCTGAACCTCCTTAGAGACCGATTCAAATGCCGCAGATCTAGAATTGGACGTAACCCCCCATCCTTTTTGGGAACTATTGGAACGGACTCCCTTTCCAGCGGAGGAACCTGTTCTATGGCTTCCTTCGCCAGTAAGGATTTTACTTCTAGCTCCATTACCCGAGCCTGCTCTGGTACCACTGCAGTCCAGTTCAACCCCCTGAATTTTGGAGGAGGGTGACCGAACTGCAGTCTGTAACCTATCTCTACAGTACGCAGGACCCAAGTAGAAATACTCGGAAGGCATTTCCATGCGGCGAGATAATCTACTAAGGGAACCAGCCTCTCGAGGCTGGCATCGGGTGTTACACGAGGCTCGTCCCCAACCCCCTGAAGCGGCTGACCGGCAGGAAGAAGCTGGGAATGAGTCTCTATGTGCGGACGCGCGAGCTGTCCCACCGCAGGTCTTTCCAGAGGCGGTTGGGGCAGCATGCGTTCGGGGGAAATCGATGTGGCCCGAAGCGTCATAGACGGCGGGATTACCACATTGATTTCCCCAGGGCGCCCCGAAGAAAACAACCTCGGTTGTCTCTTCGTGGGAGGGACCGCCCTTAGAAGCCCTGCCGTGGCTAGGACTTCTTCCTGGCAGCCTTCCGCGCCTGAAGGACGTTCCGAAGATCGCCCTTAGGAGCGGCTGGCTGCTGGTGAGAGCGCCGCCTCTGTTGCCAGGCTCCCGGAGGAGGGGCTCTAGAGGCGACGCTCTCCTTTTGCATCTGCCGATGCAAGGAGCTGGCAGACGGCTGAGGCTGCCCGCTAGGGCCAGCCTTCCCTGGTTTAGAGCGGCGAGGGAGGAATTGCTGGAAGGCCGCTGACTGCTTCTTTGCCTCCTGGTGTCTGGAGACCACAGCGTTAACCGCGTCCCCAAACAACCCAGAAGGCGAGATCGGGGAGTCAAGGAGAAAAGATCTATCTTTCTCCTTTATCCCCGACAAATTCAGCCAGAGATGTCTCTCCACAGTTACCATACCAGCTACGGAGCGGCCAATGGCACGGGCCGTCTCCTTGGTAATGCCAGGAGAGACAAATCTGCGGCCTTCCGCAGCTCTAAAATGTCCTCCGGAGAGGGACTTTCCCCCTCGTCCAACTCTTTCAGGAGGTCGGCCTGGTAGGCCTGCAGAATGGAAAGGGTGTGCAGGGAACTACCAGCCCGCCGAGCCGCCATATAAGCCTTGCCCACCAAAGCCGAGGTGTCACGACATGGCTTGGTGGGCAGCACCGGAGCTTTCAGGGACGATGCCGATTCAGGCGAAAGATAGCTCGCGAGAGCATCTTCCACCCGCGGCATCGCCCCATAGCCCGCCTCGTGTGCCCCCAGGACATTGGAATAATCCAACACTGGGGGATTGGAAACACGCGAGGAGTAGGGCTTCTTCCACGATCTGCACACCTCAGTGTGCAGATCCGGGAAGAAAGGTAAGCCCCGGCGCGGTGTTTGGACCCGGTGCGAAAGAAACCGGTCGTCCAGCCTGCTGGGTGGCTGGACTTCCTGCGTTTCTTGTGGCCACTCGATCTTTAATTTGGCCACCGCCCGGGTCAACACCTCAACCAGCTCCTCATGGGCGGGTGGATGAAACGTACAAATTCCCGTTTCATCCCCCGCCTCGATGCCCACGCCCTCCGGCTCCTCAGAACCGGAGAGAACGAGCATCTGACCCTCCACCCCGGGGGAAGATGCCGCAGAGCGGGCTTCCACACGGGGAGGAAGATCATCAGAACTGTCTTTAATTGGGCCACTGAATCTGCATTAACGACAACAGCTGGGGCAACAGCCTTAGTCCTAATGGGTTGTTACCATAGCTATCAAAATCCAGTGTTCGGCATTTTGCGTACGTGAGTTTTTGTTGTAGATGTCTATTTAAAAAAAAAAAAAAAAAAAAAATGGTGTACTGTGCTAATTAATTGAGATTTCTTACAGCTCTTACAGGTTGTTGGCCTTGTCTGTTTCATTGCTTCTATTACTCTCCCCTTTTTGTAAGTCGCTTTGGATAAAAGCGTCTGCTAAATGATTAAATGTAAATGTAAATGTAAACTGTCAGAGGAGGATTGGGAAAGTGCCGCAGCAGTCCCAAAACCCTCTGACAAGTCCCCCTGTGAGCCCCATGATCTGCGACGCCGAGCCGCCTCAGCGACCGCGGGTCCAGAACCACGGGGCTCACGAGGCTGACCGGTCTCATCGAACACGGCCAGCCGAGAGCGGAGCAGTCTGAGTGTCAGCCGCTCGCAATGTTCACAGGCGGCTCCCTCGAGAGCCGCCCGAGCGTGCTGAACACCCAGACACTGCACACAAAGCATGTGTGTATCCGAGCCCGAGATGTAACGAGGGCAAGGATGCACACACTGCTTAAACTCTCTTGCCATACTTTTCTTTCACACTTTTTAAACTACTCAATCACACAATCAATCGCAACTGGACAGAACAACAGTAAATAGACAGACAATGTAACACAGAGCGCCTGCTGAAGAGCAAAGACTGCCACCATTATGCGCCGGCTCCCCTTTTATACTTCCGGGTACGCCGTCACAATGACGTCATCACGCACGCCAATCGGATTGGTCTAGTTTCTATTCAGACTTCAGAGTCGCTGATGCTTAGGGAGCATCCCCATTTCGTCGTTCCGACGCAGTGTGAAGTTCCCTCGATATAGGGAACCGATGTTGATCCAATAGCGAGTGAAAAGGGTCTCTTTATTACTGACAAGGACCAGAGAATATACAAACAGCAGAAACTCAATGACAGGAGAACTCATGGCAGGCAGATGAATTTGGGATCTTCGGAGACAGTAGAGCAATGTGACACAGGGACGCAATGGGCAAAGGCCATGGCAACAGGAAATCCAGGATGGAAGAATCCACAGACACAACACCAGGAAGATGACTGCACACGAGGAAACACACAGGGACAATTGCAACAATGGACAAACACAGACTGCATGTGAGGCAATTAAATAGGCTGGTGAGATGAAGTGCAGCTGGTGAATTGATTGCAGTGATCAGTGACCACGCCTACAACTCAACCAAACACACAGATTCAAAATGAGTCAGTGAATCCACGAACCATGACACATTGCTCCCGTTAAAGCAGCCATATTGATCTGCTTTATCAATGCAAAAAAAAAATTCTGAGGCTGTGAATGAAGAAAGTTGTACATTGTGTTCTTATTTCTCTTTCTTTCAGTTCAGATAGAAAATGTAGCAAACTCAAAGAATCAGCTGCAGATAGAAAAAATAGTTTTTTGTCTAAGAGGAGGGGGATCAAGCTCTGTCGATGTGTCTCCTGCATCTGCAGCCATGCTAAGTGAGTGGCTGTAGCTTTAGTTTGAGGAGGTTGCCTTGCTGGTACAGAAACTCCCTGACTGGGCAGCCTCCAGGTGGAACCGCCAGGTCACAACATCACTTATGGACAGCAAGGAATTTTCTAGCTTTCAAGAATTTGTAGAGTTAATGTCAACAGAAGCAGAAATAATGTGTAATCCTATCACTTCTTTACATGCTCTTCATTCACATGAGCCTCAGGAGAGAAGGATCTCAAAAGAAACCAAAAGAAACAAGGCAATTGTCTTCAAAACTCAAATAACTGTAAACAGTGATAAACCGACAGTTAAAAGTGCCATTCATGTTGTGTAAAGATGACAATCATCCACTTTGGAAGTGCCCAAGATTCATGGAGAAGTCTGAAAGACAGAAGGTTCTATGTCAAAGAAAATAAAACTCTGTTATGGGTGCATGGAACCAGTTCAGTAAGGAATGTCGCCGTCGCCACACATGTGATGTATGCAAATTGAGACATCCAACATGTCTTCATGATTACAACCCTACATAGCAACATTGTGTTGGCCCAGATCTGCCCCTCATCTGGCACATGTGGAATACGGATCTGGCCCACATGCTGCGATGAATGACAGCCCTTGAGTGGCCCACTCCTGTTTGCCAGATCTGGGCCACAAGCAGGCCATAGCAATGCCACATGTCAGCCAAGAGCAAAGAAAAAACCAGAACTGGACCTTATCTGAGTCATCACAGCCTTAATAAGCCTGTTAACAAGCAGAATTACTGAAGGAAAGACAAGAACAGAAAAAGAGACGAGCAGAAACATAAGAACTACAACTGACTTCAGCCACAGCTTAAGATGAAATCAACTGAAGATAAAAGAAGACATTAAATCTATGAAGATCTCATCAGAGGATTAAACAACTCCACAAACAGCATTACCTAATACAAGACAGACTACATTACTTACATGAATGACATCATTGAGAGAGGGGATGTAGAAACACTGAAAGATGATGGAACTGATGGTGAAAAGTGGTACCTCACCATGGCATCTACCATCCGAAAAAGCCAGACAAACTACGGGTTGTTTTCTATTGTTCTGCGAAATTCAAAGGCACAAGTCTCAATGAACATTTGTTAACAGGACCAGACATCTAATAAACAATATCACTGTGAGGTTCAGAAGGCATCTAATAGCTATAATATGTGACATTGAAAAAATGTTTCATGTCCAAGAAAATGACCGTGATTACCTGCGCTTCTTTTTGGGGAAAGATGGAGACACAAATTCAGTGCTTCAAGATTACCGAATGAAAGTGCATCTTTTCGGTGCAGTGTCTTCGCCTAGTTGCGCAAACTATGGACAGATATATCTAGCCAGTGCCAAATCAAAACTGTAAGGTGTGTTCTTAATGCTACAGTCTCACTCTCATCAGGCTGGCTCAATTATGCCTCACTGCGCACTTTGTTTTATGAAGCCATTTCAATTGTCAACAGTCGCCCACTTACAGTGGACAACCTGAATGATCCTAAGAGCTTAGAAGCACTCACACTGAACCATCTGATCACCATGAAAGTCGCTACAGCCCTACCACCACCAGGAAAGTTCAGAAGAGAGGACATGAAAAAAAGAGATGGAGACAGGTACAGTATCTTACTGAATAGTTTTGGAGTAGATGGAAAAATGAGTATCTACACAACATAGCTACTAGACAATGCTGGCATGCTCCAAAAAGGAACTTTTTTAAATTGGTGATGTGGTCATGGATACGGATGAGACCCTTCCAAGAAATGAGTGGAGACTAGGACGGATCATAGACACTGTTACCAGCCAAGATGGACTTGTAAGGAAAGTCACAATAGCACTTTTTTTTGTCACAAATCTAAACAAGATAAGAGAAAGGGTAAACAAGGTCTCTAAGGTAGAGAGACCAGCTCAGAAGTTGTTCTTATTATTAAAACTGAGTAAACAAATCCTTAAAAGGACTTTACATACACTAGGGTTAGTATAAATTAAAATTATGCAACTCAATTAACACACGGTGTCAGAAGTGGTTTTCGAAGTGAAAGTTTGCGGATTACGTGGACATGTGTGACGAGAAAATGGAAGGATTGCAGCCGCCTCTGAAGCTTCAACTGTCCGGTAATGTTGCTGAAAATTGGAGACGATTTAGGCAACGATTTCTTCTGTATTTATCTGCGATTCATGGAGATTGTAATGCAGACACCATCAAAATGAAGGCGTCATTATTCCTTCATATATGGTTGGGGATGAAGCTTTGGAGGTATATAATAATTTCACAGTAGAAGAAGGAAAGAGTTTGAAGATAATTTCACCGTTGAAGACGGAAAGAGTTTGAAGTTACAGCCGATAATGGATAAGTTTGAAGCATTTTGCATACCAAAGAGAAATGTTACATATGAAAAGCATCAGTTTTTCATGTGCATGCAGAAAAGTGGGGAAACAATTGATCAGTATGTGACGGAGCTCAGACACATGAGCAAAACGTGTGAGTTTGGAGAGTTAATAGATTCCTTGATAAAAGACAGAGTTGTGTGTGGAATACCTGAAAATGGGCTGAGGGAACGGTTGCTTAGAGAACAGGGTTTAAACTTGGAGAAAGCTCTTTCACTTCATAGAGTGCCAGAGACTGTAAAGATGCAAGCTAAAGCATTCTTGAATGAGACCTGTGCTGTGGATGTCGTAAAGAAATATTAGACACCCAGTTTAAGTGGAAAACAAGCAACACCGCAAGAACCAAGCAGGATGGTAATTGATAAGCAGCAACGAGCATGTGATCATTGTGGGATGCAACATCCACCCAGAAAATATCCTGCTTATGGTAAAAATTGCAACAGTTGAGGCAAAAGGAATCACGTTGTTGTAAAAGTAGAAGAACCTCAAGCCAAGTAAATGCAGTGACTGAATGTGAATAGGAAGAGTTCTATGTGGATGCGTTAGCTGAAGGTGAACAGAAAGAGTGGACGGTACAGATGCAAATAAAGGAGCCATTAAGCCATAATGAAATGTGAGAGTCATGCTATCATACAGTTATACATTTTTAAATTTATTATTAAATTGTTTAATTATGGTTTATAGATGCTGGTTTCCAGAGTTCAAGATAAATCTTTTCATTACTACTGGAGCTGCCAGTTTGCTACATTTTAAATAATTATTAAACAGCAAGCAGAAACTATGAAAGTGGCAGCCACTCTGTGTCTGAATTCACTCACTCGTTTTCATTCACTTCATCAAGTGGACTATGTCAGTGGCGTAATGTAGGGAATGAGGGTATGGGTGATTTCGAACACAGCATTAAAGAAAAAAGATCATTATTGTTCTTTACTTAGGTTTAGTTCAGTGATGTTGTTCTCTTGTTGAGGTAAAAGTGCATGTGTTAAACAGTCAGTCGTTCAGTTGCTGTTGATCTGATGAGCTTCAACACGGTAAGACAAACACACTCTTACTTAAATGAAAACTGATGATTATTTATATAGATGAAGCTCATATAACACATGATTCCTGACATGAGAAATATCTTCTGTTCATCTAATGATCAGTTCATTCACACACACTGATGTTGAGCATTAATAATCTCCAGATGTGCAAAGATCTCACTAACACTAAGAGCTGTTTAGGGTGATGAACATACACTGTTTATGAGTATATGAGTGATGTTTAATGCTGTATTATAGATGTATTTTATGCTGATGTCGGTCAGAATGACTCCTCCTCTTCCTCTGATCTTTCTGCTCATGATTCACGGTGAGTCTCTGTTATATTCACATTACAAACACTTCCTTCTGTCCTGCACTCACATATTTCCCTTTGAAACAGAAAGTTTGGGCTAAACATGTCAAACGTTTGTACCTTTTAGAAATGTCCAACAGTTCTTCTAGTCAGTGTCATGTGGTTTAGGGGGAGGGACTTTCTCATTGTTCAGAGCTTTTGATTGGACAGAAGTCACCAGATCATGATTTTTTTTTTTTTGCTCCAGTTAGAGGTCTTCACAGGTCCAAAAATTCTACACATAACCGACCCGGACCCGTCTATTATTTCAAAACCTGGACCCAGACCCATGCAGATCCAAGAAATGCCAAAAATATAGTACCCAGAACCGACATGGACCCGTCTATTATTTGATAGCTGGAATGAACCCGGCGGGAAGACACAGACCCGACTGGACCGAAGTATCTCATATTCCACTAAAAACTGTTCTTAACAAGTTATTAAACAAGCTGCAAAAAACAACTGTCTCAGCCTACCTAACGTTATCATCGTCTCCCTACCTTGTGCCTGATTGTGATTTATTACAATATTTCTCTCTTTTTGTTCCAAGTGTGAGCAGAGGTCAGCACCGCCTAAGATATCAGATAAATTATGAATATTTACACTTAAGTTCAAGTTCAAGTTCAAGAGTTTTATTTGTCACATACACAGTTATACAGAATACAACCGGCAGTGAAATGTAAACAGGTCCGCTCCATGGACAGCAAATAACAATTAACAAAAAAAGCACAATAAATTATAAAATAGGAATAGGATAAAATAGGAATAGGATAAGGTGCTATATATATTCATATGTAGAATTATGAATAAATCAAGTAAAAGAAATAAGAGATGTGGAATAAAATAAGTGAGATAGTAAACTGGAGACTATAAAAATAAATCTGTGGATAACAGAAGTGCAGGAGTGTAATGTGCAAACAGCATTATAATGAGTAGTTACATGGAACACAAGAATAAAGTGCAGTGCAATATCAGTATGTGAGTTGTTAATACTGAGTGAGGTGAAGCCAAATGTTGTTAAGTGACAGCGTTCAGGAGTCTGATGGCCTGTGGGAAGAAACTCCTCCTGAGTCTCTCAGTTTTGGCCATCAGGCTACGGAAGCGCTTACCAGAAGGCAGCCGGGTGAAGTGGGGGTTGGCCAGGTGATTAATGTCCTTGATGATTTTTGTAGCTCTGCCTCTGCATCGTTTGATGTAGATGTCCTGCAGAGACGGGAGAGCTGACCCTGAGATGCGCTCTGACAAGCGCACCACTCTTTGCAGGGCTTTGCAGTCGTGACTGGTGCTGTTACCATACCACGCTGTGATGCACTGAGTCAGTAAACTGTCTATTGCCCCTGAATAGAAAGTTTTCAGGATAGCTGGTGAGACCCGGAATTTCCTCAGCTGGCGCAGGTGGTACAGTCTTTGCCTGGCCTTTTTCACCTGAGACTGGATATGTGCAGTCCAGGTCAGGTCCTCGGAGATGTTCACACCCAGGTATTTGAAGCTGCTCACTCTCTCTTCTGGTGTCCCGCTGATCATGAGAGGGGAATATGACCGTTGCTGTCTCTTCCTGAAGTCCACAATCAGTTCTTTGGTCTTGTTCACATTCAGAAGGAGACAGTTGTCTTGGCACCATGATGTCAGTTGCTCCACCTCGTCCAAGTATGCGGTCTCATTGTTGTCGGAAATGAGGCCCAGGACAACAGTATCATCCGCAAACTTGATGACAGAGGTGGAGCTGTGTGTGGACAAACAGTCATGCGTATAGAGAGAGTAGAGCAGGGGACTGAGGACACAGCCCTGTGGAGCTCCCACACTCATGGTGATGGAGGTGGAGGTGAACTGTCCTACTCTCACCACCTGAGGTCTGCCAGTGAGGAAATCTTCAATCCAGTGACAGAGAGAAGAGTTCAGTCCGAGATCCAGGAGTTTGTTAGTTAGCTTAATGGGAACTATGGTGTTAAAGGCTGAACTATAGTCAATAAATAGCAGTCTTACATAGTTCCCATTCTTGCTGTCGATGTGTGTGAGGGAGGAGTGGAGGACATGAGAGATGGCATCTTCAGTCGATCTATTGGGACGATAGGCGAACTGAAAAGGGTCCAAGGTGTCAGGGATGGAGGAGCAAATGTTGTTTTTGATGAGTCTCTCAAAGACCTTCATGACTAAAGACGTGAGAGCCACTGGGCGATAGTCATTTAGGCAAGAGGGTTTACTGTTCTTAGGGACAGGGATGATGGTGGATTTTTTAAATGAGGTTGGGACCACAGAAGTAGCAAGGGACTCATTGAAGATGGATGTGAGGAGTCCAGCGAGCTGATCAGCACAGGACCGCAGGACACGACCTGAAACGCCATCCGGACCAGCAGCTTTCCTAACATCCACACGTTTGAGTGTCCTACGAACTTCATCCTCCGAGACAGAGATCATGTGATTGTTGCAGCTCTGAGTTATTCTGTCTGACGCGTCACTCGGCGGTGTCGCGCTGCCGCGATTGCCATCAAAGCGAGCATAGAAAGAGTTTAACTCGTTCACAAGCAACGGATCAGCTCTCACTTCTGCAGAGGATTTCGTTCCAAAAGCACAGATGGTCCTCAGTCCCTGCCACATCCGCCGGGAGTCGTTGAGTTGGAAATAAGACTCCACGCGATCCCTATAACGGAGCTTTGCGGCTTTAACGGCGCGTCGGAGAGCATAACAGGATGATTTATAATCCCTCATATTCCCTGTTAGTAGACCGGCGTTGTATGCGGCAGTGCGGGCGTTCACTGCAGCGCAGATTGAACTGTCCACCCACGGTTTCTGATTAGAGAAGGACGTTATAGTTATTGTTTGTGTGGCTTGCTCTGTCAGTGTGTTGATGAAGCAGAGCGCCACATCAGTGAACTCGTTGACGTCCGATGAACTCGCCCGGAACATGTCCCAGTCAACGTCATCATATCTGTATAAGTTGAATCTGGGTAGCGTTTTCTTCTACACACTTGAGGACATCACCGCTTTGTGTGCACTTGTCATTCTTTAGCTCCGCCCACACGATACGCCTCCAGGCGCTCGTTTTTTTCGGAAAGACTCGGTACAGCCTATATTTTTTTATAAATATAATAAAACTAAAGACTTTTCGGAGATATGAAGGATGCAATAATACTCCCCCCCCCCCCCCCCCCCTTAATGCAAACAGACAGCTCTCGCGACACGAACGCAGTCTGCATAAAGTGCCAGGGAAAAACGGAAGTAACAGATCCTCGCGTTTTTAAAGCGGCCGTAAGCTTAACTTCCGCCCAGCTCCATCCACTCACGTAACAGAAAACTCAGCTAAAAGGTTTATTACACACCCCATTACACAAGCATGCTTAATTCTCTCATCATTTCAGCTGTAAATGTCCACTTTATGTCACGGTGATGGATTTATGCGTCTTTGCAGATTTGCATTTCGACTCGAGTTAACTCGCATAATAACTTTGACTGTTTGCCCTTTTGAACTAATAACGATTGCTCGCTTCAGTGCCATGGCCGCTGACATTAGCATTATTAATTTGCTATAATCTTTGTGAACTGAGTCTGACAACCAAAACGTCACGATTAAACAAGACGGTTCATTCACATTATTTTTACAGTCACAGCGGAAGCTCGGGTTGCCATAGAAACATGACACGCGCTTGAGACTGCACTCGCGTCAGCTGGAGTACCTGAAATATGAGCTTTTTTACGCAATTTGAGCGTCACAGAAAACATTTATGTGACAGTTCACATGATTTGAAATATATTCAGGAGTACATTATTACCATGCGCATGCATTAAATCGGCCCGCTTTATAAACAGCTGAGAGAACGCGAGCGAAAGAGAGAAAGTGTTTAGTTTATTTTTTATTTAATTTTTTTGTATATTTCTAAACCTCATTTCCCGACTCACACTTTTCTTATCCTAATTTAGCAATTTGTTACACAAGTTACACAAAACACACAGGCCGTGCTGACTCTCACGGCCAGCTGTTCTCAGAGTCCTATCGACGTATTACATAGGCTACAACGTTAAACAGACTCGCGACCCGAAGTAATAGATTGGGACTCGACCCACGGGTCTCGGGTGCTCCGTGAAGACCTCTAGCTCCAGCTCTCAGAAGTGAATGTGTGTGTGTGTGTTAAATATGTTTCGGTTCACATGCATATAAATGAGCTCAGAGCTGATGGACAATAACTAAAAGCTACAAGACTCTCATTTTAATGCTACTGTGTATTTTGATTATGTTCCTAGTCTTGTTTTTTTATATATTTCATTATCTGAGAGTGTATCGTGTTGTTCTTGACTTATCTCTTGCTTCTCTCTTCACTCTCTGTACATTTATTCCTGCTTTTCTGCAACACTCTCACACTTCACACTTCATTATCACTCAATTCTGAGAAGATGAGCTTTTATTTCTTATAAAGAGTCAATGTTTTCAAGTTGTACAAAAATTAAATACATTTTCAAAGGTCCATTGTAACTGATAAAACATGTTCATAATGTGATGAATTCTGTGTTTCAGGGGTTTCTAGTGCTGGTTGGGGTGTGAGTTACAGTCCTTCACACATCTGTGCACTAAAGGACTCAACAGTGATAATGAGCTGCTCTTATACATACCCTACTGGACATCAGGTCATGAAAGCGTTCTGGACAAACACACTGGTAAAAGATGATGATGGAGAGTATCCAGATCTGTCTAATGACACTGAATACAGTCAGAGGCTTCAGTATCTGGGAGATAAACAGCCGAACTGCACCGTCAGACTGAGTCATGTGACACTGAATGATTCACACGAGTACTATTTCAGATTCATCACTGATGAAGACAAATGGCTTGGTAAACCAGGAGTGACTCTTAATGTCACAGGTGACTTTGGTGAGGTTTATCTCTTCTTCTGTGCATTCTGTTGAATAATAATAAGTGTATGACAGCAGCTCTAGATATAATGTGTGTGTTGTGTTCAGATCTTCAGGTGGAGTCTCCTGAGAGAGTGACAGAGGGAGATTCAGTCCGTCTGACATGTAAAAGCAGCTGCACTCTGACTGACAGAGCAACATTCATCTGGTCCAGAAACTCACAGCCATTAACTGAGAGAAGAGACGGAAACAATGAACTCCTGCTGCAGTCAGTCAGAAGAGAGGATGCAGGCAGATATAGCTGTGCTGTACACGGACACACTCACACATCGCCTGATGTTCATCTCAATGTCATGTGTGAGTACAGATTCATTATTTCTCTTTAAAGTTCTCTTTGAAAAGCTAGCAGAGTTTAAGACTACTTAACGCTATAAATGTTTTGTGGGAGCTCGTGTGTTATCACCAAAAATAACTTTTTTTTCAATTAATGTGTCAATTAATTAAAAGGCATATAAATTGTGTGTATTATATTATATTGTGTGTATGTAAATAATATAAGATGGCCAATAGAGGGCGCTGCCCTACCTGAACCACAAAATAATAATAATTATTATCAGTGGTGGAATGTAACGAAGTACAAATACTTCGTTACTTTACTTAAGCACATTTTTCACGTATCTGTACTTTACTTAAGTAGAATAAATTGTGCATACTTTTTACTTTTACTTCGTTACATTTTGCAGCAATTATTATACTTTCTACTCCACTACATTTCTGCAACGTTTCGTTACATTTTCGTTACATTTTCTGATCAGTTTCAGGGCTCGAGATTAAGGCTTGCCCAGATAATAATATATAATGGACGTTATAGGCTAATGAACTGACGGTTGCGCTGTTGAGGCTCGCGCAGCCTCTCGAGGAGAAATGGAAACAAATCAGCCCCGCTCACACAAAGAAACTCAGTAACATACTGCATTAAAAATTCAAAATGTTTAGTTTTTATATTTTATAACAGTTAAAAAACATCACATGACACGACCAACGAGTGTAGTTTTCCTAAATACCATCACGACAGAAAATGTGACACTGATTTCATTTGACAGTTCCATAAACAATTAATTAACATCAAGTCACTTACATTTTATTGATTGCTTTATTGCTTTTGTTCTATTTGAGCAGCGAAAATATTTCCAAGATCAGATTTCCACATCCGAACCATAACGTATTGCACAGCAACAGTGCGTTACTAAATCAAAGATTCAATGCCCTATTCATAAACGACTGCCTCATTTATGAACGAATCAGCCGTTTGAACGAATCGACTCAATGACTCTCTCATAAGGATTCACCCGCCGCCATCTACTGGTGGTTTAGTTAACTTTTTTTAGTTAAAACAATCGTTAAATAGCATTATTTAGTGCAGCTGTAATTTTTCAGTGTTAATTATTTAATTTGATTTGTAACAACCCAATTGTATCTTATTCTAATTTAATTTATTAATCAAATTTAAGAATATAAAGGGAAAGCTGAAGCAAAGCCTATATTTAATAAGATTAGGGGAAAATGTCCTTTATAAAAGGTAAAAATATCATAAATATGAAGATTTAAATACATCAAAGCTGATGAGAATGTTGCTTCAGAAAAATGACATTTAACTTTGCAGATAACCAGAATTGTTTGTCAGAATGTAAACTAGGCAACAGATGGTAAGAACAATTACATTAACCCAAAACTAACTCAATTAAAACACCACCGCTCATACAGTTCCCTTTCGGGGAACTCGAGCTGCGTCGAAACGCTGTGAGAACGCCTCTGCGTTAATGCGTCGTGAAGCGCCTGTAGAACCATTCCATCGGAAAAAAGATCGATCGTCGGCGTGATGACGTCATCGACCGGAAGCTATAAAGCGTCCGTGAAAACAAACAGGAACTAGCTTCTGAGCCTTCAGCAAGCGATCTGTGTGAACCTGTCTGTCTATTTGGTGTTTTTGTCTGTCTATTGAAGAGTTTTTCCACCCTTTTTGTTAAATATTGCATATATATTAACAAAACAAAGTGAAAATAAAATAGATAGAGTACTATGGCGAGTGAAAGCAGTTTTAAGAGGTGTGTTCATCCCTGCCCACGTTACATCACGAGCAGGGATACACACTCTCTTTGTGTAGCCTGCTTGGGAGCGCAGCATGCCCAGGCAGCCCTCGAGGGGGCTGCTTGCGAGCATTGTGAAAAGTTACCGCTGAGAACGCTGCGCTCCCGCCGGGCACTCTTTGAGGAGGGTGCCTCGGCTCGTGTTCCCCGCGGATCTGGTCCCGCTGCCGCCGAGGCGGAGCGGAGGCTGCAGTCGTGGGGATCACAATTGGATGTTGCAGAGGGGTTAGAGACGGGCGCTGCCTTATCTCTGCCCTCACCTGCACCATCCAGCGGCTCTTCTCGGGGCATGGAAGCACGCATGGCGGTTTCTTCCCCCCCGAGAGAGTCGCCGGTGCTTCAATTGTCCAGCTCTGAGGAGGTGGACATTGAAAGCATCGAGACTGAAGACTCGCCACTTCAGTCCCCTGCATGCGAGGAGCTCGTTGAGGTTCTGACGCGAGCTGTGGCCAGGCTTAACATCGACTGGCCAGCTGAGAGATATGAGGCAGGAAAAAAGCGTGTAAGCAAGCTAGATGAAAGATTCCTGCCTTCTCGCGCTTCAGAACCTCAGCGACGGGGCCTGCCGTTCTTCCATGATTTGCACACTGAGGTGGCAAGATCATGGAAGAGACCGGCATCATATCGTGTTTTCAGCCCGCAGACTTCGGTCTACAGTAACATCGCCGGGCTGAATCAGTATGGTTATGGGCGATACCAAAGGTTGAAGAGACGCTCGCGAGCCATCTCTCGCCTTCCTCGGCATCGTCCCTTAAGGCCCCGACTTTGCCCACCAGACCTCTTAAAACAACGTCGGCGCTGGTGGGCAAAGCGTACTCGGCAGCGGGTCAAGCTGCTGCATGCCTGCACACTATGGCTATCGTGCAGGCATATCAGGCTGACCTGCTGAGGGATTTGGACAGTAGTGATGTCGTTGGGGGAGATATAGTAGCCGAGCTGCGTACATCTGCGGATTTAGCTCTCCGGGCCACCAAAGAGACGGCCAGATGTGTTGGCCGCTCTATGGCAGCATTGGTGGCCACGGAGAGGCATTTATGGCTAAACCCCACTGACATCAAGGAGAGGGAGAAAGCTTTCCTGCTTGATGCGCCGCTTTCTCCTGGAGGCCTCTTCGGTGACGCAGTTCACACTGTCACCGAGAGGTTCCAGGAGTCGAAAAAGCAAGCTGCGGACCACCCGAGGGTGGCCCCCGAGCAGTCAAGTCAGTCGTTCCCTGCCGGTCCGCCGCTTCAGGGCACTGTGCTTGTTGCTCAAAGTACACCAGAGGCCAGCCTCGAGAGGCTGGTTCCCTTAGTAGATTTTCTAGACGAGTGGAAACGTCTATCAGATATATCTCATTGGGTCCTGCAGATAATCGAAAGGGGGTACGCCATTCAATTCAAAAGTCGGCCACCTCCTTTCAGCGGTGTCCTACCTATAGAGGTGGGCCCGGAGCAGGCTCTGGTAATGGCACAGGAAGTACAGACACTCCTGCAAAAAGGGGCTATAGAGAGGGTTCCCCCTCCTAGCAGGGAGTCTGGGTTTTACAGCCGTTACTTCATCGTGCCGAAGAAGGATGGGGGCTTACGCCCGATATTAGATCTGCGTCTACTAAATCGCTCGGTGGCCAAGCTCAAGTTCAAGATGCTCACACTCAGACAGATTGTGTCGCAGATCAAACAAGAGGATTGGTTTGTCACCATAGACCTCAAAGATGCGTATTTTCATGCCTCCATCTTTCCACATCACAGGAAGTTCCTCAGGTTTGCCTTCGGGGGAGAGGCATACCAATATCGAGTACTTCCTTTCGGTCTAGCACTGTCACCCCGCACATTCACCAAGTGTGTGGATGCAGCTCTGGCGCCGTTGCGTCTGCAGGGCATCCGCATACTGAATTATATCAACGACTGGCTGATTCTAGCGAATACAGAACAGATGGCGGTTCAGCATCGAGATGCTGTTCTCGCGCATATGTCGAAGTTGGGGTTGAGGCTGAACGCCAAGAAGAGTGTGCTTTCTCCGGCTCAGAGAACCACTTTTCTAGGTGTGAACTGGGACTCGGTAATAATGCGGGCGCAATTATCGCCAACACGCATAGCATCGATCCTGGCAGCAGTCAAAGAACAGAAGCTAGGCCGGGCCGTCACTGTGAAACAGTTCCAGAAACTGTTAGGTCTCATGGCAGCAGCGTCCAACGTAATACCTCTTGGCCTACTGTACATGAGGCCACTGCAGTGGTGGCTCAAAACAAAGGGATTCTCCCCGAGGGGAAATCCGCTCCGCATGATCACAGTCACCTACGTGCTCTGGTCATGTGGAAAAACCCGGGGTTTTTATCTCAGGGTCCCGTGTTAGGGGCTCATGTTCGTCGCGTAACGCTAACGACAGATGCCTCTCTCACGGGCTGGGGGGCGACCATGAGTGGTCGCTCATCCCAGGGTCTATGGCAGGAACATCAGCGGCACTGGCACATAAATTGGCTAGAGATGCTCGCAGTGTTTCTTGCATTGAAACAGTTCCTGCCCGACCTCAGGGGCCACCATGTGCTAGTCAGGTCAGACAACACATCGGTGGTCGCCTATATAAATCACCAGGGGGGTCTGAGGTCCCGTCCGTTGGACAAATTGGCACATCGGATCCTCCTGTGGGCCCAAGGGAAATTGCTGTCAATCAGAGCAGTATATATCCCGGGGGTCCTGAATCAGGAAGCAGACAGCCTGTCGAGGCAGGGGCCGAGGCCCGGGGAATGGAGACTCCACCCAGAGGTGGTGGAGCTCCTATGGAAGGTATATGGGAGAGCAGAAATAGACCTATTTGCTTCGGCGGAGAATTCTCACTGCCCGCAGTGGTTTTCTCTGACCCATCCAGCCCCGCTGGGGTTGGATGCCATGGTACAGGAGTGGCCGAGGCTACCTCTGTACGCCTTCCCCCCGATTGTCTTGCTTCCAGGAGTTCTGGAGAGGGTACGCCGGGACGGGGCCCAGGTACTTCTAGTGGCTCCGTACTGGCCGACCAGAGTGTGGTTTTCGGACCTGATATCTCTCCTGGAAGGCTCTCCGATGGAGATTCCGACCAGGAGGGATCTACTCTCTCAGGCGGGCGGAAGATTCCTGCACCCACGCCCGGAGATGTGGAAACTATGGGCCTGGCCTCTGAGGGGGCTAGGCTCATAGAGGAAGGTCTCTCGGCTGAGGTCGTAGAGACCATCCTTCACTCCAGAGCTCCATCCACGAGGAAGCTGTACGCTCTGAAATGGAAACTTTTCTCAGCATGGTGCAGAGAACGCCAGTGGAACCCAGTTAACTGCCCGGTTGGTACAGTGCTGGAGTTCCTGCAGGCAAGGTTCTCGGCAGGGTTGACCCCCTCCACAATAAAGGTGTACGTGGCGGCCTTGGGTGCCTTCCACGTCCCTTCCGGTGGAGTGTCTTTGGGAAGACACCCTCTAATTACACGCTTCCTCCGTGGCACTTTGAGGTTGAGGCCGGCTATGCACTCGAGGGTCCCAGCATGGGACTTGGCCATTGTCTTGAGGGGCTTGTCTGGGCCACCGTTCGAACCTTTAGAGGAGGTTTCGGACAAGTTCCTCACCCTAAAAACCATCTTTCTTTTGGCCATTTCATCTCTCAAAAGAATAGGAGATATTCAGTCCTTGTCTGTTGCACCCTCATGTTTAGAGTTTGCGCCTGGGATGGTGAAAGCCTTTCTGCATCCCAGGCCGGGTTATGTCCCCAAGGTTCCTACGAGCCCACGGGGCCCCATCACTCTCCAAGCCTTCTGTCCTCCTCCTTTCTCGGCGTCAGACCAGGAAAGATTAAATCTGCTGTGCCCTGTTAGGGCGTTGGATACATATGTCCACAGAGCTGCCCTGTGGAGAAAGACTGATCAGTTATTTGTCTGTTTCGGGCCCCCTAAGAAGGGGGCCCCTGTATCTAAGCAGAGGATGAGCAAGTGGGTGGTCGAGGCCATTTCACTTGCTTACGAGGCGGCCGGGCAGCCGTCTCCACTGGCTGTCCGGGCGCATTCTACCAGGGGTATGGCTGCTTCGAAAGCACTTTTGTCGGGGGCTTCCCTCCATGATATTTGCAATGCGGCCGGATGGTCGTCTCCACTAACCTTCGTCAGGTTCTACGAACTAGACCTGGCATCTACTGTTGGGGCGCAGGTACTCTCGTAACCGTGTGCGCTTCGGCTTCACACATACGAGACACTTGGTCCTATGGCGATGTGGGTATAGGCGTTCTCACAGCGTTTCGACGCAGCTCGAGTTCCCCGAAAGGGAACGTCTCAGGTTATGTATGTAACCCTAGTTCCCTGAGGGAACGAGACGCTGCGTCGCTTTGCCATACTCCCGGCGTGTCCGTGATCACTTACTTCAGGCTTTATCAGAAGTTAGTTCCTGTTTGTTTTCACGGACGCTTTATAGCTTCCGGTCGATGACGTCATCACGCCGACGATCGATCTTTTTTCCGATGGAATGGTTCTACAGGCGCTTCACGACGCATTAACGCAGAGGCGTTCTCACAGCGTTTCGACGCAGCGTCTCGTTCCCTCAGGGAACTAGGGTTACATACGTAACCTGAGATGTTTTCTTCTTTTTAATTATTAGAATTAGACATTAAGAGAATACATTTTTATGCAAGTACTTTTACTTTTAATACTTAAAGTACATTTAAAATCAGGTACTTTTTACTTTTTACTTAAGTAGGATTGTCGTTGTAGTACTTCTACTTTTACTAAAGTAAATATATTTCTGGTTACTTGTACTTTTACTTAAGTACTGAGATTCAGTACTTCCTCCACCACTGATCATTATGATAATTGATAAAAACAGTATAAATGGATATTTATATGATATGATGAGATAAGATATGCTATATGTCCCCTTTGTTTGTCCGCATGTCTGAAGTTCACCTCTGTAGTTTAGCCAATTGCTGTTTCACGATATAAACATATTTAAGTCCTCTTCATTTAAGGGTCACACTTGTCCTCCTCCGGTCAAAAGTGACCGAAGCCTTAAAATGAAATCCCTACCCCCAGGTCAACCAATCAAATTTATTTTAGTTCAATAATATTTATATTAGTTCACTTATATTTTTTATTATTTTCTTCAACTTTGAGGGTATTGTGTGATAATATGTAATATTTACACAATTTTAATTAGCTATTTTTCCCCATTGAAAATAATAAAAAAAATATTTATTTTAATTATTTTTGTATTAAAACAGTATTCCATGTTAAAATAGAGACGGGGCATTCAAAAAATAAATAAAAAATAAATAAATAAATAAATAAATAAATAAATAAATAAATAAATAAATAAGTGTGTGCGTGCGTGCGTGCGTTTTAAGGTAGTTATTGCCCTCTGGTGGCAGTAAAAATTGAAAAACTGATGTAATGCCCTGTTATGACCACTAGTAGGGCTGGGCGATATGGAGCAAAAAATATATCTCGATATACGATACATATCTCGATATCTTTACAGGAAAAATAACCCCCTAAAAACTACAGCAAAAACAAATATGCCAAATACCACAAATTCTTTTTTTTTTATTATTGAAGTGCAAAGAGGTAGTCAGTTCATGTAGGAACAAAGTGTTTTTGCGACATTTAAAAAAAAAAAAAACTCCCTGATTACATAAATAATAATAATTTAACTGTAAAAGAAAATAAATAATATTGCCTTCTTTTCATTTATTTCATGCTTTCAAAAGATGAATCAAAGACTCCCTTTTTACACTTAAAACAGCACTAGGTAACTTTTCAACCTTCATAATATATTTTTTAAGACTCTTGTGATGATAAATCGACTTACAATAGGTTGAATGACACGTCTGCCATAGCCTGATGGGGTCTGTATCATTTTTAATCGTACTTTTAAACTTCGGGTTTCGGGTAGTAACCCGTGAACAAAAAGAACTACAAAATTCGACTGCTTTACGGAAGATACGTCACTTCCACCAACACCCACACTTCCTTAAATTCAGACGTGCGAGCCCAACTTTGTTCGTCGGATAATATAGTCATGTCCGAAGCAGCACAGACAAATAAGAAAGAAAACGGTTTTGTTGGAGGAAAGCAATAAGAGGAAAGGAAAAAGTGATGAGATTAAAGGCAGAACGAGGATCAACATGTGACCAGCGTTTGCTCGTCGGCGTGAGCTGAAGGAGGCGTGCCCGACCGATGCTGTCCTGCTTGTTATGGTGATTACCTACCACTCAAACATTGAACTGAAGTATCATATAGATTCTGTAAAACGCTAACCAATAGACTACTATAATGACGCTGGCTTGTAAACGTGAGCATCGTAATTATTTGGCGTTTGAAAAAAATAAAACCCATGAAATGATATTCATATGACATGCTGAGACATATGCCACTGACTGTACCTGGGATGAAGACATTTCACACGCGACGCCAGAAGAACTCTGAACTCCTCTTGCAGTGTTCAGGGGAACTGTTAGTGCTGCACCGACCCGCGGGACGCTTTTATAAAGTTATTTGGCCCGCCCCGCACCACTGTATATATTTTTACAACCCGCCGTGCACCCGCGACCATTAAATAGACATACGGGGTCCGCGGGTTATGAGACGACCCACGCATCACTAGTTCAGGGCTATCAGGGCTGTCATGTCAACAAATCCACGCCCGATGGCATCCCCTGTTGTAGGATGACAGAGCTTACAACAGTAGTTGAGGACATTATTTTTTCCAAACTGTAGGGGGACCCCGAGAGCAAAAGTAGCCAAGTGCTGCTTTAAAGTAAACAGTAAGCATTTTGCAGAAAGATTGGGGCATGACTGAGATATAAATAAACTGATTTTGTCTTAACACAATTTCCTGTTAAATTTGTATCAAAATTCAAACAGTGATGTCTGTCATGCCTTTGACAAAATTCAAACTCATCATGAGGATCATGTAGGCTACACATGAGCTGAATTTCACTTCTTTTCCAGTTACAGAACGAAATATGAATGTCAGAAGGTAGGCTATATGATAATATGATACAGTACAACTTACAGAAGAGCACCGCATGTCTCAGGACACCCGGGATGTCGCGTTTTTCCCTCTTGGTTAAAACATGAATAGACCTATTCATCATAATCCCGTGATAAAGCTGACAAAATAATGCTAGTAATGATATTGCAATACTTTTAAATTGTTTTCAAATGATATGCGATCATTTTGACATTTTAACAGAAAACCATGCGATCAGTTAGACACAAATCATAAACTGGCATGATTGCGACCGCGTCTCGCACCAGTAGTGTCATCACCTGACTGTGGGTGAAACGTGCGATTTGAACTATGATGAACATTAATTTCCCTATCTCGAGGGAACTTCGAGCTGCGTCGAAACGCTAGGGGACGCCTCTGCGTGCCATGTCATGAAGCACTTGTGTAATCAGTCCAATAGCGGGACGATACGTCACGGGCGGGTGACGTCATCGACCAGGAAGCTATAAAGCATGCCCGGACAAAACAGTCACTAGCTTCTGTGTCTTCACAAGCGCTCTGTGTGAATTGTATGTCCATTTATTGTGTGTGTGTTCAAAAAAAAAAAAAAGAAAGAAAGAAATATGGCAAGTCAGTATAGGTGTTGTGTTCCTCCCTGCCCACGTTACATCACGGGTGGGGATACACACGTCCTAATGTGTGATGTGTTTGGGGCTCGAGCATGCCCAGTCAGCTCTCGAGGGGGTCGGCTGCGAGCATTGCGAGGGACTCCCAATGCGCATATTAAGATCACGGCGGGCACTCTTCGAGGAGAGTGCTTTGGCTCGCGGTCCTCAGGGCTCGGGTCCCGCTGTTGCCGAGGCGCAGCGAAGGCTCGCGTCCTGGGGATCGCAGTTGGATCCAGTGGCGGGGTTAGAGACGGGTGATCCCCTATCTCTGCCTTTACCCGCTGGATCTCATGCCTCAGTTAGCGAGCTGGAAGCACGCTCTGCGGTTTTCTTCCGCTCACGCTGAGGCACAAACGCAGCAGCACTCCAGCTCAGAGGAACTGGATGTTGTTAGCGCTGATGATGATCTGCCAAAAGAAAACGACACACACACACACTCATAAAAAGAGGTGCTATTGGTGTAACTCGCGCTGTGTCCAGGTTAAGTTTAGACTGGCCGGCCGAGTGTCAAGAAGTTCGCCAAAAAATAAATAAATATATAAATAAAATAAGAAAGAGAAAGAACAATATAATGGCGAGCAGACAGCATGTTTGAGATTACGAGGGGCTGAATCTAGTGGCTCGGATCTCGCGTTTGCCGAGGCAGCGTGTAGATCACGGGTCTACAATATAGATTCTATGACTCGATCGCGGATCTCGCGCTTGCCGAGGCAGCGTGTAGATTACGGGGTTGAGTTTAGTGGCTCAGATCGCGTGTTTGCCGAGGCATCGCGTAGATTATGGGTCTGCATCTATCATTCAGAAAGGGCGACGATGTCTCGCGGGGAAGAGACGCTTGCGAGCTATCTCTCCCCCGAGTCCGCATCGTCACACAGCCCCACAGCTGCCCACAACAAGCCGGTAAAAAAACAAAAAAAAAAAAAACAAAGGGGGAAAAAACCTTTGGGGGTAGGGCATATTCGGCAGCAGATCTATATATATATATATATATATATATATAATAAATAAATAAATCAAAATGTCCCTCTGGGGCTGTCGGGCGGGGCAGCCTCAGCCGAGTACATCCTTTCTCAAACCTACACCGAGCAAAACAAAGAGAGAGCGTGGCCGCTCGGGGCCCCCCCGGAGAGAGATCGGGGATACGGGCGACGCGCTCAGCCGGGACCTTCCCGTGGTAGGGCGGATCTGAGGGCCTTCCTTACTGCTAGGAAGGCCTCGGCTAAGAAGTCCTGACGTCAGAGGCACAGGACTTCCGATGGCAGTCCCCTCCGGGAGAGTGCGGCTCGCCGAGGCGCCCGCTCGTTCCCGGTGCCATCGGGGGGGGGGCCGGTCTGCCAACCCTGCCACCGTTGGTGCTTCAGGGCGCGGCGGTCCCCGGCGAACATATATCTCCGTGTCCGCCCGGAAACGTAGCGGCTTGGGGATGTTCGCGCCCTCTCGTGAGGGCCCCGGGGTGGTCAGTTCGGTTGCTACCTGCCGGTTATCTGTTACAGGACACCGGGCTGACCACCCAGGAAAATCCAGAGACCAGCCTCGAGAGGCTGGTTCCCTTAGTAGATTTTCTGGCAGCGTGGAAACTTCTGCCGAATATCTCAGAATGGGTCCTGCTCACATTATAAAAAGGGTTCGGGTCACACCCACCCGTGTTCAGCAGGGTTACTCCTACGGTAGTAACCCCCGAGCAGCCTCTGGTCATGGAACGAGAGGTACAGACTCTTCTGCGAAAAGAGGCTATACACGGGTCCCTCCCCTCTGCAGAGAGTCGGGCTTTTACAGCCAGTACTTCATAGTTCCAAAGAAGGATGGAGGGTTAAGGCCTATTTTTAGATCTGCATCAGCTAAACAAAATGCTCACGATAAAACAGATCATGTGTCATGTCAGGTCCGAGGACTGGTGTGTCACAATAGACCTAAAAAAAAATGTATACTTCCATCTCCATCCTTCCGCAGCACAGACAGGTCTTCAGGTTTGCTTTTGGGGGCGAAGCTTACCAGTATTGAGTGCTGCCATTCGGCCTAGCTTAATCACCTCACACTTTCACCAAGTGCGTGAATGCAGCTCTGGCTCAGGTGCGACTCCAGGGCATTCGCGTGCTCAACTATATCGACGATTGGCTGGTGTTAGCATAGTCGAAACAGTGGGCGTTCAGCATCGAGATGCTGTTCTCGCCCATAGGAGAGTGTTGGGGCTAAGGTTGAACGGAAGAAAAGTGTGCTGGCACCTATAAGCTGCAGAGCACTACTTTTCTGGCGGTAGTCTGGGACACGAAAATAATGTCGGCTCGGCTATCCCCTCCCAGGATAAAAACGATCCTGGATACCGTGAACCAGATAAAGCTAGGTCAGTCACTGACTGTGAAACACTTTCAGAGAGTGTTAGGGCTGATGACAGCAGTGTCCAACGGGGTACCTTTTGCCCTGCGGTACATGAGACCCTTACAGTGGTGGCTCAGGACCAAGGGGTTCTCCCCGAGGGGAAACCCTTTTTTCGCTTGATCAAGGTCACGCGGCGCTGCCTACGTGCCTTAGTGAAGTGAAAAGATCCTTGGTTCCTGTCCCAAGGTCCAGTTCTGGGGGCTCCTTGTCGTCGCGTAACGCTAACGACGGATGCCTCCCTAACTGGCTGGGGAGCGGTCATGAGTGGCCGCTCGGCCCAAGGTCTGTGGAGCGGCCGTCAGCTCTCCTGGCACATAAACCAGCTGGAGCCGATGGCTGTGTTTCAATCACATAAAATCAAACACTTCCTCTCAGACCTGCGGGGCCGCCATGTGTTAGTTCGGTCAGACAACACTTCGGTGGTCTCGTATATAAATCACCAGGGGGGGTTGAGATCGCGTCGGGTGTGGAAGCTGACGCATCACATGCTAACATGGGCCCAAGGCAAGATGCTCTCGCTCAGGGCGATGTACATCCCGGGGGTCCTGTATGTAGCGGCAGACTCCCTGTCGAGGCAGGGAGTGATGCCGGGAGAATGGAGACTCCACCCCGAGGTGGTGGAGGAGCTGTGGATCCACTTTGGGCGAGCCCAGGTGGATCTGTTTGCGTCTCGAGAGACGACACACTGTCCAGCATATTTCTCCCTCACGCATCCAGCCCCACTGGGGCTGGACGCAATGGTACAGACGTGGCCGAGGCTGCGTCTGTACGCCTTCCCCCCTCTGGCGTTGCTCCCAGGAGTGCTGGAGAACATCAGCCGGGACGGGGTTCAGCTTTTATTGGTAGCCCCGCTCTGGCCGGGCCAAGTATGGCTCACCGACATTATGTCTCTCCTAGAAGGTCCTCCCTGGGAAATCCCAGTCAGGAGAGATCTTCTTTCGCAGGCCGGGGGGTCAGTACTGCACCCGCGCCCGGAACTGTGGAAACGGTGGGCTTGGCCCCTGAGGGGGCCCAGTTCATAAACACGGGTCTATCTACTGAGGTGATAGAGACCATGTTGCACTCCAGAGCACCATCCACAAGGAGACTTTACGCACTCAAATGGAGAGTTTTTGTCGCCTGGTGTACGCACCAGGCTTTGGACCCTGTTAACTGCCCGGTCGGTTCAGTTCTTGAGTTCCTACAAGAAAAATTATCCGCAGGGTTATCTCCGTCGACACTGAAAGTATATGTGTCGGCGATATCTGCTTATCATATTCCATTAGATAATGCATCATTGGGGAAACACCCTTGGGTCATGCGTTTCCTTCGTGTTACTTTGAGGCTCAGACCTGCGGCACGCTCGAGAGTGCCTACTTAGGCAGTGGCACCCTCTTGTCTGGAGTTTCCACCAGGAATGGTAAAAGCATTTCTCTTCCCGAGGGAAGGATATGCTCCCAAGGTCCCGACTAATGTGCCGGGACCAGTAATGCTGGAGGCTTTCTGTCCGCCTCCGTTCACTAGTCAAGACCAAGAGAAGCTAAATCTGCTATGTCCGGTCAGGGTCCTAGATGCATATGTCCACAGGGCTGCCCTGTGGCGAAACTCAGAACAGTTGTTTGTGTGTTTTTGGGTCCCCGAGCAAGGGAAAACCGGCTTCAAAGCAGATGCTTAGCAAGTGGATAGTCGAGGCTATTTCGCTCGCTTATGAGTCGGCCGGACATCCTTCACCAATGAGGGTCCACGCCCACTCCACTAGGAGTATGGCTGCCTCTATGGCTCTTATTTCGGGAGTTTCATTGTCAGAGGTATGTGAAGCGGGTGGGTGGTCCTCTCCGCATACATTTGTGAGGTTTTACAATCTAGATGTAGCCTCTACACCGGGGTCCCGGGTGTTTCTGGGTTGATTCACACATACAGACATTTGGGACTCTGGCGGCGTGGGTATTGAGGTCCCCTAGCGTTTCGACGCAGCTCGAAGTTCCCCCGAGATAGGGAACGTCTCAGGTTACGTATGTAACCATGGTTCCCTGAGGGGGAACGAGACGCTGCGTCGAGATGCCATACTCCCGGCATGCCTGTGATAGATTTGTTCGACTTTTCCAGAAGCTAGTGACTGTTTGGTCCGGGCATGCTTTATAGCTTCCTGGTCGATGACGTCACCCGCCCGTGACGTATCGTCCCGCTATTGGACTGATTACACAAGTGCTTCATGACATGGCACGCAGAGGCGTCCCCCTAGCGTTTCGACGCAGCGTCTCGTTCCCTCTCAGGGAACCATGGTTACATACGTAACCTGAGACGATTTCTTTATGAATTTTAGCAAGCAGTTGTGTTAGAAGGAAAACATGGCCTCTAAACTGAGTCCTGAACAACGCGCGCGCTTGTCAACATGATAACTTATCCTCACCTGGTTGCGGAAGCAGCCGTGTTCAATGAGACGACACGCGAGGGGAGAGGAGAGGGTGAACAAAAGCAAGAGGCGGGAGGCGCGCGAGCGGGGGCGAGCACAGCACAGGGAAGGCAAACAAGCAAAGTGGCGGAATCAGAATTAAATATAAACAATATATCAATATATGCGATATGTCCAAATCCATATCGAGTTGAAAAAATATCTCGATATATTTTAAATATCGAGATATCGCCCACCCCTAACCACTAGGTTCCTACATAACTCTATATAAAGTGGCTTATAAATTCGTTAGTGTTTTTAGACATAAATACTTATTTTTATTAAGTTATGGCTTTGGATTTATACTTAGACATTCTCAAAGACTACTTTTTGTCAAGGTTTAGATTTTTTTTTTTTATGTTGATTTGAATGTCCGTTTTTGCATTAATTTGACTACATTCAAACCTGAGCACAGAGGAGAACATTCTGAACATAAAACATCAAAATTCACTAAAAATGAACAGGTATGTTTTTTTCACCGTTTTATGACTTTTGGCTCAATTTTATCACATTAATAACAGCCATACCAATTCATTTGTATGTGTATATTATTGTGGTTTGTGTGTGTTTCTCTGAATGTGTTTACATGTGTGTGTGTCTCTGTGTGTGTTTACGTGTGTGTGTGTATGTGTGTGTGTGTGTGTGTTTGTGTGAGAGTGTTTGTGTCTGTTTTGAACTCTTGATGTTTTAGAGTGTAAGCTCTTCCTTGTATTTTTTTTTTTTTTTTTTAACTGCATTGTGGCTGAATTATTGATTTTGTTTCACATATTTGAAAAAATGTGCTCTGTGTTATAGTTGCACTATTCATATGTGTGTGTGTGTGTGTGTGTGTGTGTGGGGGGGGGGGGGGGGGGGGGGTATTTTAGAGTGTCACATTGCTTTGCACTTTTTTTCTGGTTCATGGCTGATTTGTGGTTCGTAACACCAAAAGATTCCCTGAGCTTTTGTGTTTCCCATTCATTTCCTTTGTTGGTCATTTTTTACCATTAAGGAGTTAAGTGTGACTATTTTTTTTTTTTTACGACCCTTTAATATATATCATATCTGAATCCCCTCCATGATTTTTTTTGTGTGTTCACATAGCTAATGCAACAAAAGTCTAGCCTAGAAATCTAGACGCACCCTAGATGTAACTGCTGACAACGTCAGTGAGTTCATCAATATCAGAACAGGAGTCCTGAAACACTGTCCAGTCTGTGCACTCGAAGCAGGCTTGTAGCGCTGAAGAGTTGTCCTCAGTCCAGACCTTCACCTGTTTTCTGACAGGCTTCTTCCTCCTCAACACGAGGTGTAGCCGGGTAAGAGGTGGACGTAAAAAGTGACTTCCATCCCTCAGATACTCAGCAAATGTTTATTAAACAGCACACCACAAAGGGGAATTAAGACCCTAAAAGACGTTTAAAACACAATAACACGGAGACACGAGCTAAAGCCGCTTGTCACTGCCAAACAGCGCCACCTTCATCATAACATCTCCCTTCACATAAAGGAAAGTTCTCAGCTGTGGTGTTGTTTGATTGTAGTTGTGTGTGATTTAGAGTGCACAGTCTGTTTCTGTATATTCCCTTGTCCCAAACTCCTTCCTGAATTTATTTTATTTATTATTTATTTTTGGCTACCACCAGACCAAGCTCAGTTTAAGATTGACCATTGGTCTGGGGAGTCTGCTCTGTGTTTTCTACTGCACAAGAGGCGTGATCAATGGGCATTATGTGAATGACTCTGTTTGCAATTGGATAGTTCTTCAACCAATCAGACCACAAGAGGCGTGATCTTACAGACATCAACCCATCACTTCTCTATCTGTCATCATGTTAAACCAGCCAATAGGGCTCCAGGTGGATAAGACAGTCTGTGATTGATTCCCGCAGAAGTGTAACAGAAGCAGTAGAAATTAATGCACAGGTTTTTAGACTGAGGTTCAGGGCGAAATCGAATCGCCGGCAGATCAGGCTGAGTTTACGCTTGTCTAACAAAACACAACACCTATCTAGAACATTTTCCACCAGCCGCCACTGATTAATACTTTTACCTGACATCTGTAGATCCTCCAGTGAATTCTGTGATCTCCATCAGTCCATTTACTGAAATAATTATTCCTAAATCTGTGATTCATAAGTCTAAACCAAGTGTGTGATGCCAAATTGTAATTTGTTAATGTTTTGTTTGTTTGTGTTTAGATCCTCCCAGGAGCGTCTCAGTGTCCGTCAGTCCATCTGGTGTAATAGTGGAGGGAGATTCAGTGACTCTGAGCTGCAGCAGTGATTCAAACCCTCCTGCTCTGAACTTCAGCTGGTTTAAGGAGAATGAAACTTCAGCTGTTGGATCTGGACAGAGTTTCAGTGCACTACAGAGTGGACGCTTCTACTGTCAGGCTCACAATCAACATGGATCTCAGAGATCAGACGCTGTAACTGTCACAGGTGAAGCTTTTATTAACACACTCCTGTATCTTCATGTCCAAGCAGACACAGTAAGTCAATGTGACGTCAGGAAGACGTTAGACTCCAATTAATCCAATGTCAGTCAGACGTCATATTTTAGTTGAAAATTTTAATCGGTTTGACGTCTAAACCCAGCATTTGTTTGACGTAACATAAGACAGACATTTAATTTTGGTTGGAATAAGCACCGCACTGTAAAAAAATCTTTAAAAAGGGTGAAATGTGTGGCAGCACATTACAGTAAATGTCTGAAGATCTCTTCAGAGGATTAAACAACTCCACAAACAGCATTACCAGCTTCACACATTACTAACCAGACTGACTTTATTTCTGTCAGACGACTACAGAAGCTCTTATTGAGAATTAACAGAGGTTTAGATGTTGATGTCTTATTGAAAATAATAGTTTTTAATCACCATTATGGTGATCAGTGTTTGCTTTAGTTTAGTTTGACTGAGGAAAACATTAATTTTCAACCAAAATCCAATGTCTGACTGAGGTCACATATTGTGCCCACTGGGATCATTTCAGTTTGGAGAGTTAATCATGAGGATCTTCCTCTTTCAGTTCATCATGGTGCTGGTAGGAATGTGATCGTGATCACAGCGGCATCTGGAGGATTATTCATCATCATCTTCATCATCATCATCATCACCATGTTTATAATGTGAGTAAAATAAAAATGTACTTGCTTGTACAAGTTTAGCTTTGGTCTAAAGTAGAAGATAATGGCTCATTTGTATGGAAGCTTTTGTGTAGCAAATTTTAGTTTGCAATGCAATATGCAAAATGGCAATGCATTTCAATATTTACATTTTCATTTTCCATACCATGTGTGTAACATTTGGAGCAAAATGATAATTCAAATTGAATAATATAATTTACATTTCGGGGCTTCAGACTGCGACGGTTGCGTGTGATATTTTTGCTGAGATCGCCATTGGCGACCATTATGTGATGAGAAGCCTATCACATCTTTTGTTTTCTGTTGATGTAATAAAATGAGACGGACCACAGCAAAGTTACTGTGGAAAAAACCTCAGAGTCTGAGCACAAAGATAGGTGGCAGAAACGGATGTTATAACAAAATATCAGGCTTTTTCAAAGCCATCATCTCTATCGAGCAACAGCGCTGACGGCTGTGCCAGCTTGAGAGAGATCGAAAGCGACAGAGACGTGTCAAACAATGAACATCCCAGTACTGTAAAGTGCAGGAAGGCAGTGTCTATTTCGTGCACACAATGTGAATAAACCACAACAGATAAACATGTCAGCTGTGTGTTAAAGTGCACGAGCGCCAGGCGCGTTCTCTGCAAGGCGTTCTGACCATAAATATCTGTGGCTAATAACGTACTGGTCTAATAGAACAGTCCCTGACAGACGCACATGATCATTTCTCTGCTCTTGCTCCACTTCATCTGGTGGTAGATGCCTCACTGTAATCTGTAATAGCTCCGATGCCGCCATGTTGAGATGTTTCCAGCACCTGGCCCCGCCGTTGATGCGGTGACTGACAGGGCGGAGACTTGATTGGCTCAGATTACATTTTCAATTCCACATTGAATTTTGCTACGCTCATTGTGGGACATATAATGCAAATGCAATCGCAAGTATCTTAAGTGTGAGTGTAAATGCAATTCAGAAAAATAACGTTTAGATTATTATTATTATCATTTTGCTGCAATTTTTACTTGAACATGTTAAACACATCAAATCATTTATGTAATACATTTTCATTTTAATACAGTCCCTGACAAAAGTCTTGTCACTTATCTATTTTCTAGAAATACCTGATATTAACCTGACTTTTAATTAATTAATTGGTGTTAGAAACCGCTCATATGAAAAGCTAAAACCCTCCCAAATGATGTTTAATGCACTGAAATAAATAATTTTCATAGAGAAAATATTTATCATTTAATCAAGACAGAAAGGTCAAATTTTGGCAAGACAAAAGTTTTGTCGGCTATACAGAAATGGAACAAATTTACTGCAAATACAAAAATATGTCAGCAAATTAAGTTGTGGTGCTGTGAGATCCAAATTTAATATCTTGTATGACTTCCATGAGCTTGAAGGACTGCATCCATGCGGTTTGGCAAGGATTCATACAATTTATTGATGAAGTCATCAGGAATAGCTAAGAAAGCAATCTTGCATGCCTCCCAGAGTTCATCAATATTCTTTGGTTTCGTCTTCCATGCGTCCTCTTTCATCCTACCCCACATATGCTCAATGATGTTCATGTCTGGTGACTGGGCTGGCCAATCCTGGAGCATCTTGATCTTCTTCGCCTTGAGGAACTTTGATGTGGAGATGGAAGTATGCGATGGAGCACCGTCCTGCTGCAGAATTTGGCCTCTTTTATGGTTGGGAATAAGAGGTAGCTAAGATTTCTTGGTATTTTAGACTATTGATGTTGCCTTCCACCCTGCAGATCTCTCGCACAGCCCCATACTGGATGTAACCCCAGACCATGATTTTTCCGCCACTAAACTTCACTGTTTTCTGGGTGAATCTCGGATCCATTCTGGCTCCAGTAGGTCTCCTGCAATATTTGCGGCGACTGTGGTGTAATTCAACAGAAGATTCATCTGAAAAATCCACCTTCTGCCACTTTTCCAGCGTCCATCCTTTTAGCAGACTGTGGGCCTTGGCAAATGCCACATGGTTTTTCAATTGTCTTTTGTTTAGTGCTGGCTTCTGGGCACTGATTCGACCATGGAGGCCATTTCGAGACAGAATCCGACAAACTGTTCTGGTTGACACAGGGACTTCAGGTGACCATGTCTCGTGGAGCTCTGCTGCAGTGGAAAATGGGCTGGCCTTGGATTTTCAAGCCAACAAACGGTCCTCTCGAGCAGTTGTCTTGCGGGGTCTGCATGACCTGGGCTTGTCAAAAACGTCTCCAGTCTCTTCAAATCTTTTGAAGAAAAAATTGACTCAATGGGCTTTACCAAGCTGTGAATATTAGAATACTTTTTGAAAGTTTAGTTTTTCACTGAAACATTATCACAAAAGTGGGATTAAAATGAGCCATTTCTTGTAAAAAAATCTTGATTAGAAATATATTTCAGCGGCACTTTAGGTCAATTTGTACACAAGCGACAAGACTTTTGTCAGGGACTGTATATTAAACATATATGTTTAAATTTTATGTTAAAACTGGTGAAGGAAATGGCAAATGTAAATATTATTCAATTTAAATTATAATTTTGCTCCAAATGTTGCAAGCATGCTTTGGAACATGTAAATGTAAATTCTGAAATGCATTGCCATTTTACATATTGCATTGCAAATTTAAATTAGCTACACACAAGCTTCCTTACACATGTGTTTGATTATTAGTAATCTTTTAAAAACAGCATTCATATTTTCTCTTGATTTAATACATTCTTCCATTTGTTGTTAATGTCTTTCATTATAACAGGAGGAAACGAAGGAGTTTTAACACTGAAGATCACCGAATGAAATGGGTAAATCATCTAAACATGACTTTACAGAAGCAGAAAATGAATCGGTCAGCCATTGTCTGTGTTTCTGACTGTAACTCTACAGACTTACGGGATTCCAACCGTCTCAATCCAGCAGTAACCAGTTTAATATAATAATATCATATAAAAAATCAGGATGCAAACCTGCATAGACTGATTTTAGTGGGCAGTTGTGAATGGCCTTGGCAAGATTTTAGTCAATGTAGCCAATAGACCCTTTTCACATTTCCGGGTTTCTCAGAGTGGACGTCATCATAGTTGGGTTAACTTTAATAGTGGTAAATGAGAGAATACATTACATATAATGTCCTCATTTGCTCAAATAGCAAAAGAAAAACACAGCAATAATGTTTTCACACCTTTGAAAAAGAGGGAAAAAATAGAGTAAGAACAGCAGTGAAAATAGAGAAATATGTTATTTTTACCATCACTCCCACAGACGTGGTATTAGAAACTCCCTCACAGCAGCGGTAAGTTGATGCAAAAGTAATATAATACAAACTATTAGTGTTATAAATGTACATAAATTAAAAACAAAATGAAAATATAAAAAACGTTGGAGGATTTACGATATTGCTGAGCGTTAAAATGCATCATCACAGTCTGGGAAAAGGATAAATCTGGTTAAGTAAATGATAATTTCCTGTCCAATTTATGATGACTCAAGCCATTCAGGGTTTTGTACAAGAGACATGGCCGCCAATGTCATTGACCAATCAGAGATTACTTCATTCACGTACAATCATGTATCTTTGATTTAAACATGGTCTGATGTTTTCTCCATTGTTCGACGCTTGCGCTTCTGTGCACTTTATCGCTTCTGTTGAATGGAAAAGCATCTGTACACATGAGAGGCAGTAAGAAGCCAAGATGTGTACAGCGCACCATGAAAAAGCCCTTTACTCTAAACATCCTCAGGGATATTTGCTCCAGTATTTTTTATAGTGTTTCCATAAAAATGTGTATATTCCAAAATATATCACTGACCATATTTTTTATATTACATATTTATTGTTGTGATATTTTGTGGTGTAAGTCCTTCTGTCTCTCCTGTAGACCTCTGGCCCCACTGAAGACACATATACAGCTCTTGAGCTCAAGTCCACGACCTCTGACCTGTACGACACACTCACAGTAAGTGAGACGCCAGCGTCAGATCCTCCATCACAGATGATCACATGACCGATCTCTCGCTCTCTTTCACACAGACCGTTGATCCCAGACCTCCTGAAGACTCCTGCACGACTCTTGATCCTCAGAGCTTTTCTGAATATGAGAATCCATCAGTAAGTGTCAGAACCTGCAGCTCTTCTCAATATAATCAATAAAACTCTCTTCAGTACTAGTGTGATTGCTTTATGATTCTTGTGAAAGGGTTTATAATGTTGTTGATGAACTTCAGTCAGTCTTTCTTCATCTTATTGTGTGTTCAGATCAACAGGAAGAGGCTGCAGTAAGAGGCGGAGCACAAAGGGACCAATCCTGAGCTCTGTGGGCGGAGCCACTGATGATTGACAGTTAAATGCTGGTGACCTACTGTGCACATTCACAATAGAAAACATAATGTTTTTTTGCTCAAAGTGCTCAATATTATCAGCTTCAGTTATTATATCGTCTGTGTTCTTGTAACTTCACCTTTAAATGTACATCTGACGTCTCATATTTGCTTGTTCAAACCTTATAGGCACATCAATACTGCAGTTTTGATATATAAACACTCACAAATGTCTTATTTGGTATTGATTCCTCTAACATCCACTAACAATATCAATATTCAAATTATACTAATTACAAAACATGAGTTTCTGCATCACTAACATGTTTTCAGTACTTTCTCCAAAACACCCCTGATTCAGCTGGCCCGTGTCACATGACCATGACACACACACACACACACACACACACACACACACACACACACACACACACACACACACACACACACACACACACACACACAAACACACAAAATGCTCATATCCTCATCACTCTGAAGCCTAAATAGTTAAATATGTAGAGAGTGAACTTTGCCTGTTTAGGGAAATTAAGAAATCTTAAGAAAGGAAGTGGAAATATGCATGTTTATGTTGCTGGTATTTTATTTTACTTTATTCATATTCATGTTATAGGAAATATATTGTTATTTTTTAATATTTCTAATAAAAAATCATATTATTTTTCATAATACATCTTGGTGTATATTTTTATTTAAATGTGCTTATATTTGCTTTTGCAATACATGTGTTATTACTGGCCAGTATGTGGATGTGTAATGATTTGTTGAACATTGGCATTGTTAAAATTGTAACAAAAAGTATTGCTATGAGTATCATATCAAATTAAAAAGGTGTGGTATCACCCATCCCTCAAATCAATCCCTCAAACTTCCACCAGAGGTCACATCTCCAGCGACTGACACTAACCCTGATGATCTTCACCTTTCAATCATTCATCTTCAGCTCAGAGAAAAGATCATCACTGCTCTTCAGTTCCAGTAATAATGTTCTCTTGTTGAGGGAGGGACGGATATTTCTGCAGATGTGTGTAAAACAGTGTTAACTACTCAAAGTCTGTCACTGTAAAGCTAAAAGTCAGTCGTTGGTGTTTTACTCAGTGGAGCATCAGGAGCATTCGTCGTTTATTAAGACACTCCTTGTAAAGTATTACTAATAATATAAGTGTGTAAAAAGAACTGCTGTATTACTAGGTTGAGTGTTTGAGTAAAGTGTACTTGTGGTGCATCAGCTGTCGGGAGACTTTAAAGGGCTGTATTTGACGTCTATTGCTGTATCTAGTGTTGTGTGGTAATTAGGCATGGGCATGATTAATCGATAATTGATCGTTACAAATTTCGTTGATCACGTTAATTTGCTATCGATTAATCTATTTTGTTATTTTTAATTTTTTTTATCTAATGAAGGTTGTGTTGGGTAGTGTGAGTCTTGAAGCAATTAAATGAATTTCACTGTGTGTGAGCGATTAAACAGTTTTCCACCAGTGTGCAATATATTTACATTTACATTTACATTTAGCAGACGCTTTTATCCAAAGCGACTTACATTGCATTCAAGGTACACATTTTACATTATTGTCAGTTCTTGTCAGTTCTTGACACCATACTCGGTTATCACAGATAACACTAATAGGTTTGTAAATCATGTAAAACTTAATTTAGAAATGCTAAATTGATCATTTATAAAGTATGAAAATACAATTATTAAACACATTATATATATAATTATAAATCAAGAATAAAGCATTTATATCTGTATTTATAAACTGCCTATTAATGCTTATTAATGCTTTATAAATTATGAATTAACTATTTACTAATGCTTTATTAATGTTTTATAGCATGAGTTATTATAAACTGTTACCGATATTTTCACTGAATTTTAGTGCAAGTTAATAGAAAAAAGTTGTGCAAAGTCAGTAACGGATAAGGAGAGTAAATATTAAAATGACCTGTGTTTATGTGTTGTTGCACAAGATGATATAGAAGAGATCTTTTAGTTGAATCCATTAGTGTTGTGGGTTACCGTTGTGCTGAAGAGTAGAGCCTGTGCTTCAGTCCAGGATGAGCAGAGAAACATTGATGATATGCTGCCTGATGCTTTATTTAACGGCAGTGACTGTGTTTGCTGATGCAGTTATGAGCCGTTTGTTGAGTAATTTATCACATACGTGTGTGCTATTGCTCACAATGACCAATTATGGTGATCAGTGTTCCCTCTGATTAGGCACTTGATCTTCTTCTATATTATTGTAATTCTCTTCATGTTGATGCAGCTGTTTGGTTCCAAAGGAAGGGAAGTAATAAATAGATTGTTGATAGAAAAAAAATATTTTAAAGTCAGCTAATGATATTTTAAATAAGACTGTTTTTATAAAATTTAACATGCATGGTGACACTAAAGACGTCCTGGTGTTGGTTGTAGTTTTCAGTGCTGTTCTCTTTGTGGTGATGATGTTCTTCAATGTTCTTCACTAGAGCTAAAAGCTGTTCTGAGTGCCAGGGCTTCCATTCTCTCCGGACAGATTATTCACCTGGAACAAAAACAGATTCAGTATTGATATTAATGTCTATTATTCATCCAAATGCACTGAAAAATGTTAAAATGTTTGCAGGACATCTTTAAGCATTCTCAAAACGTTACCATTTTAAAAAAAATATCATCTTAAAAAAAAAAATTCTTGAATCTTGATTATTTTTCCTCATTAGATTGAAATAATCAATATAATGAAATGCAATTATGTTTATGACATTTTTTTATTTTAAAGATGAAATAAAAAAGAATTAATGTAATGGTTTGCATCAATCTGTTTGAGTCTAAAGGCTGTGGCTGAAGTCAGTTGTTGTCTTGTGTTTCTCCGTCCTTCAATGACTCTTATTATCATCTAGTGTCTTCAATAATTAAACAATCATCACTCAATTAATCACTTAAGTATTTCATTAACTCTAACACTGCTTCAGTGTTACTTTAACACTCTGTAGCGTGGCACCATCAACACAGTTTGTGTGCTGTGTTTTTAACACATCTCTTTTTACAGTGCAAGGCTGCAGTCTTGAAGATTATACGCCAAGAAACTCGGAAGCCAATGAAGGTGATAGAGGATTGGAGTAAGGTACTCATTCTTTGGTTTGTGAGCGATCAATCGGGCTGCAGACTTTTGAACATAATGTAATCGTTTGATGTGTTTAGCTGTCAGGCCATAGTTGCAGTAATCTAGTTTTAATATCCTGCTTACTAAGAGAGGAGAGATTATAAGAGATATTACGTAGGTGGAAAAAGCTGTCTTTACCACTCTACACGTGATCATCAAAGGAAAGAGTGGAATTAATGAGAAGGCCAAGATTTCAAACTGTCGTAGTGGCCATTATCAATGTACCATCCAAATCTGCAAGTTGACCAGATAGTTTAGATGTAACAGATTTAGAGCTGATCAGTATTACCTCAATTGTACCAAGAATGTGAGTTACTGTTGAATTAAGTATTAACAGTCATGGAGAAGCCACTGTAAACTCTTTAGTTATCCTCTCAACCTCTCAAAGATCAACAGAGCGGCTGCCAATTTACCAAAGGTTGAATTTACACAAACAGTTTCTGGAGGTCATTTACGGGAAATCTGATTTTGACCGCTGTTAACTTTACTGGCAACAGTTCTGTTTCAGACATTGAGTCCTTGATTCTGAGATTTCTTTTTTATTTATCAATTCAAAGTCTCAATTTACATATGATTTATAAATTATATAAACTACAAAAAAAAGGTGATATACTGTTAGAATAATGGTTCTACTGTCTTATTTGAAAGCTGTGCCATCATCTTCTTTTTCCATCACCTGGGGCCTCATTTATAAAACTTTTTGTAGATCTCATCATAAAAGCGAATATACGCACACAAGCTAGATTTTGCTCACGCACACATACACACACACACACACACACACACACACACACACACACACACACACACACACACACACACACACACAAAATCAGATTTATAAAACCATGTGTATGCCAGAACATGCGCAAAAATCCCTTAATAAACCCCAGTCAGCAGCAGATTGTGCGTACGTGCTTCCACCCAATGTGCTTTTGTGGAGGGAAAAGCGTGCTTTGCGCAGGTGCAAAATAGGAATGACACATGCGTTGGTGTACAAAGTCAATTGCGCTGGGTGCAAGATAGGGCCCCATGTTTAACACTGTCAAAAACATTGAAAAATATTAGTTATGGACTATAAATGCCATTTGCGCCTTACACATTACATTGCTGAAAATCATTTAATATCCGTTTTATGTTGTAGAATAAATAGATTCTAGAGAGCATTTGATTGGACAGAAGATGTGATGACCAACTAATGTCATAACAATCTATGATACATTTTAGCAGAAGTGAGAGATTGGAAATTTTGAATGCTTATATCTTCTAAATGTGAGTTTGTATCATCGTTTTGGAAGACAGCAGCTTATTCCTAACCTAAGGCCACCTGTCCACCAAAGTGTTTTTTGGGCAGCTGGCTGGCGTATTCAATTGTTTTCAATGGGAGTGCCACATTTATTGAACACCATGAGTGTAACAAGTTGCTGAGTGAGTATTTCATACTCAAGTGCTGAGCGTTCATCATTTTTTACCGGTCATCAAGAGTTGAAGAATGTTTAACTTTGATAGAAATGCTGCGATCATCACTGTTACTCTTAACCCAGCTGTCCAATCACAGTGGAGGAGGGGCGGGACAAATTGAAGAACAATTTGTCACGTGGCAGGTATAAATCTGAGCTGCTGCAGGTTCACAAACGCTTATAGGAACAGACACAGACACACAGGATGGACGTGAAGCTGCTGTGTGTGACTGTTGTTCTTCTCTCCTCACCCCTCCTCACACTGTGTGACCCGCTGTGAGTATAAAACACACCGTTTGTTCATAGACTTACTAATAGATCTGTTTTTTAGATTTGATTTGATCTCCTCAGGTTTGTTCTGTCAGCTCCTAATTTGCTGAGAGTGGGTTCCTCAGAGAACGTGTTTGTGGAGGCTCTGAATTACTCTGGAGCAGACCTAAATATAAGGATCTCAGTAAAGAACTTCCCAAAGAAAGACGTGGAGATGCTGTCGAAATCAGTGACGCTGACTCGAGGCAAAAATTACCAGATCCTTACAGATATACAAGTGAGGCCACCTTATGAATTTTAAGAAAAAAGTTCTAAATTTTTTTTCTTTTATTAAAAATTTACAATGGATGAATTTGTTTTCTGTTCTTTAGATCCCTGATGATCAGAAACTCTTCTCTGATGATCCTGAGGTGAAGCAGTATGTGTATATAGAAGCTCGATTTCCAACCCACACTCTGGAGAAAGTGGTCATGGTCTCATTCCAGTCTGGATATATATTTGTACAGACAGACAAGCCCATCTACACGCCTGCTAGTGCAGGTAAGAATCAGAGCTAAAAACATGACAAATATACAGAGGTGGAAAATCCAGGGATCAGAGAGTAAACGATCCTACCATATTTGTATTCCTCTCATGAAGTCAGTCAGCTGATTTAAGTAAGTAATTCAACCTCCTGACTGAAAAACTGTGCTATTAGCAAATCCAGGTGTTTGGAACAAAATACAGAGCAGGATATTTTATCTTCTGAACCTGGACTTTCCACCGTTGACAGTTAGTCAGTTTGGCTGAGAAAAATCAATTGGTCAGATTCATACATTGAGCAATCCCTCCTGCTCTGGCCACACAGCCAGCACAGCCATGTGGAGCCAGATGGTTTTGATCTGGACTTGTTTTGTCCATGGAGGTCACGGATGGGTTAGCGATGGTGATGGTGTCTAAGCGATTTTGTTCTGTTCTTGGGTGTAATAATGAACACAGCAGTCATTCTGATGTTCCTTAATCTGAACCAATGAAAGACGCAGTGGCTGAGTTTTGTTTTCAAAGGGAATATTCCCCCTGATCAACGTCAATGCTTTTATGTTTGTGCGAACTGCAACACATTTCTCTAGCCTAGAAATCTAGAGTTGGAGTTTGAAAGACAACCGTTTATCCCGCCCCTCAAATTGAGCTTTCAATGGTGAGTTTCCAGACCAAACATCTTGATGTGGGTCTGACTTGTCAGGCTAGCATTTCTCACCAGACTGCTTTATAACCGAGGGTCAGTATAAAGCAGGTTCCCTTTCAGTCGGTCACTACGACATACGTCGTACTGACGAATTGGGATCACTTCTGAGAGCCCCTATCAGCTTCGAGATATAGAAAAACGGGCCAATGAACATTGGCGTGCGTGCTTTGCATATCGCACCCCGCCCCGCGGGTATAAAGCGGAAGCGATTGTCATTCACTTCGGAGCCGAACGCCGTTGATGAAGCATCTGACTGCCTTCTATCTGCGAGAGAGAGAGAGAGAGAGAAAGTGTGTGCCGGGGGAAATTGCTCGTGTTGGCCAGACGGCACAAGACAGCGCGACCACGATCTCACTGCTGCTGAGAGAGCTGTTGTTTTCACAGCAAACTGAGAAACTGAGCAAATTACACTACACACACACACCACACCACACACAGTTGGTTCGGTGGGCGTGTTCCTTTTCTGGTGAGAGCAGAAACAGGCTGCACACAATCCCTGTTATTCTGCCGCGGTCGATCCTTGGGTGCTTCAGCACTAAAAGAGCAAATTTTCCTCACAAAAAGAGCTACACGGGTGACGTGCCATCCTTTTCAGGATGTCTTTCTACCCGTGCGTTTCTGGATGCGGTCGTTCCCTGACGCCCGCTGACGGTCACAAGCGCTGTATCACGTGCCTGGGCTTAGAGCCCGCTGAGGCGGCGTTTGTGGATAGCTCGTGTTCTCACTGCGGGAACATGACTATCTCTGCGCTTAGGTCGAGACTCGCCTACCTTCGGGAGGGTGAAGTCCCCCTGCCCATAGCTCGATTTAGGTCTATTCCTGTTCCTATTTTAGGCCACTTTGACGGATGGCCGGGGTGACCTGAGGATCACGGTTAGGGCAAACCCGTTGAGTGAGTCTCCGCGGGACCCTAATCCCTCACAAGCGCCGCAAACGGTGGTGCTTCCGGAGGATTCCGTTGGCCCCTCTCATGTGTGGCCGACGGTGTCCTTTGGGGCACCTGCGGACAAGCAGATGTCGTTCGCTGCATCGGAGGGGGAGTTTCAGTCCTCTGGGGATGAACATTCGGCTGTACTGCCTCCCTCTGGGAGAGTGGCAATGGTCGAGTCGGACCCGGAGTTGACCGCTATGATTTCCCGGGCCACCGAAAAGGTCGGGCTTGAGTGGAACCCTCCACCACATCCCGAACCTTCTAGGTTGGACGATTGGTTGCCTTTCTTCCCAGAGGTGCATAAGGAGCTGACTAGGTCGTGGAAAGCACCGTTTAGTGCCCGTGGGCGACCTAGTGGCTCCTTCCTCCTAACTACCCTTGAGGGCGACGGGTCAGGGGGTATGAGGGTCTCCCGCCGGTGGAGCGGGCCGTCACGATGCAGCTGTGTCCGACGTCCGCCTCTAGCTGGCGCGGGGACCCGAATCTACACTAGGTAACACTACACTAAGCTTACTTTTGTAGAAGCTTTATAATGGTGTCTGTTACAATAAAAAATATGTCTTGGTTATTACACTACATAGATAATGTTACGCATAACTGACAAACCGACATTAACAGAACGTTTTTATTGGCATTAGGTGTAACTTCAATCTGTCAATGAACTAACGTATACATCAGTAAACAGATATTAGCATATCTGTTAGCATTCGTATCTCCCTATGCTAGCGTTACCCTGCCAGCAAATAAAGATAGATCAAAGTGACATTACATTAACCAACCATTCAGAAACATCCTGTTTAGGATTAATTGTCGAATTTTGTTGAGGCCGTCATCTTGTCAAATTGATACAGTTGTACAGATGTGTCCTCAGAGACTCCCGTCACCATTCTTTCCCCTCAGCTGTTAATTAAAGTATATTACAAAGTTTTTATTTAGACACTAAAGAATCATATTAACTTGTACCAAAAAAATGGCATTATATGACCCCTTTAACATTTAGAGACTCAGTTTTATCAGAAATGACCAGAATGCTTTGTGCACTAAATATCTTGAACTCCTGCGAGATAATCAGTATGAGCCTCAACAATGAGGACATGTTTAACTAGGTGTCCCCCATCCCCACTCCCCAGGTGGCTGGCACTCACACTTGCACTTAACGTACCATATTTTAACTGATCTGTATTATGCTGTTTGCACTGTAAAATAAACCCATTAACAAGTGTCTTAACGGGTCACAGATACTCGTCAATCATAGTTTAATTTAATGCCAATTCAATAATATCTGTTAATAATGAGCAGCGGTTGTCAGCTGGGAACATTTACGGAAAGGATCATCCCAGTGCAGAGATGTCAAGTCCAGGGGTCAGAAATTAAAAGTCCTGCCATATTTTTATTCTACCTGGACTTTCCACCCCTGTTCATATTTCAAAGTCTCTGCTGAAATAGGTTTGAAATGTGAACAGAGGTGGAAAGTCCAGGCTCAGAAGGTAAAAAGTCCTTCTACGTATTTTACTCCAAACACCTGGATTTGCTAACAGCACAGTTTTTCAGCCAGGAGGTAGAATGAATTAGTGAAATCAGCTGACTGAGTTCATGAGTGGAATAAAAATATGGCAGGACTTTTACTTTCTGACCCTGCACTATACACATCTGGATAAGACCTTTACTATTTTATTTGCTGTCATTATTGGGATTATACTGGATTTTTTTTTTTTTAAATCAAATAAAGTAATGAATTTATTCATGCCGCACTTAGAATTAAGTTGCGAAAACTTACTTGCATCAATTAATTATTCTTACTTAACCTGTTTAAGTTATGTTTACTTAATTTGAATTAAGGTAACAAGTTTGTACAGTTGAATTAAGTAAACTGAACAAATAAGTTTTTATGGTGTAATATTTTAGTTTATGCTTTCATCTCTTTTGCAGTTCAATACCGGATTTTCACTTTGACGCCCAACCTGAAACCAATAAATTCTTCAGTCATGGTGGATATCATGGTACACATTCACACTCACAGATTTGTGACATTTCCGCTGTAATGAGCATCATTGCATTGCTGATCTCAACAAACGGATTGTTAATGTTGATTTCTGTTTCTGAAGAATCCACAAGGCATCACGGTTTCATCAAAAAATATATTTACAAAAAAAGGGATAACGACCGACCATTATGCCATTCCTGACGTTGCCAGGTGTGTAAAACATTGACAGGACGTAATATATTTAATATTGAGTGAACCCACAAAGCTTTATTTTTATGACCTAGTGTCTAATTCAGGACATTGCCTATTTATTTATAAGAAAAATACAATCATGTGTGTGGTGTTATCATCTGTTTTACCATCATAAAAATCAGAAATGTTCATTTTTGTGTTCTGTGTTTTTCAGTACTGGGATGTGGAAGGTGGTCACTCGATACACAAACACCCCCCAGAAGACATTTACTGCTGACTTTGAGGTTAAAGAATATGGTAAGACCTGTTTGAACAAAATGTATGAATTGTTGTGTATGAATAACAACAGAAAAAATATTTATTTCAAAACAAGACAAACTGGGTGTGATACAGGAGAATAATACACTCTAAACAAAAATTATGCTAAATAGCACTAAAAACTGGTTAATAGGTTTGTAATCATAAGGTTACGATTTTAAGTGCTATATTAAAGTACCCCTATTTTGGCATTTGAAATGTTCCTATTTTTGTTTTGGGAGTCTTCACCATCAGGTTTACATGCATGCAAGGTCAAAAAAACATCTACATTGTCTTATAATATGCATTTATTTTTATATTATTTGCTCAACAACTCCCAAAGGATTTGCTCAACAGTTAATTTTTATTTTAAACTGCTCATCTGTTTGACGCTAATCTGCAGTGATTGGTCAGATGTCATTTGTGATTGAGCAACGAAGCGACGCATTGTCAAATGTCAACAGAGCTCAACTGCACTGTGTTGCCAAGTGCGCGTTTTTTTTCTATGTCTGCGGGTTGAAGCGACTATTATGTGATGTATAGACCCATGAGAGCAAATTTTAGCAAGCAACCTTGCCTAGTAGTGCAAGTGGTGGATTTTGTTGTAAAAACTTGGCAACCCTGTCTGCATGTGCGCTGAAATAAACTTAGGCGGTGTTGTAAAAAAATTAAGTAATTTAATGATACACAGAGTGCTTACCCAACATGATCATCATTTCTGAGAGAAATAGTGAAGGTGAATGCATATACAAACAAGCTCTCCGTTTAGGATTCGAACAAATATAACCCAAGCCCCTTTGATGACGTGATGATTACGTTACTGTTGATCATCTGTCCGTCATCGTCTAAAGCCCGCCCTGATGATTTCATTGGTCCGAACAGTTTCTGTTCGGGGATAATTACTCCTCTATGGATCAAGGCCAGGCAGACATCCAGGCTAGGAACGCCTATCACTATTACTGGATTACAGCTTGATAAGTGTTGAATATTGTATACAGTGTATGAAAAGACATGGCTTAATTTTTGCCTTACCCATTCAAGCCAGAGTCTGACATGGAAATGTCCAGAGTTGCTGATGAAACAGAAAGTCAATCGCAAACACTGGAGCTGGACCTTTCTTAATGATAAATGTCAAAGTTGTTTGTGGGACTTTAGGCCGATTAAACATTGGAGAATCGGAGTAGGAATGTCTGAGAAGTGACGTGCTGTAATCTGATTAAACATGCTGTCTGTCGCCATTTGTTAGTTCAGTGTAACGCGTCACAGACTAACTAAAGAACCACACAGGGGCTTAACTCTTTCCCTGCCAAACAGAATTTTCTGTGTTTCTGCATTGTTACTGTTATACAGTAGGGGGCGCTTTATGTATCTTCTGGATGAGTTCAGAATTACCTGATCAAAACACAGGAGAAAACACGAGCGATCCTATGTTACGCACTAAAGCTCTCTTTGCTTAAATTAGCTCAAAATTACTATCAGATGTAAGTAATTACCTTGACAAACTATACATCATTAAAAAGATCTAAGACTAAAGTTAAAATTTTTTACCTCTGTTTTATTCTCAAAGTCGTATAGTGACCGTAATGTGTTAATATGTGCCAGGAGTTATGAATATGATCATGGGCGTCGCTACCTTTTGATTGTAATATGCGCGTCATTTGCTCCCATTCATAAAATACTCCTCTGTGGTCGTCATGAAGACACTCGACAAAACAACTTCCCTCAGGGCTTTTACTTCAAAAGTGTGCAGATGTGGAGAAATATTGATAGATTCTCACATGTTTGAGTCTAATTTCTATACAGAGAAGTATTATTTATTAAATCTTTATCCAAAATCCGCGGATGTATGATTATGAGAGCAGTAGACTGTGATATGCTGTGTTTTCAATTCATTCTGGCAGCCGGAGGGCGCTGGAAAGCTGTACTACTGAAAATTCACCCCATGTGGAACACATGAAGATGTAAGGGTGGATCGCCTACGGTGGTTCTGACTGCAGGGTTGCCGAACGACTAAAGAAACGTTATCAGCGTGATGGTAGAAAACTGTACATTTCTTGTCTATAACCACCCACTGCAACTTATACCAACGACGGAAATAAGCGCAGTTACAATAGCAAAATATGTGGGAGAGCGTTGCTTTAATGTGACTATATTGTATTGCAATAGGGAGCACTTCAAAGTCAATACCAAACCAAAACTAGTTAGCAAATCATTTATAATTGAAAGCATTTAATGACAAAATCCGGTTATGGTTACACTTAAAATAGTTACAAAATAGATGAATGAGATGATAAAACTTATACCATTAATCGTACCCAGCATGTGTAGAATGTTACCTGAGAGATAGAGAGTGATAGAAAGAGAGAAAAAGAGAGAAAAAGAGAGAGCAAAGAGAAGAGCCAGAGAAGGCCCTAGAAGAGACAGCCAGAGAAAAAGACAGCGTCAGAGGAAAGAGACCCCCAGAGAAAAAGAGACCTAGAGCAAAAGTTGCAATCTTCTTTTATCCCTCCTGTGACCATGTGACTGAAACCCTGAGACATTCAAACTGACCAGTCAGACCAGACTTCCCCCACTGTACTACAGGTGTGGCACCATTTGGCCTACAGGCCCTCAACATCTCTTTGTCTTTAGGAATCCCAAACAGCCCCACTGATAAGAGAGAGGGGGGTGAAACACAGTAAAACAAATGTCTTTGTTCAAAGAAAAATATCAAATATCTTTGAATATTTTAGATTCTTTCAAAGAACAGACACAACATGTGACATTCAGGAAGTATCTGACATAACCAAAACTGCTTGCAGAGATCACCAGATCGCTATTTTATGCAGATAGGATGTTTTAAGACATAAAACACACAATCGCGGCAATATATGGTTGGTCTGTGTTCTTTATGCCATGTTGGGTGGTTTCATAATAGATGATATTTATAATGCAATGCTATTCCACATAGCTTTTAGCATTGTATATTTTCTGACAGAATTTTTGACCCGAAGCTACATGAGATCACATATTGTTATATAAAACACTCGACTTATAAATTATAAAGTGATATGAAGCAAGTTTTGAATAAAACATGATTTTAATCGTATAAATTGTTGTTTTGCTGGTGTGCTAAGCTAACATGCTAGCTTGCCCTAGATGCACCTGCCACTGAGTAAATACTTTATTTTTATGAACATTTTCTAAATGTAAAACTACTGAAATGCTTATTTGGACGAAATGCATTCGATAGAGTCTCAGTGAGAGGTTTGATTTAGAAATGAGGTTTGAATAGAACAGTTTGAATAGAGAATCGTTAGTAATTATAATGCAGACAAAAGAATAATAATCAGAGCCATAACCAGTCCGCAGAAGTGTGAATGTGTGCCGGGGAGACAAACTGAATGGGGCAGTTTGCACCTCTAAACAATAGAGGCAAAATAGAGAATGAAAGCTGAGAAGACATGGCAATAAACATCAGTTGATATTTTAGAGATATCTCAAAATAAAATCACATGAAACGATCTTGTAAAACGTTTAATAAAATTTAGAGTTTTAGACTGATCATTTTCAGATCTGAAATATAACATGGTCAGACTTGTGGCTTTAGCTGTAGTGCATTTCTAGATTTCTCCAAGGCCCACTTCAATTTTATTTGCATAAAGATATTTCATACAAATAAATTTCTAATAACTTTACAAAACTTTGAAGCTTATTATAGCTTTTTTGGATTATACAAAATATTATCATTTTGACTTTACAGTAAACTGCCAGGTGTCTGCTTTCAAATGAGACCATAATTATGCTTTTAGTGCAAAGGATTCACAAACTGTATTTGTTTTAGTCTGAGTATACATTTCTTAGGATTTTTTCAAAATTTGGAAGTCAGCTTAACAGGTTTTAACAGATGAATATGTAAAATAACATGATCGTCATCATTAAACAACTTGTATATCAAAACTTCCTACTGTTACTGAATGTTTTTGTGTTTGATCATCGCTCTGAATCTGATCTGGATGTAGTATAATTTTATATATTTATATTTATATTTTTGAATACAGAGGGTCATGCTCAGATATTTACACAACAAAATATTCTATGGGCTTACATTGTTGTGAAAATGATCAAAAACCCTGGCAGTGGCTGGTATTTTTTTTAAATGCTGGCCAGCAAAGAGTTAACATGTTCTTTACAGTAGCGGTTCTATACAGCTTCTCAGAACCACTGAAGATACAAATATATTTTTTAGCCATTGGTTTTCCTTGGATTGAGAGAATAAAACAACTAAATATTCAAAGGCACTCCTGAGGATACAGAGGGAGGCTGTGTAATCTAAAACAAATTGAGTATTTATTTATTTGTGTCTTTTGTCTGGTTTGGTTTATAGTGCTCCCAACGTTTGAAGTGACATTAAAACCCACTAAATCATTCTTCTATGTGGGTGATCCGAGTTTGACAGTCAACATTGAAGCCAAGTATGTGTTCTGCTTCACTGTATTGAAAATACATCTTTAATGTGCAAACAACCTAAACCTTTCCTTAAATGTGACCAGTTACAGAAAGTCGGGACACAAGTCAGTTCTGGGGCATTTTGAGTTATTCACAGATTCTGAAAGTGTAGTCTCCAAGCTTTCCAACGATGTGTAAAACATGAAAATCTGATAATATTTGGAGAAGTTGTGTCCATCTGAATGTAGGCCTTTAGAAAAGTGTAAACGAGAGAAAACAGCCTCCAAAGTTTTGCAGTTCTCACCTGTTCTCACCTCCTGGGAGTGACAATAGGGCTCATTTACATCTCATTTAGATAAGCCATACCCCCTGTAAAGCTGCTTGGTTGCTAGTAACGACAGATGCAACGGGAAAAACCGGACCGCATTCACACCAGTCAATTCAAGCAATCGAAGCATTATTCAAATTAATAGCAGATGTTAACATTACCATCTAAAAGGCCATTATAGTAATGGCGGCTTTTGGCAAGTGATACGATGCAGATGATTACAATTAAAACTGAGCTAGCTAATAACAATAGGTAGATATGAGAAGGTCTAAATATGGACTAAACATGTGATAACGTGTAGGCTACGTGTTCTTAGAATGAAACTCCCCAGATTTGAAACAGAAAAGTATTCTTGCAGATCTCGATGCCTCCAATGAAATAAGTCGCTCGGGCACACCTTCTCTTTGTCGGGGTCTTATTTGTGGATGTAACCATCTCTGAAGTTTGCGCTGTGCGTCTGTTTGCCTCTAAATGTCCAATAATTTGCATGTCCTGCCACTCTTTTTCCGCAGCTAAAGAATCCAGCTGTATGTTGTACATAACGTCTGGAGAAAGCTTATGGCTACAGGACTGTCTCCCATGCAGAGAGTTCTCTTTTCTCCTCGTTTAGCATTTACAGTCAAAGTTACGGATTTTCCCCATTTGGCTGTCTTTATCCCCATCAAATGTTATTATCGATATAGCCTCTGATATCTTACGGTCCAACTCGTCTGACGCCAGTCCAATACATTCTTCCTCGTCTTCATCTTCGCTCAGTTGTAGATTAGGGATATTATACAGTCTTATTATGCCGCTTTCATCGTCGCTCTGATCGTCTTCAGAATCTGTGAGCGCTTGTTCATAAGCATCCGGCTTGTCGAAGAAATACTTTGAAACATTTTCGGTGTAATGGCCATGGTTCAGCTCGTCTGCGATCATCTTTGCGGCGTCCATCTTCATTGAATTTTAATATCAGCTAGAGCCGGCCAGAGCGCTGCATAATAAGTAGCCACGCTTCCATCGGAGGGCGGGGACAATAATAAAAGAAACAAAAGCCGGCTTATCCTGTATGGAAATACACACAGACAATGACACGCCCCTACTGCGTGCTAGAATCTCCGAAAAACAAGCCGATTTCAACTTCAAAAGGTACGCTTTTAAATACAACAATACTGCTTTCTCAAAAACGGAGAGGATTCTTCGTGATCTCAACTAACAGATTCTGCAAAAAAACGAAAATCACATAATTTGAAAACAATGCTTCTTTCGCATTTTGTGCGAAAGTTGTGCTGCCGACTTGTGTCACTGGTTTCCGTGACGGGTCACAAATGTGATTTAATGTGGTAACATTCAATGTAATATGACTAAATCAATCTGACATCATTGGGTTACACCAGCTAAAGTCATTGTAATGGTCAGATCAAAGTTGAATGGTAAAATGGCTTATTTACTTCTTCTTTGGAACAACCCAGCAGATACAGTAAGTCAATGTGACTTGAGGAAGACGTTGGACTCCAACTAATTCAACGTCAATCAGACATCATATTTTGGTTGAAAACTTTGGCTTTTAATTTTTTTATTATTTTAATTTGTATGTTAAGCTCCAATGCTGGGCAGACACTGAATTTTAGTTGGATCAAAGAATTACAGGCTTGCTATAATTAATAATACATAATGATCATAAAAATATTAGATTCTGGATGACATCAGTGAAATAGACTACTATATGATGATTCTATATTTACCATCAACTAACACAAAATCATCTGATCATATTTTATCTTGTTTTTCTTGCCATAACAAACAATTAAATCAGCCAGAGAAAAACTAATGTTAAAAAGTCAAGTCAAACTACCCAACTAAAGCAAACACTGATCACCATAATGGTGACTTCAATTTAATTAACTTCAAATAAATGTTCAATAAATTATCAACATCTAAACCTCTGTTAATTCTCAATAAGAGCGTCTGTAGACGTCTGACAGAAATAGTTAGTCTGGTTATTAATGTGTGAATCTTTTTTTTTTTCCTTTTTTTTTCTTCTTTAAATTTAAATGTTTTTTTTTTTTTGACTGTTTGATGTTTATTCCAACCAAATTATGTCTCAAATTATGATGTCTGACTGACGTTGGATTAATTGGAGTCTTCCTGACGTCACATTGACATACAGTGCCTAGGAGTTTTTACAGCAGAAATTGTATGTGCTTTTATAGCTACCTGTTTGGACAAAAGGTGGAAGGAAATGCGTTTGTGGTGTTTGGTGTGATGGACGGTGAGAAGAAAACAAGTATTCCTACCTCTCTTCAAAAGATTCAGGTGAGAGAAATTAAAGAGTTTCCAAGTTGGTATCAGTCTTATTTATCCTTACCTAGTTAATTAAGGACAAGTTAATTAAGATGTTAAATTTTTAGTCTTGTAGACTGATGTTGTCTTTCTCATATGAATAGATAACTGAAGGAGAAGGCACTGCAGAACTGACCAGAGAGATGATCACTAAAGCCTTCAGAGACATTAACCAGCTGGTTGGACTATCAATCTATGTCTCAGTCAGTCTTCTAACAGAAAGCGGTAAGACTCAACAGATACTGTACATCTGTATGCATGTTTACATGCACATGTGATTGTATATCAGAGGCGTGTGTGTGTGTGTGTGTGTGTGCGCGTTTGTGTGTGTGTGTGTGTGTGCGTGTGTGTGTGAGCCTGTTTATGTGGTTTATGAGGACACAAATTTGTATAACTACATGGGTATTACTCTGGTATTACACTATAAATGTGGTTTATGAGGACATATCAAATGTCCTCATAATTCAAATGGCGTTAAAAACATACTAAATGATGTTTTTTTGAGAAAGTAAAAATGCAGAATGTTTCCTGTGATGGGTAGGTTTAGGGGCAGGGGCAGTGTAAGGGGATAGAAAATACGGTTTGTATGGTATAAAAACCATTACGCCTATGGAGAGTCCCTGTAAACCACATAGACCAACATGTGTGTGTGTGTGTGTGCGCGTTTGTGTGTGTTTCAGGCAGTGAAATGGTGGAAGCAGAAAGGAGAGGCATTCAGATTGTGACGTCACCGTACGCCATTCACTTCAAAAAAACATCACAATACTTCAAACCTGGGATGCCCTTAAGTGTCTCGGTACATAATAGCTTATTTTACACATTATTCTCCATACACAGCAAATTTCCCAGTAGTAAATGTACGTACATGGGTATTTTTATAACCAGAGTTTTTCCTCTGTTTTAAAAAACAAATGCATCCACTCAAGCACGGTTTAAAAAAATTATCTGTCCACATGAAAACGCAAAACCACGCTATGATTGGATGCCTGGTTCCCATATGGGTCCCATCCATGGCACCGATGCACAGAGGGATGTCATGGGTTTATTGAAAGTGACTGGCAACTGTGTGCACAGGGGTGGGGTCCAAGTGGACTGTAATGGCTTCACACACTTGCCTTACTATTTTGTATTATTGCATTCTGGTACCTTAGTTCTGACATCAAATAAAGGAGAGGTATTTTCGACAAACAGACGAACAGCCAAACCGAGTAGAAAGAGCTGTGGTTTTGAAAATACCTGTGTTCGTATGGACAGGGCCTCAGCGTGTTACAAGTAACACTGAATCAGCATTGAAGTTAATGAGATAATTGGGTGATGATTTTGCATTAATGATGAACAACTGCTGTTAGCAAGCAGAATTAATGAAGAGAGAGAAAAACACGAACTGCAACTGACATCAGCCAGAGCCTTAGATGAAATCAACTGAAGATAAAAGAAGACATTAAATCTCTGAAGATCTCAGCAGAGGTTTAAACAACTCCACAAACAGCATTACCAGCTTCACACATTACTAACCAGACTGACTTTATTTCTGTCAGACGACTACAGAAGCTCTTATTAAAAATAACTTGTTTTGTACTCAACATTGTGGTGACAAGTGTTTGCTTTGGTTGGACTCTTGATACTGGACATTATAAATATGTGTGGTCTTTTTAACAGTTTGTTTATTGAGACATAATTTGTTAGAAAGGAATACATAAACAAAGAATATGGTGGTGTAATGTTCATCATGGAGCAGTTTTAAAAAATGCAATAGTGATAAAAAGTGGTTACTTATTGTACTTTGAGTTTTCACTGTGTATGCTGATTCAAGATACGCAGTCATGTGGAACTCAGTAAATGGCACAGAATTTTACATTACTGTCCTTGACATAACAGACAAAAAGCAGCAAGAGAAAAAGGCTGTTTAAAAGTTAAGAGTCAAACAGCCTCACTAAAGAAAATACTGATTACCATAATGGTGACTTAAATCAGATTGTTTTTTTAAAATAATTTTTTTGATCATCTAAACCTCTGTTCATTCTCAATAAGAGCTTCTGTAGGCGTCTGACAGAAATAAAGTCAGTCTGGTTAGTAATGTGTGAAGCTGGTAATGCTGTTTGTGGAGTTGTTTAATCCTCTTCTGCTAATATCTTCAGAGGATGCATTATAAGGCACTAAAATCTATAATTTCAGAGTAAGTCAGAATAAATATAACAATTTATTATTATTCCGGTAAATATATCATGCCCCACCCACACCCACACCCTGCTTTTTAATTGTTTTTCTATGTAAACATGCCCCAGGTGGATGCATGTCTCACTGCTTTTTCAGTGCCTTGCAAATCATTATTTTATTATTAACAACACCTGCTACAGACACAGCCAGTAGCAGAGGAGCTTTAGCATTCTTGCTGCACTGGACATGTACCATACAGGCTACTGAATGGATTTTAAATCTGAATAAAATATAGAAATATTTCAGCAATATGATTTATGCATTAGATCCAGCAGAAACTGCAGCACAATTGGCAGATTTTGAAACACTTATGACAGAATTCTGTACCTGAACCATTTAGCAATTGGCTGCTGTGCCATTTTTTTCACCTGTAATTTGCATAAAGTTAAGCGTTCCATAAATGTATGATATTCAGCATTTATGCTTATAATACTAATTTACCGGTAATGTTATAACATCCTATCCTGAAAATCTGCCACTGATTTACAATCAAAAAACCTTTTTAAACCCCTGTAGAATCCCTTTTTGTAGAATCTATGGAATCATTTAATTCATTTTTGCTCTGTTTTTTTTAAAAAGGTTTACATAACAAATCCAGACCAGACACCTGCGGAAAATGTGCAAGTGGAGGTCAGTCCTGGAGGGGTCATAAGTCAAACAAGAGCCAATGGCATTGTGAAGGTTACTGTCAACACTCCAGGAGGATCTTCAACACTGCAGATCACTGTAAGACCTGCTAACTCAACTAATGTTCATGTTTCACTGGAGAACTAATGGAAAATAGATCAGTTACCGAATGTTGAACAAGCAATGGTGCATATTGTACACATTACATGAAAAAATAAATTTAATCTTGGCAGGCAAAAACCAAAGATAAACAATTGAGAGATGAACAGCAGGCAGTGAAGACGATGACGGCTCAGGCTTATGTTCCCAAAGGAGGCTCCAAGAACTACCTGCACATCGGCATTGATGATGCTGAGCTTCAGATCGGTGGTCAAATGAAAGTCTATCTGAGCACTGGACAAAGTCCAGGATTCAAAGATCAAGATTTCACATACATGGTAAGATTATGGTTATTTCTTATTCAGCTGCAGCACTAATGCATTAAATCATGTCAATATTTGATTTTTACCACAGCTTGTGTTTGGATTGTACAAAATGCTGAAGTCTTTTTTTTTTTTTTTTTTTTACTCATCTGTCTCATTTTCAGATCTTGAGTAAAGGTCAGATAGTTGAGGCAGGCCAGTTTAAGAGGCAAGGACAAACTCTAGTGACTCTGTCTCTACCTGTAACCAAAGACATGGTGCCTTCCTTCCGCTTTGTGGCTTATTATCACGTGGGCTCGTCTGAGGTGGTGTCTGATTCAGTCTGGGTAGACGTGAAGGACACGTGCATGGGAACGGTGGGTCAACCATCACATGAAATGGCTGATGTGTGAAACAATAAAGTCAGGACACAGTTGAAGGGTTAGGGTTAATAGTTAATGACATCATTTTCATTTTTGGGTGAAAAAACCCTTTAATGACTATCTGAAATACTGAAAGGCTGAATTCCAGAGGTGCAAAGTCCAGGGGTCAGAAAGTAAAAGTCCTGCCATATTTTTATTCCACTGATGAACTCAGTCAGCTGATTTCACTAATTAATTCTACCTCCTGGCTGAAAAACTGTGCTATTAGCAAATCCTGGTGTTTGGAATAAAATCGGAGCAGGATTTTTTATCTTCTGAACCTGGACTTTCCACCTCTGTTCACATTTCAAAGTCTCTGCTACCCTGTGGTGGACAACTGGAGACTCTGACAATCACAAGATCTCATCAGAGGATTAAACAACTCCACAAACAGCATTACCAGCTTCACACATTACTAACCAGACCAGAGGTGGACAAAGTACATAACTCTATTACTTGAGTAAAAGTAAAAGTACTACTGGTCAAATATTACTCTGTTACAAGTGAAAGTTGTACAAATAGATTTTTACTCAAGTAAAAGTACAGAAGTATTTGTTTTCAAAAGTACTTAAGTATAAAAGTACATTTCCTTTTTTATGCCATTATGTTATTATTTTATTATTGTTGTATAAATGCACACTGTCATCATGGTTTAAGCCAGTCAGTGATGCTCCATCCGACATACTAGCATACGACTACCTTAAACTCATTTAAATACTTGTATATAAGTTACAAAGCTTTTTACAAAGCTGCTGTCAGTTTAAGGCCGAATGTACGGATCCAATACACTGATACACTTCTGATATTTTCCCAACTTTACTCTTCTCTTTCTCCCAGATGTTTATATTTTTAATATTTTATAAGACATGCACCAAGTGTATGCCAACTAAACTAATCTTGATATATATATATATATATATATATATATATATATATATATATATATATATATATATATATATATATATATATATATATTTTTTTTTTTTTTTTTTTTTTTTTTTTTTTAACTGAAACATACTTTCAAAGTATGGCTATGGGTGCACACACTGTGCCTAAGAACCGTCTTCCATTTTGCTATGAACAGATCAGTGTTCAAAAAAAGTTGGGGAAATGTATATGACCCTACATATAAGAGTGATTCCTGACAGACTGTCTGAAACAACAACAAAAAAAACTTTTAAAGAAGGAAAAAATCATCCACCGACTTTCAGAGCTGCTGCAGAAATGACTTTCGACCTTAATAGAAATGTAGTGGAGTAAAAAGTACAATATTTGTCTTTCAAATGTAGTGAAGTAAAAGTAAAAGTATCCTGAAAAAAAATTATATTCCAGTAAAGTACAGATACTCAAAAAGTGTACTTAAGAACAGTACTCAAGTAAATGAACTTAGTTACTGTCTCACCATCAACAACAAGCCAATATCAACTTGTCATCGTCAGGGTTATCTTGCTCTACCCACTGTAACAAACAGTTACAGCCACCAGAGAAAAACATATGCTTAAAACGTTGAGAGTTAAGAGCCCAACGAAAGCAAACACTGATCTCCATAATGGTGACCTCAAATGGAATTATTATTTTCAATAAATCATCAACATCTAAACCTCTGTTAATTCTCAATAAGAGCTTCTGTAGTCGTCTGACAGAAATAAAGTCAGTCTGGTTAGTAATGTGTGAAGCTGGTAATGCTGTTTGTGGAGTTGTTTAATCCTCTGATGAGATCTTGTGATTGTCAGAGTCTCCAGTTGTCCACCACAGGGCAGCAGAGACTTTGAAATGTGAACAGAGGTGGAAAGTCCAGGTTCAGAAGATAAAAAGTCCTGCTCTGTATTTTGTTCCAAACACCTGGATTTGCTAATAGCATAGTTTTTCAGCCAGGAGGTAGAATTAATTAATGAAATCAGCTGACTGAGTTCATGAGTGGAATAAAAATATGGCAAGACTTTTACTTTCTGACCCCTGGACTTTCCACCTCTGGAAAACTTACTAGCTACTTCCGGTTCACTGGGACATTAAGTATCAAATTAACTCTCACGCTGCTTCTGTGTTACATTTAAACCCTGCTGGTGGCTCCCATATGACACATCTGCTCTCATTTTATCGATAGCTTAAACTTCAGGTGAAGAACAAGATGAATACCTATGGGCCAGGAGAGGATGTCAAGCTGCAGATCACTGGAGATCCTGGAGCTAGAGTTGGACTGCTGGCGGTTGACAAGGCTGTGCAAGTTCTTAACAAGAACAGACTAACACAGACAAAGGTGAAGGATGTTGCTCAGAAGTTATTGCAAAAACATCTCATGACTGTTTCTGGTATAAAATGTATAACTGGTATCTTCTATGTGCATCTAGATCTGGGACATTATAGAGGCACATGACACCGGCTGTACGGCAGGAGGTGGAAGGGACAGTATGGGGGTTTTCAGTGATGCAGGACTGATGTTTGAGTCCAGCACTGCAGGAGAAACCAACACCAGAACAGGTGTTTATATATATTTATTTATTTACTTTTTTATTTCTTTCAGCTAATATTATATTAGGTTTCATTTACAGAAAAAAAAAATTCTGAGTGTTATTATCAGAGGTGCATCTCTGGTCTGACATGCCAGGGGACCAAAACTGAGTTTGAGTTCAGTTTGATCCTAGTCATTTTCCTGCAGAGTTTTGTTTTTTACACTCTAAAATGCATCTATAGAATCTCTTATTGAGAATTAACAGGTTTAAATTGTAATGTTTTATTTAAAAAATGGTCACCATTATTGTGATCAGTATTTACTTTATTTGGGCTGTTTGGGCAGTATTTTGTGGTCTTTGTTACAGTGTAAGAAAAACACACAATTGTTCAAAACAAAATAAGCCATAATCCAAAATTTTCATGGAGAAAAAAGTTTGACTAAACTCATCACTGAAAAATTTTGGTAGGTTTACTACATACATTTTGCTGTTCTTGGGTTATTAAAACTCTCTAAATTATTTGTACAATATGCTAATTAATTCAAATGAATTTTCCTCTAGTGCCTAAATGCAGTGGCCAAGCAAAGAGAAAACGAAGGGCTGACAGTCTCCTGCAGATCACTGGTTCACTGGGTGAGGAACTGGACTTTACTCTTGCAATTCAAATGGGATCTTCAGAACTGATCTTCTGAGATTGTTTTACTGTTAAAGATCCCAAACCCTTCTCTTTTTAGTTTTTTAGACTTTATCTTTTCCCCACAATATTTCTCACCATGTTCTCCTACTTTTAGCATTGTTTCACGCTAACATTATCTTCTCAGCTAGTCAATACCCTGGTGAACTGAAGCAGTGCTGTGTTGATGGAATGAGGGATAATAAACTCGGCTACACCTGTGACCGAAGAGCCACCTACATTTTAGACGGGCCGGAGTGTGTCAGGGTCTTCCTGCACTGCTGCAAAGAGATTAAAACACGGAAAAACATGAGGACCGAAGAGGAGGAGCTGATTCTAGCTCGCAGTAAGTATGAACTGATGGAGATTGTCACAATATTGATCATCATAATAGAATACCATCATTATACCCAGACCGCTAAACTAACTCCATCAAGGGAGGTGTTTTTGCAGTATGTTTATTATGTGACGACGTGCACCTATAGCTCTAATGCACCGGTCACACTAGGAGCAATATTTTATTTCACATAAGGTACCAACAGTATGCTTTTTTTTTCATTGTCTGGTTGCCAAAATAATTCAGATAGTAGGTTTTAATGTAAATTGGAATGAATGTGGAATTGATGGACAATCTAGAATGCCTGAATAGTTTATTATTCTTGAATATAAATAAAATAATTACTTTAAAAGAATAATGAGGATTACGTCATTCATGACAGACATGTGAAACGTTCATTGCGTGAAAACAATAGACTGTGAATTGAGCAGATGAAAGACTAGTTAGTAGACTGCAAGTATGTGTTTTACAGGCCAGTAATATAATGATTAGTGTAGTGATTTTTACTTTTGTCCACCCGAGGACACTAAGTAAGAGAGTGATTGGTACTCACGTCACCGCTGACGTTGTGATTTTTGGATCGCACGTCACTTAAGGTGTGGTTATGAGTACATCAGATGACCACCTTCCCCCCTCTTAGTTTGGTACACTAGTCAAGGTCTTTTACCTTGGCTGTATGAGAACACTCCGCACAGGAGGCTGCCCAGTCATTTATAATGAATGTAAAGGGGGGAGAGTTGGTCAGCTGATTTATCTGAAAGATTGGTGAGATTTCTAACTTGTAGAGCCTTTTCTGCTTTATCAGCACAAGGAAGACACAATTGTAATAAAATAGATTTTATTAACAAAAGATAAACAGAACAATTATCACAACTACTAAATGAATACAATGAATGATAAAGGAATAAAGTGCGTAAAATGCATAAAATACATTTACATTTACATATACATTTAATCATTTAGCAGACGCTTTTATCCAAAGCGACTTACAAAAAAGGGGAGAGTAATAGAAGCAACGGAACAGACAAGGCCAAAAACCTGTAAGAGCTGTAAGAAATCTCAATTAATTAGCACAATACACAATTTTTTTTTTTTTTTTTTTTTTTAAAAGACAGACATCTACAACAAAAACTCACGTCCACACAGTGCCGAACACTGGATTTTGATAGCTAAGATAGCTACAACCCATTAGGACTAAGGCTGTTGCCCCAGCTGTTGTCGTTAATGCAGATTCAGTGGCCCAATGGGTTGGTTTTGTATTCTAGCTAAACGCGCAGCAATAGCCATCTACAACAAAAACTCACGTACGCAAAATACAGAACACTGGATTCTGATAGTTATGATTACTATGTAACATACCCGCCTGAAGGCGCAAATCCGGATGAGAGACGTAGATATGATCCCGGAGTGTACGCTTTTGGTCGTTGCTGTGGTGATCAGTAAGTGCTATTCTGTATTGGTCAAGTGCAAATGGAAAAGATGTGTCTTAAGATGTTTTTTCAGAATGGCTACAGACTCGGCAGCACGAATTGAGATCGGCAGGTCATTCCACCAGGTAGGAACGGTCCAGGAAAATGTCCGTGAGAGCGATTTCATGCCTCTTTGGGATGGAACCACGAGGCGCCGCTCGTTCGCAGAACGCAAGCTTCTGGAGGGTGTGTAAGTCTGAGCAAGTGAATTTAGGTATATTGGTGCCGAGCCAGAGGTTGTTTTGTAGGCGATAACTAGTGCCTTGAATTTGATGCGAGCAGCCATTGGCAACCAGTGCAGTTTGATGAAGAGAGGCGTAACATGCGCTCTCTTCGGCTCATTAAAGACCACTCTCGCTGCTGCATTCTGGATCAGCTGCAAGGGTTTGATAGTGCATGCTGGAAGCCCAGCCAGAAGAGCATTACAATAATCCAGTCTGGAGAGAACAAGAGCTTGAACCAGGAATTGTGCAGCCTGTTCTGATAGGAAGGGTCTAATCTTTCTAATGTTGTATAAAGCAAATCTGCAGGACCGGGCTGTTGCAGTAATGTGGTCAGTGAAGTTTAACTGGTCATCAATCACAACTCCAAGGTTTCTTGCTGTCCTTGATGGAGTTATGGTCGATGAACCAAGCTGAATGGAGAAATTTTGATGAAGTGCTGGGTTGGTTGAGAAAACAAGTAATTCTGTCTTTGCAAGATTGAGTTTAAGATGATGCTCTTTCATCCAGTCAGAAATGTCTGTCAGACAGGCAGCGATACGAACACTGACTGTAGGATCATCTGGTTGAAATGAGAAGTAGAGTTGAGTGTCATCCGCATAGCAGTGATAGGAGAAGCCATGTTTCTGAATGACAGAACCTAATGATGACATGTAGATGGAGAAGAGAAGTGGTCCAAGGACTGAGCCCTGGGGAACCCCAGTAGCTAGATTATAAGACTTAGACACTTCACCTCTCCATGACACCCTGTAGGACCTACCAGAGAGGTAAGACCTGAACCACTGGAGAGCAGATCCTGAGATCCCCGTCCTCTTAAGTGTTGACAGGAGGATCTGGTGGTTAACTGTGTCAAAAGCAGCAGACAGATCCAGCAGAATGAGCACTGAGGATTTGGAAGCTGCTTTTGCCAGTCTCAGTGCCTCAGTTACCGAGAGCAAGGCCGTCTCAGTCGAATGGCCGCTTTTGAAGCCGGATTGGTTGTTGTCTAGGAGGTTGTCCTGTTCAAGAAACCTAGAGAGTTGATTGAACACAACTCGCTCAAGGGTCTTTGCAATGAAAGGCAGAAGGGATACCGGTCGGTAGTTTTCTAAAAGTGCTGGATTCAGAGAGGGTTTCTTAAGCAGTGGGGTTACCCGAGCCTGCTTAAATGCTGTGGGAAAGGTTCCCGTGTGAAGAGAAGTGTTGACAATGTGAGTGAGTGCAGGAGTGATTGAAGAAGAAATAGCCTGAAGGAGGTGAGTGGGAATAGGATCAAGTGGACAGGTAGTAGGGTGATTGGAAAGGATGAGTTTAGAAATATCTGCCTCGGAGAGTGGAGAGAAGGATGGAAGCGTGTTCGTGTTAGTTGTTGAGATGTGCATGTCAGTTAGTGATGAGGAGAACTGTTTGCTAATGAGAGCTGTTTTGTTGGTGAAAAATGATGCAAAGTCATCAGCTGTAAGAGTTGATGAAGGAGGGGGAGGAGGTGGACAAAGGAGAGAGGAGAATGTTTTAAAGAGTTGGCGAGAGTCAGAGCAATTGTTGATTTTGTTGTGGTAGTATGTTGTTTTAGCAGTGGAGACATTTGTAGAGAAAGAAGAGAGAAGAGACTGATAAAAGGCAAGGTCAGTATTGTTTTTAGATTTATGCCATTTCCTCTCTGCCGCCCTGAGTCCAGAGCGATGTTCACGGAGAACTTCAGACAGCCAGGGGGCAGATGGGGTGGGGCGGGCTGGTCTGGATGAAAGGGGGCAAAAACTGTCTAAGGAGGATGTTAGAGTGGAGCAAAGAGTGTCAGTAGCACTGTTAGTGTCCAGTGCTGAGAACTGAGCAGGTGGAGGGAGTGAAGATGAAACCATAGTGGATAGGCGAGAGGGAGAGAGTGAGCGCAGATTACGCCGAAAGGTAATCTGTGTAGGAGTATGTTTTGTATCAGGAGTCAGTATGAGGTTAAGAGTGATGAGAAAGTGGTCTGAGGTGTGTAATGGAGTAACTAAAGTGTTGTCTGTGGAGCAGTTGCGTGTGTAGACCAGGTCTAATTGGTTACCTGATCTGTGAGTAGCCGTAGTAGATACTAACTTAAGGTCAAATGAAGTCAGTAGAGTGCTGAAGTCTGCAGCTAGGTGTTTATCAAGATGGATGTTGAAGTCGCCAAGCAGAATCAGTGGAGTGCCATCCTCAGGGAAGCTAGAAAGTAACACATCCAACTCCTCCACAAAGTTACCGAGGTGACCTGGAGGACGATAGACCACTACCACATGGATTTTAACAGGGTGAGTAATAGTGATTGAGTGCGATTCAAATGAATTGGCCGGTAGAGACGGTAATGGATCAAATTTCCAATCATTTGAGATAAGCAAACCAGTACCCCCACCCCTCCCAATAGGCCGAGGAGTGTGTGAAAAAGTATAATTGCTTGAGAGTGCTGCAGGAGTGGCAGTGTCCTCTGGTTTGATCCAGGTCTCAGTTAGGGCCATGAGGCTAAGCTGAGAATGAGTCCCAATAGATGAAATAAAGTCTGCTTTGTTTACAGCCGACTGGCAATTCCAGAGACCAATTGGAATAAAGAGTAAAGTAGCAGAGGATGTTAGGATATAGCGCAAATTATTAGGATTACGGCGTCTCGTGCGTACGGAGCGTGATTTACGAGTGCTAGTAGTTATAGTTGAGATTTGAAAGCACATGGTGAAAAGGCCAGATAGGAATTAGAGCCGAACACAAATAATGAAAAGGAAGATGATACTCAAGTGCCGGGGTCCTTGCTCGGGAGGAGTTGCACTGGGAAGAGTTGAAGTCTTTACACTCGTCGGTCTTCACACAAGGAGGGCTTCACACTGCCGCTTCCGCTGCCGCGGACTATCACGCTATTTATACTCACTTGAGTATCGTTATTGAAAGCAGCTGGGAACGCCCCCAACAAACTCGCTTCCAACGTGGCAATGACCAAACAAATGCTAACTCAACAAATGCTAACTCCCACACACTTACAAAATACATGTGAGTAAGTTAAGTGTGGCTATAGAAGAGTTACGTTATCTTATGGAAAGATAAACTGTTGTTTCTCTGGAATTAAGGTGAAGAACCTTATTATGTATCAAACAAATAAACAAAAGATTATTTGTTATTAACTAGCATCAGTTACATTACTTGTAATGTAAATTACAAAATCATGTCCTCTGATGTCCTTTGGTTCTAACAATTGTGTTATTAATGGATTTTCATTACAACCCCTGAGTTACTGCAGCATCAGATCCTGCAGTATTAGTCAATAACAATCAGAATATTTTAACAAACAAGAGGGTAATCTACGATGACACACACAGACATCAAGAATTAGCGTATGAATCTCAACAATGGTGACAATCAAAAATGCGGCATATTCCAATTCAGAGCATAATTTATTCATGCTGCAGTGCATGCTGGGTACCAGCATAGTACAAAACTCCCAGCATGCATTGCAGCATGAATAAATAATGCAGATAAATTGTCCTATTGTTTTAAATCAAAATATTTGCTTTTATTTGTTTCTTTTTTGTTGTTGTGACATTTTAGTAGCTTTTTGTGGATCTGATTATTTTGAATATTTTGTTGACTGCCACCATTGATGAGATTCATACACTGATTGTTGATGTCTGTGTGTGTCATTGTAGTTTAGCCTTTTTGTTAAAACCTTCTAACTGATGGTCATGATACTGCAGGATCTGATGCTGCAGTAACGCAGGAATTATAATGAAACTGCATAATTAATAACACAATTGTTAGAATCAAATAACATTGGTGAATTTTAAGATGATTATAACCCTGTCATCAACAGGTAACCATCACCATCTGATGACAGATTGTTTATGGTTCTTTTGCTGCTGCAGATGTGTTTTACAAACATACTTTCACAGCAGCCAGAAACAGACAAATGTACAGTCCCTGACAAAAGTCTTGTCGCTTGTCTACAAATTGACCTAAAGTGCCGCTGAAATATATTTCTAATCAAGATTTTTTTACAAGAAATGGCTCATTTTAATCCCACCAGCTTTTGTGATAATGTTTCAGTGAAAAACTAAACTTTCAAAAAGTATTCTAATATTCTCAGCTTGGTAAAGCCCATTGAGTCAATTTTTGCAAAGACATAAGTGTTGTCACCTTGTCATATGAGCTTCCCCTGTGACTAATAATGGATCAATTAGGTCTCAAGTGTGTATAAAAAGAACCCTAGTACGCTAGACCTTCACATCAACTGCAAGTAAACCTCTGCAAACATGCCTAAGATTCACCCTGAGACTAAAGTTTTGATTATCAAGAGGCTGAAGACCAGATCCACTGCTGATGTGGCAGACACCTTCAATGTGTCTCAGCGTCAAGTACAGAGGATAAAAAAAAGATTTGAAGAGACTGGAGACGTTTTTGACAAGCCCAGGTCAGGCAGACCCCGCAAGACAACTGCTCGAGAGGACCGTTTGTTGGCTCGAAAATCCAAGGCCAGCCCATTTTCCACTGCAGCAGAGCTCCACAAGATCCTGGTCACCTGAAGTCCCTGTGTCAACCAGAACAGTTTGTCGGATTCTGTCTCGAAATGGCCTCCATGGTCGAATCAGTGCCCAGAAGCCAGCACTAAACGAAAGACAATTGAAAAACCGTGTGGCATTTGACAAGGCCCACAGTCTGCTAAAAGGATGGATGCTGGAAAAGTGGCAGAAGGTGGATTTTCAGATGAATCTTCTGTTGAATTACACTACAGTCGCCGCAAATATTGCAGGAGACCTACTGGAGCCAGAATGGATCCGAGATTCACCCAGAAAACAGTGAAGTTTGGTGGCGGAAAAATCATGGTGCGAGAGATCTGCAGGGTGGAAGGCAACATCAATAGTCTAAAATACCAAGAAATCTTAGCTACCTCTTATATTCCCAACCATAAAAGAGGCCAAATACTGCAGCAGGACGGTGCTCCATCGCATACTTCCATCTCCACATCAAAGTTCCTCAAGGCGAAGAAGATCAAGATGCTCCAGGATTGGCCAGCCCAGTCACCAGACATGAACATCATTGAGCATATGTGGGGTAGGAGGAAAGAGGACGCATGGAAGATGAAACCAAAGAATATTGATGAACTCTGGGAGGCATGCAAGACTGCTTTCTTAGCTATTCCTGATGACTTCATGAATCCTTGCCAAACCGCATGGATGCAGTCCTTCAAGCTCATGGAAGTCATACAAGATATTAAATTTGGATCTCACAGCACCACAACTTAATTTGCTGACATATTTTTGTATTTGCAGTAAATTTGTTCCATTTCTGTATAGGCGACAAAACTTTTGTCTTGCCAAAATTTGACCTTTCTGTCTTTAATAAATAAATATTTTTTCTGTGAAAATTATTTATTTCAGTGCACTAAACATAATTTGGGAGAGTTTTAACTTTTCATATGAGCTATTTCTAACACCAATGAATTAATTAAAAGTCAGGTTAATATCAGGTATTTATAGAAAATAGATAAGCGACAAGACTTTTGTCAGGGACTGTATAATAAGAGTAAAGAGCCCAACTAATGGAAACACTGATCACCGTTATGGTGACTTCAAATGAAACGCATTAAAGTTAAACCTCTGTTAATTCTCAATAAGAGCTTCTGTAGTCATCTGTCAGAAATAAAGTCAGTCTGGTTAGTAATGTGTGAAGCTGATAATGCTGTTTGTGGAGTTGTTTAATCCTCTGATGAGATCTTCAGAGATTTAATGTCTTCTTTTATCTTCAGTTGATTTCATCTAAAGCTGTGGCTGAAGTCAGTTGTAGTTCTTGTGTTTCTGCTCGTCTCTTTTTCTGTTCTCATCTTTCCTTTTGTAAATCTGCTTGTTAAAAGGGTTATTAATGCTGAAATGACTGATATTTATTATACACAGATTTTGTGACTAAGATAAGGTCCAGTTCTGGTTTATTTCTTTGCTCTTGGCTGACATGTGGCATTGTTATGGCCTGCTTGTGGCCCAGATCTGGCAAACAGGAGCGGCTCAAGGGCCGTCATTCATCGCAGCATGTGGGCCAGATCCATATTCCACATGTGCCAGATGAGGGCCAGATCTGTGCCGACGCAATGTTGCTATGTGGGTCTGGATGCGCGGTCGAGACTATGAAACCTCAGATGGAGTTGAGTCCCTTTGCCTATACCCCCAATCTAGTTCATTTTCTGGTGCTACTGGAAAAGGACTACTTTGGCTGATAAGCGCTGGTGACCTGAGGATTACAGTGGGAATTCCCCGCCGGGTACGTCCCCTCGGGCCCCCACTCCTCTATTGCATCAAAAGAATGCTGAGACTCTGTTCGTGGGTGGTTCGGGTTCTCTCATGAGAGCATGACCACGTCAGTACATTGTTCGCCTTGCCTTCTTCATAGAGGCTCGAGCGTTCAGTGCGCTGTGTTCCGTTCTGACGGCCACGCTCACTGTCGCACATGCCTGCTGGTAGTTAAAAATGAAATTGCTGATCCTAAATAAGAAAAATAAGGGGGTCTTAGTGTTTCATTTTGAGCTTTGGCAGAGGAAAGATGTCAATTGCTGCGTTGGAGAGAGGGAAATATGGAACACCAATAGGGCCAAAATTTGTATATTTGTCCTGCATACACAGGGCTGGTCCCGACCCAGGGGTTGTGCAGGAACTGCACCGCACGCTACCTGATTTCCACACTTGTGGTCCAGGAACAGGGGTTAAACCTGGCAGATATGCGTGAGCCTGACAAAGTTCGGTTCCGCAACATCCCTGTCTGTTGGGCTGGCCTCCTCGGCGACGCCATCGAGAACTTTGCCCAGCAGTTCTTGGTGGCCAAGAAGCCGTTGCACCAATGTACCGACGACCAGCTGCTGCCTTGACCCGGTCATCGGCCGCAGCGCCTCTGCCAGCGTGTCGCCGAGGGCATCCCCCCCGCGTCCGCCTCCACCCTGCTAAAGCCGAGCAGCAGCCTCCACTGGAGAAGCAGGGTGCCAGATGCGAGGGAGGCGCCCAGCCCGTCCAGGGTCCCGCTAACCAGCAGGCAAGCGCAAGGGCCCAGAGACGGGCAGGCTAGGAAGAACAGGAGCTGCTCGGGGGGAGATGATGTTCACATCCCTACCCCACTCCCCCGGAGGAGGACTGGGGGACCCTGACTGGTTTAACATTTCTGCCACTGGCTCTCCGGAGTCCAGCGGTACCCACTTTTTCAAGAGCAGTTTCCTCTCTCTCTGGGCCCCAGGGCTAGATTCTATAGCCTCCGTGTAGAGCCGGTATCTTCCCGCATTCTTGCCCCTAGTGGCCAGTGGCGCTAAGTGTCTGTTCTAAGTTTCGGCTTGCAATGCCACTCCCGCCCTCTGGGCCAGATACGTGGGTCTATTGTCTCCAGTTGTGTTCCCCGGAAACGACTAACCCTGTCAAGCTCCTCTGTCACCCCTACGGTGTCAGACGTTGCGGACCGTTGGATGCTAGGCCTGCACACATATGCTTGTGAAACGCTGATGTAGGCTGGGTTCCATATGTAGCGGTTCCCTCACGGCAACCCCAATTGTGTTTCTTCCACGGTACCAGCTACCTTAACCGGCTAGCCCCGTGTCTTTCCCTTGACAGAGCCCGCTCTGTCATCTCTAGGTGTGTTCTTTCCCCCCTAGAATAAGGCTGGAACCACCCAAGAGACTGCCATATGTTGCACTACCCTGCCAGGTTAGTCCTTATGTGTAGTCCAGTAGTCACACTGAGTGGGTCTTGCAGAAACAGCAGTGACTGACCTCCCTGCATGGAGTCCTGACTGCCATACCATACTAGACGGTACAGTGCGCTCAAGCAGGATGCTGGAAGGGCCAGCCTCCTGGCGTTTTGGTAGGAATCCTAATTCGTCGGACAGTTCCGATGTACGCCATCGTGATCCAACCGAAAGGGAATGTCTCGGTTACGTATCTAACCCTCGTTCCCTGAAGGCAGATGCTGTGCTTCTGCTAGGAGCACAAGTCACTAGTCAGCTCCTCAGCAGAAAAAAGCATTGATCTGCCATTCCACTTCCTATTTATAACCGCGCTGAAGGGCAGGGCGGAGCGTGGAATGCACGGATCACATGCCAATCTCTGATTGGCTCGTTTTTACATACTCAAAGTAAATTGGTCTCTGAGGTCAGATCCCAAATCGTCGGTCAGTTCCGACGTACGTCTCCATTCCCTCCTTCAGGGAACGAGGGTTACATACAAAACTGAGACGTTTTCTCTGTTATGCTGATGATGCTCAGCTCTATTTTTTCAGACCTTGATGAAACTTACCAATTCACAAATTTACCAGAATGCATAGCTGATAAAAAAAATAAAAAATAAAAAGAACTAACAGGGGCCTATTGCACAAAACTAGGATAAGGGATTAAGCCGGGAAATCTTGCTGATCCTGGCTCAATTTATCCAGTAATATACAGTTATCTTTTGTTGTCGTTCTTGGTGTGAGTGTGCCTTTAGGGTATGTTTGCACAACAGCGGTGTACTCAATTTTGCATACAGATGACAAGATTAACAAGATATCCCGGCTTAATACCCTTATAAAAGTGTTATTCACTTCACCTGTCAGTGACCATAATGTTATGCCTGATTTGTGTATATTTGCAGTGCTTTAAAATTATTATTATTTTGTAAACCTTTTTTGTCATGAGGGTCGTAAATGTTTATGGTTGTCATTGCATCTGACATATCATTTTGGTTTTAATAAGATTTTCCCTATAAAAAGGCAAGAATAAACCTGGTGTCCTCCACGATTCCTGTCCATTCCGACAACGAAGCACTTAAGTGCGAGTGGGAAGTTGGACATTTCCAATAGTATGTGAAGGCAGCATCTAACACAATTGTGCTTTTAATGACACCAAATGTCTGACACGTGTTGGTGGGGGTTTGGAAAATTGCATCAAGTTTGAGATCTCTACACTTTAACTGCAGAAAATGAATAATTGATAAAAAAAAAGTACAAATAAATAACAATAGGTTGCCTAATACATTTTTTACTTAACTTGATTTTTCAATGTGTCTTTTTGCTCTAATAGGTCTATTCTGTCACATTTTTATCTGTTACAACAGGTGATGATGATGATGACTATTACACAGACTCTGATGAGATCACGTCACGTTCTCAGTTCCCTGAGACTTGGCTTTGGGAGTCGATTGATCTGTGTGAGGATTGGTGAGTAGAGACAAAAGCTTAGACAAAAGCTGTGAGTTAAGGCCCATTCACACTCCTAATGACTCGTAGCAAATCATGTAATTTATTGTGAGCTGTTGGTGACACATGTGTGTGTGTGTGAGTCTAATGGTAAAGTTCTTCAGTTCTCATTTTTCTTGTATTTTCCTCATATCCCAGCCCAGCACCATCCAAAGATAAAATGATCACACTGAAAGACTCTATTACTACCTGGCAGATCTTGGCTGTCAGTCTGTCACCAACACTTGGTAAGATGAAGCCGTAAATGCAGGATACATGATCTGAAAAACTAGGGGTGGGAGGAAAAAGATTTTCTCTCCAACTATTCTGGATAATCTTTGAGAATCTGAGAATAGATTCGGAGCTTTAAACTGCATATGAATGATGGCGCTGCGTGTGCTTTAGAAACACCCCTATTCTACTTTACGCTTTGCTCAGATGTTACACTCATATTGCCGCTGGTATTTTCCTTAAAAATGCAACATCCCACCAAGCAAAGTTATGTCCAAAAGACGTCTTTTCAATGTCCACCTATAGGGGCAAAGACGTTGAAAAGACGTCTTTTAGACATATCTTTGCTTAATGGGATGAAGCTGCTTTCAATTTCAAATGCTCATGTGTGCTTGGTGAAGAGTGCTTTCAGTGTTTCACCCAGTCAGCAATTTGATCTCTCAGTGAACTCTCTATGGGTGACCTCTCCATGCATGGTACTGAAATTTTAAAACTGTGAGCCATCAAGATGTTGGGTCTGAGAACTTACCAAGATTCTGGATAAACGGTTGTCTTTCAAAGTCCTTCTGCACCCAATAGGATAGTGCTTCAACCAGCCAGAGCAATGAAGAAGGTGAAGCGGAGCAAGTTGATACATTTAACTTTCGTCTAGATTTCTAGGCTAGCTCAAAGCATCATTTTTTTAATTTTTTTTTATTTCAGTACCGACTTGGTACCGAAGTTGCTACTTTTGACAACTCTAGCACAAACCTCTTGCGCTTTTCCTGTCAATTTACATTGTAACATTAATGCCCAGACTTCATTTGGCCACTTCAAAGCAGAAGCTATTCACTCAAATGCCTGGAAATAAGCCTAAACTTTTGTTTTTTCACCAAATTAAAATAAGTTGAAGACACATTTAAAGAATCCATTAACACAGATATATAGCCAGCTGTAGATACAACAGGATCATTCAAAAGTGTTCTAAGATTTATTAATCCCTGCAGCTGCCTCAGACTCGCCATTAGGCCTACCGTCCAATGTAAATGCTTTTTAAAATCTTATCAGGTTGTCTTGAATAGCCTGCAACTCTAAATGCAGCATTTTAACTTTCATATCTTTATCATTGGAATGCAGTTCAAGATGATGCTACAGTTCATCTTTCAGGTCTTGAGCTTTGTATTGCATCTTGAGCTGTAATTGAGCCAACTACACTATTAAACACAAATCTCGACGAGATATTGGTGATGCTTTAGTAGAGAGTGATAAAGGCTCAAATTTAGGCATAGAAAGAGGTGGTCTGACCTCTGCACCACCACCAGCAAACTAATAATGTGATCGCTAACAAGAGGACGCGGTAGAGATTGTTCCACTACATCAACACCAGCTGCAAACTCTGCTGATTTAGGAACATCCTCTACTAAGCACTTTTCAATGAATTTTCAGGTAAAAAAGTGTGGAGCAATAAAGAACAAATAGTCCTTTATACTCGCTTCTAACACAGCAAATTTTGGTTGATTTATAAATTAGTTTAGAGCAAAAGTCGACTTCATAAATTGAGCAAAAAAACAAACCTCTCTACCTACACCTATACCAACAGTCACAGTAAGTCAATATGACATCAGAAAGACGTTGGACTCCAACTAATCCAACGTCCATCAGATGTCATATATTGGTTGAATATGAAAATCGCGTTGACGTCTGAAACTCAACATTTGTTTGACGTCAAACTCCAACATCAGACAGACGTTTAATTTTGGTTGGAATAAGCACCGCACTGTAAAAAAGGGTAAAATGTGTGGTAGCACATTACATCTCTGATGATCTCTACAGAGAAGGATTAAACAACTCCACAAACAGCATTACCAGCTTCACACATTACTAACCAGACTGACTTTATTTCTGTCAGATGTCTACAGAAGCTCTTATTGAGAATCAACAGAGGTTTAGATGTTGATGATTAATTAAAATAACAGTTTAGATTAAAGTCATCATTATGGTGATCAGTGTTTTCTTTAGTTAGGCAATTTGACTTGACTTTTTAAACAATTGTTTTTTGCTACTGTAATTGTTTGTTATGGCAAAAAACGCAAGAGAAAAAGATGCCTTCATGGAGTAATTGTAAGGACAATAGCTTAGCATGATAACTTGAGTAAACATCAAGCAAAGCATGCATGCACGTGTGTGAAGAATTTGAAGCAGAATAAGGGTGTTTCTAAAGCACAATCAGTGCCCTTGCACATAAGTGGTTAAAAGCTCAAAATCCAATTTTTTAAATTTTAGAGAATCGCGATGCATATATATTTTTTCCCACCCCTATGCATAACATCATCATCCAGGATCTGCTGCTTTAAACCCTTCTGTGTGTCTGTGTTCCTCAAAGGCATCTGTGTGGCAGAACCTGAGGAGATTGTCGTTTCTAAGAGCTTTTTCATTGACCTCAAGATCCCTTATTCAGCGGTGCGCGGTGAACAACTGGAAATCAAGGCCATTATTCACAACTACACTCCAAAGGATCTGAAGAGGGTAGATACACAACACAATATCTCCAGCATTAAATCAACACAAATCAAAACATATGGTCCCTCTCTGCAGAGTGTTAAAGTCGTTAAAGCTAATCTTTTTGTGGTGAGGTGGAGGGGGTGATTAGTTGACAAATACGGTAACACAATATAACAAACTGACTAAGTGATTCATTGAGTGATGGCTGAGCATTATTGAAGACACCTGTGGCCTATTGCACAAAGCTGGTTACAGTTGTTACCCAGGTAAGTTTGAGATTAGTTTGAGCAAACTCTGTTTTTTCGGGCTCAAGAAGGTGGTTTGGTTTTTAATCAGTGTTCATCACATGGTAACTTACACTACACAGCTAACCTGCTCTGGAGAAGGTTTTAGGCTTGTTCGACTTCACCTAGCGATGCGCAGACCGATCGGCGGCTGACTTAAAGCAGTGCATGCCGGTTAGAAATTTTGTCCGACTTGAGACAGCGCAGACGGCACGTGACTGTGACGTATGTCAACAAAGTACCGCGAGAGCGATTCGAGAGCAGCCGGCTGATGCAGACGCTGCAGATTCTCAAGGGGGACAGCAGGAGGCTGCTCGAGCTCTGATGACGACACAGCTGATCCACGATTGGCCGATTCGCCGTATGACAGTGATCACGTGCGTTTCGTGTTTATTCTAAAAACTTATGTCACGCTAATGCTCACAAATCATTTATTTATAACAGTAAAACCTCTTTTCATGTAGTCGCGATGTTATATTGTCATGTTTATCAAACTAAAACATTTATATGTTTATATGTTGAACTTTAATCTTGTCCAAATAGATGCTTTATTAAGCAGTATATAAAGTATTGGATAAAAATATCATTTGAAACATCTGTGTATTTGAGAAATATTGCATTTATTTAACTTCAGCTGTGATGAAGTTTGCAAACGCAGTGCAAGCGTCACCACGGGAGGTAGAAAGTGTCCGACTTCACGTCTCCGTTTGCAGCTCCTCCCCGCCTGCACGCGGATACTCTCGCCGATCGCATGCATCCAGCCGCAGCCGATGTCGAACACACCTTTTATTCTGGGTTTGAGATCGCAAACCCAAACTGGACCAATCAGCTGCAAGTAAAGATGCAGTAAAGCCACACCCGATGTATGTCTCGTTCCAAATTAAAGAAGTTTATAATGAAAAAACTTTAGAAATAAAATGGTGCATCTTTTGGAGCTAATTATTTATTATATTTATATTATATGAATTATAATCACTTTGAATTCATATATGTTCATATAAATATTGTTTTAATTGACAAGTAGCCAAATAGTAATATAAATATAATCCATTCATTCATAATTCTTTTACACAACGTGCATTCATTTGAGCTCTTTGTGAACCTATAATTATTTGGCATATTTATTTGATTCCCATCATGCATTGAATATAGTCAGCTGCCTTCTCAATCTTTCGCTGCAGCATCAGAGTTTATTCCTGCTTTGTAAACACATTTAATTTCATGATAATTTTCAAAATGATCTCTCAATCTTCAGAACAGAAGTGAATCAAACGGACACTGTGATTGGCTTTTGCCGCATGTGTTACACTTTCAGGTGCACACGCTTCAGAGTTAATCACTAACTCTTGATTAAACCTGAGTTGACAGAGAAAGTTTATACAGAGCTTTGAGAAACAGTTGAACTTGATCTAAACCAGGTTGGATTGGTATGGTCCACGTGTCGAATGCCGCTCTTAGGTCGAGGAGAATGAGCAGTGATGGTGATCCTGAATCAGCTGTCATTAGAAGGTCATTTGTCACCCTAAGCAGAGCAGTTTGAAGCCTGATTGAAATATCTCAAATAAATTGTTATTTTTTAGATGGTTGTGGAGCTGAGAGGCGGCTTCCTTCTCTAGAACATTACTAACCAGACTGACTTTATTTTCTGTCAGGCGTCTACAGAAGCTCTTATTGAGAATTAAAGGTTTAGATGTTGATGATTTATTGATGTTTGGTCGCCATTATAATCATCAGTGTTTGCTTTAGTTGAGCAGTTTGACTCTTGGCTTTTTATCTGAGTGTGTGGACTTTGTAATGACGTTTACTGTATTACATAATACGGTGGAATGATTTGCTAATCTCATCACTGGCCAAAAGTAGCTAATCATTATTAGTAAACTTTTCTTGCAACTGATCATGCATTCTGAATTTAGATTTCTACATTTTTAAATGCATTTTATTCTATAGCCCTATTTGGACAGTGATAGTTTCTCATGGGGTTGCTTTCATCATTGACAGAGGCTAGTCTGTGATTTTAGTTTTCGTCTGAATCCAGAATGTTTTTCTCCCACCATCTGCATAAAAATCCCCGGCCGAATTACCTAATGTTTTTTTTAGACAAACACCAAGGTTGTGTGCTAATTTAATTACCATCCGAGTCCAAATTTTTGAGTTTTAAAAAATATAAAATTTCAAAATTCACTGTTAATATTCCGTTTGACCCCTGCAGAGCACCGTACGGTTGTGCTTTGCTGTCATTTAGATGCATTTTAAAGATCTAGACTACACTTTTATTACTGAAATGCTGGGAAGTATTTACCAGAGCAAAATATTTCATCACTGCTATAAAAAAAAGTAAAAAATAAATAAAAAAAAGAAGAAAAGCTTGTGAACATGAAATGGGCTGTTATTACGGCAGCAATTATATATGTTAAAATAACCAAGTAGCAGTAAACAAGTTACCTTATGTAAATAAGAGGCTGAAATAACTTATTTCCGCTGTGGAATAAAATGACATCCTTTATTTTGAGAGAAAATACAAGACAGAAAACTATAATGTGCATCTACAGAAAGTTTCCGTAGGCTACTATATATAGTGAATAACTGTAATAGATCTAACCTTATGCTCGTAAAATTTACAGAAAAACTGTAAAATCCCAACAGAATATTATTGGAAACCCCAAAACTTATATTTTTATGTTTAAATCACAATGAACCGTTGTAAACTATTAAACAGAATATTGTGTTATATTTACAACAATATGTGATTATAATCAATTTTGTTTGTTAAACCTACAAATAGTGGTATCAAAAACAGAGAAATACTGTAATACTGTAAAAACTATTTTGTTAATTTGATATGCAAATATTGTAAATATTAAAGTTTTAGTCAGTTGTTCTTAGAAAAGTACCATTGAACCAGTGTTGAAGTTAATGAGATAATTAAGAGACGATTGAACATTAATGATGAACACCTGATGATAACAATCAGAATCCCTGAAGGAAAGAGAAACATTAGAACTACAACTGACTTCAGCCACAGCTTTAGATGAAATCAACTGAATATAAAAGAAGACTTTCTCAGCTCAGCAGAGAATTAAACAACTCCAAAAACAGCATTACCAGCTTCACACATTAATAACCAGACTGACTTTATTTGTGTAATTTTTACGAATTCCAGGCATGATTCGCCGACCGAAAATGCCTGCAGGTCCCCTACCCTCTTGATAGAGGCCAATGCAGTCTGGAGTACTGTCTTTAGGGACAGAATTTTTAACTCCACTGACTGCAAAGGCTCAAAGGGAGGCCTCTGAAGTGCACTAAGCACCAGAGATAGGTCCCAAGAAGGTATAAAGGGGGTGCGAGGTGGATTTAATCTCCACGCGCCGCTCAGAAACCTGACGATCAGGTCATGCTTCCCTAAAGACTTACCTTCTACCAGTTCGTGATGGCCAGTGATTGCGGCCACATACACCTTGAGGGTGCAGGGAGACAGCTTTCTCTCCAACCCATCTTGTAGGAAGGAAAGCACGGCCCTGATCGAACACCTTCGGGGGTCTTCTCAATAAGAAGAGCACCAGTCGACGAACAGGTTCCACTTCAACGCATAGAGGTGCCTCGTAGAGGGAGCTCTAGCGGAAGCGATGGTGTCTGCCACAGCCTGTGGCAGGCCGCCTAGAACCTCCACGTCCCGTCCAGGGACCAGACATGGAGTTTCCAGAAGTCTGGACGCGGGTGCCAGAGGGTGCCCCGTCTCTGAGTCAGGAGGTCCTTTCTCAGAGGAATGGGCCAAGGAGGTGCTGCCGCAAGGAGCACTAGTTCTGGGAACCATGTCCCGTTGGGCCAGTAAGGCGCCACCAACAAGACCTGCTCCTCATCCTTCCTGACCTTGCACAAAGTATGTGCAAGAAGGCTCACTGGGGGAAACGCATATTTGCATAGGCCCGGGGCCAGCTTTGTACCAGTGCATCCATGCCGAGGGTCCTCTCGGTTAGGGAATAAAACAACTGGCAGTGGGCCGTGTCCGGGGCGGCAAATAGGTCTACCTGTGCGCCCCCGAAGCGTTCCCAGATCAGCTGGACCACCTGGGGATGGAGTATCCACTCTCCCAGAAGCACTGGCTGTCGTGAGAGCTCGTCGGCCGCACGATTGAGCAGGCCCGGAATGTGAGTGGCACGAAGTGGCCTCAGATACTTCTGACTCCATAACAGGAGGTGGTGGGCGAGTTGTGACATGAGACGGGAGCGTAGACCACCCTGTTTGTTGATGTACGCTACGGCCGCAGTGCTGTCCATACAGACCAGAATGTGCTTGTCCTGGAGCACCGTCTTGAAGTGGCTCAGGGCAAGACGGACTGCTAACAACTCTAGGCAGTTGATGTGCCATTGCAGTTGAGGCCCAGTCCACAGACCTGAAACTGCAAGCCCGTTGTACATGGCACCCCAGCCAGTGGATGAGGCATCCGTGGAGATAATCACATGCCTGGACACCTGTTCTAAGGGCACCACCGCCCGTAGAAACCCAGGGTCTGACCACGGGCTGAAGGTTTTGGCGGCATCAGGCTACCGCCATTCTGAACGGTAGCCTGTAATGGGACCGATTCAAGAACCGCAGATCCAAGATCGGCTGTAACCCGCCGCTTTTCTTGGGTACAATGAAGTATGGGCTGTAAAAGCCGGTCTTCATATCGGCTGGAGGGACCAGCTCGATCGTGTACTTTGCCAGTAGGACTGCAAATCTTCGCCTGAAGCATCGGGGCGCCCTCCTTTGACACAGAGGTGAAGTGAACGCCCCTGAACTTGGGGGGACGCCGGGCGAACTGAATCGCATAGCCGAGTCTAAAGGTGCGGATGAGCCAGTGGGACGGGCGGGGGAGCGCTAGCCAGACCCGCCCGGGTCTGCGTGTGCGTGGCAACGCCTACCTGCTTCCGCTTCCTACTGGAGATTGGAGAGGCTCTCTTGGCACCCAAAGATTTTGGAAACTGCTCTTTTTGTGAAGTTTTGGGTACCACCGGCCGCAAGGCCAGTGGCGGGACAGATGTTATTGTCACAAAGGAGCCCCCCGGCCCTCCTCCATTGGGAGTGCTGCTGCCACTTCCTGTCGAGCAGCCATCATAACCTATCTCTGGGTGGCCCGTCTCAGGGTCTCTTATGACGACGCTTGCCACCTGGCTTGGCAGCAGCCTGAGTGGGCTGGACGTCCTTCCCACGGCCGGCTCCACGCCTACGCCTGGGTGGAGGCTGCTGCTGGGCTCCGGAGGGAGCGAGGGCGGCGGCGAGCTGACGCCCTCTGCGACGAACAGGCGGAGGTGCTGCCGCTGGTGGCGGGGTGGAGGCAGCAGCGGACCGCCGAGGCAGGATGTGCCGGATGGCCTCTATCTGCTTCTGGGCAGCCGAGAACTGCTGGGCAAAGCTCTCGATCGCGTCGCCGAACAACCCAGGCGACGAAATAGGGGAGTCCAGGAACCGGGTCTTATAGGTCTCCCTCATATCGACCAGGTTGAGCCAGAGATGCCGCTCCTGGACCACCAAAGTGGACATCGCCTGGCCAATAGTACGGGCGGCGGCCCGGGAAAGCATAGCCATCAACTCTGGGTCCGACTCGACCGTTGCCACTCTCCCAGAGGGAGGCAGTACAGCCAAATCTTCATCCCCAGAGGACTGAAACTCCCCCTCCGATGCAGCGATCGACATCTGTTCGTCCGCGGGTGCCCCAAAAGACACTGTCGGCTGTGCATGTGGGGGGCCGACGGGGTCTCCTGGAAGCACCACCGGTTGCGGCGCTTGTGAGGGATTAGGGTCCCGCGGAGGCTCACTCGACGGGTTTGCCCTAACCGTGATCCTCAGGTCACCCTGGCCATCCATCAAAGTAGGTCTATTCTGCTGGGCAGGAATAGACCTAGATCGAGCAATGGTTAGGGGGACTCCACCTTCCCGGAGGTAGGCGAGTCTCGACCTAAGCTCAGGCACGTGATACAACGCTTGTGACCGTCAGCGGGCGACAGGGAACGACCGCATCCAGAAACGCACGGGTGGAAAGACATTCTGAAAAGGATGGCACGTCACCCGTGTAGCTCTTTTTGTGGGGAAAATTTGCTCTTTTAGGTGTTGAAGCACCTAGGGATCGACCGCGGCAGAAATAAACAGGTTTTGTGTGCAGCCTGTTTTCTGCTCTCACCAGAAAAGGAACACGCACACCGAACCAACTGTGTGTGGCATGTGTGTGTGTAAAGTGCAATTTCCTTAGTTTGCTGTGAAAACAGCAGCTCTCTCAGCAGCAGTGAGATTGCGGTCGCGCTGTCTTGTGCCTTCTGGCCAACAAGAGCAATTTCCCCCGGCACACGCTTTCTCTCTCTCTCTCTCTTTTTGCTAGATAGCAGGCAGTCAGATGCTTCATCAATGCCGTTCGGCTCCGAAGTGAATGACAACGGTGTGTGGTGATCGCTTCCGCTTTATACCCACGCAGCGGGGCGGGGTGCGATATACAAAGCACGCACTGCAATGTTCATTGGCCCGTTTTCTACATCTCAAAGCTGATAGGGGCCCCCAGAAGTGATCCCCAATTTGTCCGTATAAGTCCGACGTACGTCTAACGTGACCAACTGAAAGGGAACTGGCATATATCAATCACATTCAGTTTATTAATACAATTACATAAATCTTAACTGTTTCATTTATGTATACTTACAAATATGAATCACATTAAGTTTATTAATTTGTTTATGTAAAAATAATCAAAAAGCATTGGAAATTTATATGCAATTTAAATACATAAATCTTATGCTTTTTGTTTCTTTTTCTTTTTTTAGTCTTTACATTTTTATGTAATACTTATTGGTTTTCTATTTATATTTATATAAAAAAAAAAAAAAAAAAAAAAAAAAAAAAAAAAAACAGTGCCTCCTCTAACCACGTCTAATTTTGAATTTCATAATGTGCATAGTTTCATAATTCTCTGGTAATGGCAGCTGCCAGCGTTTTCCTGTTAAAACAACAGTAGAGCCTAGTGTTGTAGTACTCGAGATCGGTCTTGGTCTCGAGACCACTTTTTAAAGGTCTTGGTCTCGTCTCGGTATCGCCCGCATTTTTACTCGGTCTCGGTCTCGGGCGAAGATGACTCAGGATTTTGTCTCAAGACCGGTCAAGACCACAGCTGAAGGCATATAAAGAGCAGAGAACTCCATACTGCGCGCACACTCTCTCTGTCTTCAAAATAAGCACATAAGCTCTATCTCATTCTTCACATATTAATCCAAATCAAAAGTTCAGAAAACCGAATCCATGTTGAACGTTGCGCGTTCGGACAACTGTTTTGAAGTAGCCTACCGCTCAGTGTGAATTGCGCTCAAAAAAAGTTTGACCAGCTAAACAGCTGACATAAATCATACATTAAATAAACAGGAAACAATTTCTATCCAGTTATGAAGTGTTTTCTGTGTGACAAACCTTCCGCGATGTTCTAACAGCCGTGATTCACACACAACGGGTCTGCTAATGTCCGATTCACGACCAAATGACTCATTTGAACCGAATCATTTTAACGACGGTAATAAGAACTGATCTGTTCAACAATGAACTGAACGAATCAGTTTAATCATTTACTCAGAACACTTCAGAAATGAGAACAAATGTGTGCTTACCCAATCTAGCAAGAGTGGAGAGTAAGAATTATTAGTTTTAACTATCCGCAGTATTTCAGCTTATGTATGTTGAATGTGTAGTAAAATAAATAGTCTAAAATCATTTAGTTTAGACTGGAGTGAGGTGAAAACAGAACAATGTTGTTTGTTAGCTAGCTGATCATTTTATTAAATTGTATAGTGCAGAAAATTTGGCTATTTGTTAACTGTTAATGGTATTTCTACACTGTAAAAAAATCCCCGTAAAATTTATGGTAAAAATCCGGCAGCTGTGGTTGCCAGAATTTTAACATAAAAAATACAGCAGTAACGTTTTAGTTTTTATGGGGCAACAACATATAATTTAAAGGTTTATAATCAGTGTTGGGAGTAATGGATTACTAAAGTAATACACTACAGTAACTTATTATATCTTCCTATTTTTAAACCCTGAACTGTCACCATCCCGTTAGTTCATCACTATTGCTCAACCATCACTTAACTATCTAATTATTATTCATTTAGCACTTTGTAGAGTGGGACCATGTGCTCTGGGCAGTGCTGACTTAACGCTGGGGATTTTACTGTACATCAGGAGGTTTCATCTTTGAAGTGATTTGAGTCTCACTCTGTTTCTCCAGGTGCGTGTGGAGTTTATGGAGACAGCAGATGTTTGCAGCTCTGCCAGTAAGAAAGGCAAACACAGAATAATGGTCAACGTTGACAAAGGCTCCAGCATAGCGGTTTCATACGTGATTATTCCCATGACTCTGGGAAATCATGACATTGAGGTGAAAGCTGCAAAATCTGACTATGAGGATGGAGTGATAAAGACCCTAAAGGTGGTGGTATGTCTGATGATATGTATTTATTTATTTATTTATTTATTTATTTATTTATTTATTTATTTATTTATTTATTTATTTATTTATTTGTTTGTTTGTTTGTTTGTTTGTTTGTTTGTTTGTTTGTTTGTTTTTAAACAGGGCACCACATACAGTTAACTTGTTCTCTTTTTTTCAGTCTGAGGGTGTGCTGTTTTCATTACATCAAAATGAGGAGCTCAATCCTGGTAAGAATGGAGAGACTTCCAGTAAACCACACAATACTGTATTTTACTTCCTTTATACAGCACTGCACACATAACACTTCCACTGAATAATTCCTTCATCTTCCTGTTCTTCATCCCAAATGAATCAGGGGAGAAACCTATAGTTGTTAGAGCTAAACCACTAGCTGATCAGGTTCCAGACACACCTGCTAACACCTTCATCGCGATTACAGGTAAGGGAAAACATGTTTTCAAGATTATGTACAACTGACCCACAGCCTTAGATGAAATACGGGTCGCGACAACAACAAGAACAACAACGACAACAAAAGAGGGTCGCTCTTAAAAAAGTTTGAAAACCACCATTTGGTCCAAAGTTTGGACCATTTGACTGTATTTCTCCATTAAACCAGTAGATGGCACAAGCTCAGCACTTTTTCACACACATGCTTTTGATCCTTGACACGGTCGCAACGCAAAGTTGATTCTTCAATAATTTGATAGCAGCCATATGGACGCTAATTAACTGGTTAACCTTTAACCAACAAGACTTTTGAGAGGGAGAGAAAAACAGGTAAGTCACGTATAAGTTGCATTTGATTGCATTCAGAAATAATACCAGTAAATAAAGCTAAATAACACTACAAACATTTTAAACACTACTAACATATGGGTTATTTTAGTTCCCATCACTCCTTCAAATTAAACGGTATTCAGAACAGATCAAGAATCAGAAGGCTATAACCATAAAGCCAAAACGAAATAATTTATTGAGGAACTGAAAGTAACCAGCGTTAGGCTCACATGGCCTAACTTCCTCATTCGAATCCAAATTTCCATATTCACGATTTATTTGGATGCCAAACCATTTTTTATTATCGGCTTACCTACTTCACTCACGTCCCAATAGGACTCTTGATGGGGGAAAAAAATCATCCGCTACACATGCTCAAAAATGGGAATAGAGACCTGCACTGCTGTGGTCCTCACGGGACCAAACGCATAGAGTGCGGCGCGGGTCGCAAATATAGATTTGATAGATGAGTGCGGCCACGAGCGGGACTCCCACAAAATCGAAATATCTAAAAATAAAACATCTAGAAACAAATAAATTGTTATTCATCTACTGCAAAAAAACAATACAAAACAAGAACAACTCTAATAAAATAAAAATGATTTACAGGCACAAGCATATAGGCAGAGTTTCTGTTTATAGACTAACATGTTTTTTGCTGCATTGTGCAATGTAACCAATGTGTATTTATTTCTAGAATGCAATGGCCAAACAGAAGCATTTAAGACAGAATCCACTCACCGCTCGAAATAGTTCTGCATGCTGGAAAATCCTCTGATTATAACAAAGACAGTGTAGACATTATGGAAGATTTGTTGTGCAGTTTTTTTTTTTTATTATTAGTAATAGAGCTTTGTGAGATCGCGATGAACTGAGATGATAATTTTTTTGGAATTATGACGGGAGCGCACTTTGTGCGTATTCTGCCATGCCAAACCATGCACACGCTTCCTTTTATGTTAAATTACTTGAAATAATATCATGGACGTACAGGGACAAAAAATATATACTTTTATGCGGACGGGAGTGGGACAAAACATGAATGTTGCGGGCGGGAGCGGGAGAAGCCTCAGTGGAGCAGTGCTCACGCTGGCACGAATTGTTGGCTACTTCTGACTATTTAAACTGAGCTGTCTAACTTTTTATATATTATGTTGGCTATTTTATTTTGATAATGAACTTACTGCGATGTCAAGTTTGCAATGCTGGAATATGTTGTGTGCACGTGAGGTGCCCTCGCGAGTGAGATCAGTGAGCTAATTTTGGTCATATAGATAATAAGAGAAGGACATTGTTCAAAATTGCAAAGGGTTTACTTACATTGTGCTATTGTAAGATAAAGAAAACACGATTTGCTTTCTGTCTTCTGGGTTTCCATTCCGTGATGGAGGAGTGCCGCGCCTCACGATAATGAAACAGCTAGGAACAGCTACCTTTTATATAAGGCCTATAGACTGATTTTATGAAAAATATTTTCTTTACTTCGTCCTGGTGACCCATTTTTTATGTCTCGCGACCCATCCGATTTGTCTCGAAATGGTATTAGTTGATCAGGTTGTTAAATGATGATGATGATGTTAATAATTTTAATCAAAACATCAACTACTGAACAGATTTCCTCAGTGATTTTCTCTGATTTTCTCAGAGCCAGTGCAGACGAGAGAGAATGAACGTGCGTCTGATAATCTATTCAAAATATAATTCATAACGGGTCGATAATAATGCACTAATAATGCAAGAAATTAATGTCACTGCAACCCAGTTTTATCATAAACAGTGTTCAAATATCGAAGCTGGAGTCTTTAATCTTTCTGATGATACTGAGTTTGTCCAGATAAAGTAATATAGTGTGATGTTTAACAAGCAGTGAATGTTGAACAATAGTAATCTGAGGCCGTATATGATCTTTAAATCATTAGGGGTTAACACTTCTTCAGAGTTGCTTTTAACACTCTTGAGTGTGGAGCCAAATTAACTCTGAGAAGAGTTAATTTGACACTGGAGTTTTTGCTGTGCACCTGATTGTGTTTTCTCAGATTTTCTTGCTGTAGCAAAGCCAGAATTGTAGACAGAATTGTCTCACAGAGAGAAATAAAGTCAGTCTAGTTAGCAGTAAGTGAAGCTGGTAATAAGTGTTCTTTTTTTGGAGGGGGTGTTTATTCCAACCTAAATTCAACATCTGCCCACTGTGTGCGAGCATAGCATTAGGTAAAGCGTGCATGGAAACATCTGTGTGTGTGTGTGTGTGTGTGTACAGACTGATCTCATGAAATGGTGTATGTATGATACACCAATTCGAATGCCATTTTGATATGGCAGGCGGGAAGGTCCAAAAATAAGACTAATAACTTGTGGGTAACGCCTTCAGCGTGACAGGTGTCTGAAATCGCTATCAAATCACAATCCTACTGACCGTCGGCAGCTGGTGATGTCATCACCGTGCGACCAGGAAGTATAAAAGGGGCACCGTGCCAACATGACGCTATCCGCTTCGTCTGAAGGGACTGTGGGCAGGCACACTTTGAAGCATGGCCATGTGACGCAGCATCTCGTTCCCTGTTCTCAGGGAACTAAGGTTACATACGTAACCGGGGACGTTCCCTTTCGAAAGGGAACTCGAGCTGCGTCAGCTGACGCTACAGGGAACGATATACCCACGCCGCCATGCTGAGGGGAGTGCACGCCCCTTACTGGCAGTGGGAACTGCCTGGACGAGAGTTCGAAGAAAGTCTGAACCACTCCCCCTCTAGCCACACAGGCTGCCAGTGACATCATTCCCTATGGTCATAGCCCAAGCTATATGCCTAAGAGAGAACCTTATTAAGTTTTATCTGAGGTTTCCTACCCTCGGCTTGCTCGAAGGCCTGGGACCTACTACTTCGACGGAAGGAGTTCCTTAAGGGAATGTGGCTAGGGGACCCGAGGGCGCCCCAGCCCATCACTTATTCAGTAAAGCCTTCACCGAATGCCACCAGGAAGGCCTCACCTGGCATCACTTCTGTGGGACACCCCAGCTTGGCCAACCCTGTCTGTAAAACAGAGCCTCCGGACATCGCTCTTACTCATGAGCATCCAGACTGAGGGACTGCAAACTGGCAATGTCCTCCTCAGACCTGAACTCGGAGACGGGAATCCTGGAGAGCAGCACTCAGCTTAGTGCTTCTTACCCTTGCCAGCGAGGGGAGTCTCTTCTGCTCAATCCTAGGGTCTACTGAACACATTTATTACAGGGGTGCTCAGGAGGCCTGAGAAGGCCTATGGACTGATCTAACCGGGAGGCCCCGAAGGGGGCCTGTCCGTCTGATCAGACTCAAGCGACCGTAAGCTCGCAGACGACCCTCAATGAGGGGATCTCTTAAGCCAGCCTGGTAGGTAAACCATGCTGTAGGCTAGCCAGTCCCTGTCCTGAAGGGACTGCGCAGCAGAAACGGAGTCTCGTCGTGCTAGGGCATGAGCCCGCCCTTGAGTTAAACCGGCCAAGGCCGGGACCCACCGGCGGGCAGCCGCTAGCTGTCAGCACAAAGCCAGTTATGCGTTCCCGCTCAAGGGAACCGTTTCCGCCCCAGGGAGGCCAAGAGGCGCCTCTACCTGGCACCGTTAGTTCTAGCTGTTAAGAGCTGCAGGAAGGTGGCTTTACTGGTTCCTCAGGGCCATAACTCCAGAAGCCACCCATGCTAATGGCTAGCTTGTCACCGAGACCTGGTCCGGGAATCTCTTTCCAAAGAGCCCTACAGGAGGCCTAAAGCGGCCTAGATCCTGTCACCCAATGGTCGGAACCCTAGGTCACCCCCTCAGGGGACGCCATCTGAGGCGTGCTGAAACTCAGCGAGCCCTCAAAGTCGGGCTGACAGTGGCGTGTCTGCTGGCTGATGAGGACTGGATATCCAGTCACTACCTGGGGACTCATCCCCAGGGAGGCCGTAAGGGGCGTACTTATGACGAGGTTTCTGCTGCAGCCGACATCGTTGGGGAGAACGCCCGGAAGCGGCGGCCACACTACGCTCTGGGGGGCGGGGTTAGCAAAACCAGTCTAACTGCGCACCTGCGAAGAGACGCCTACCCCGTCCCCACGACCACTGGCAGAGTCGCGATCCATTCTGCTACACACCTTTCTGCATTAATAACAACCCCAAATGCAGAAGGGGGGTGGGCATTGGCCGGACATTGGCATTGGCAGACTCCATTTGTTACACATTTTTTGCAAAAAAACATGTCAGGGAAGCATAGAGTCCAAACATACGGCTTTAAAGAAAGAATGTTTGCCCTAAAAGGGGACTCACCGCTGTCTTCAGTGCCTCATCGCTTCATGTAACATGCATGCTTCGGCGCACTAACCTGAGGGTGGGGCACTCTCACACACCGGCCTGACAGGCCGTCAGAGTCTCACATCTGCCCGGCCTGATGTAAAGCGCGCCCGGGGAGAAAAAAGGAAGAAAGCAAGGGCCATATCATCACATTCATCCTCGGGGGCGGAGACCCACCGCGCTTCCGGTTCACTGGATGCGGTTCTTCTCCTCAATGTCCCTCCTCCTGTTGCGGGTGTCCCGCCTCTCTCTCTCTCTCTCTCTCTCTCTCTCTCTCTCTTTTTTTTTTTTTTTTTTTGCGTCCTACTCCTCCACGGAGGGGGCGCACATGAGGCCACGCTATCGCGCTGGCCCAGCCGATGATCCTAGGATCTCGACGGGCCAGGGACACCATCCTGCCTTGGTGCCGCCCCGGACCTCCGCGGGATACATGTTCTATAAGCCGCCGTGCTCGCCCTTGCCTCTCTGAACCTTCCCACCACCGCCTCGACGGAGGTGCCGAAAAGCTCAGAGGGCGAGACCAGGGCATCGAGGAGAAAGGCCTTTTCTTTCACCCCGATGTCCGCGAGGTATAGCCACAGATGCCTCTCCGTGGCCACCATAGCCGTCATCGACCGTCCGATGGCGACTGCTGTCTGTTTGGCCGCCCGGAGATAAAGATCTGTGGTGCGGCGCAACTCGGCCATCGCATCAGGGGGTAGGCCCTCCCCCTGATCGAGGTCCCTCAGCAGGTCGGCCTGATAAGCCTGCAAGACTGACATCGTGTGCAAGGCCGCCGCCTCCCGACCCGCCGACGTGTAAGGCTCCCGGGAGCTGGGCGGCTATGGTCGGGGAGAAACCGATCGCCCAATCTATCAGGGCGGGCGGCCTCCCCCTTAGCTCTCTGTCATGGCAACTGAAGCCTCAGTGCCGCGCGCCCCATCACGTCCAGCAGCTCCTCATACACGGGGCAGGATGGCTGGTGCGTGTCCTCAGGCGTGTTTTTTCTCTTTTTTATTTTTAGAAACCTGGGACACGGATCAGCGCATTTCATATACGCCCCCTTACTTTTTCGTGTGCATTTCATTTTCAACTTAGACAGACTTTCTAGCGAACCAGACAGAACAGTCCCTGAAGACGAAAAGGATAGCGTCATGTTGGCACGGTGCCCTTTTATACTTTCTGGTCGCACGGTGATGACATCACCAGCTGCCGACGGTCAGCAGTGTTGGGCAAGCTACTTGGAAAATGTAGTGAGCTAAGCTACCAGTTACTCTACATTAAATTAAGCTTCACTACACTGAAGCTAACCCCCTGGGAAATGTAGCAAGCTAAGCTACAGCAACTTGACAAAAGTAATTTACTACATCTAAGCTACTTTTTATTTATTTAATTTTATATTGAACCCACTTCATTCCAATCAATGCTATTTCAGTGATCAATAAAAGTCAAGCATATAGACACACATTTTTTTTGGTTATACAAAAACATGTGATCCAAAATATTAAGAAAACCAGGGGCCTATTGCACAAAACTAGGATATGGGGTTAATCCGGGATATCTTGGTGATCTTGTCATTTTTATGCAAAATTTAGTACACAGCTGTCATGTAAACATACCCTGAAGTCAAACTCATACCAAGAATGATAACGATAATAAAAGATAACTGTATTAGCGGATAAATTAGCGGATAAATATTAGCCTATAAATATTAGCCTATATTAGCGGATAAATTGAGCCAGGATCACTAAAATATCCCAGCTTCATCCCTTATCCTAGTTTTGTGCAATAGGCCCCTGCTGTCGAGAGAGAGAGAGAGAGAGAGAGAGAGAGAGAGAGAGAGAGAGAGAGAGAGAGAGAGAGAGAGAGAGAGAGTGTGTGTGTGTGTGTGTGTGTGTGTGTTCATCTGTATGTGTATGATATGCATACACAACTGTGTGTTTGCATTTATGCGCAATTTAGACTTGGGCACTTTTGCAGGACAAACTGTAAGTTAATTTACAACTCAACTTGTACAAAAAAGTCCAGTCCAGAAAGTACAGTAGCAAAATAATTAAGCCCTGCTCCAAGCAGTAGCTACAAACATGGCAAAAAAAAAAGAAGAAAAAAAAAACAGCCTGTGTGTGTGTGTGTCTCCCACACACATGAAACAAGTTTCAATCATTCATTCATTCATATCAAGAGGTGGCCAGGCTGGACCCCGATACTTTTAACAAGAGGTTGTGTTTTCTTATCAGTTGTGTTTCCAATTTGAGCTTGATCCTCTGAAATGCTTGGGAAAATGTAACGTTAGCTTGTTGTGGACGCTACCGCACTACTTGATCAACAGAAGAGCTTCGCTACTGAAAAGCTATTTCATTGAGAAAACAGCGACGCTACCACCACGCTACTGAAAAATGTACTTAAGCTAGTAGCTTCACTACTTGTAGCGACGCTACTGCCCAACACTGACGGTCAGTAGGATTGTGATTTGATAGCGATTTCAGACACCTGTCATGCTGAAGGTGTTCCCCGTAGCGTCAGCTGACGCAGCTCGAGTTCCCTTTCGAAAGGGAACATTACTGCTTGAGCTGTCAGTTAAAAACATACCAGTCACATCATAGTGTTGCATAAATTACAGCTCACTGACAGCTCAGCCTTCATTTCCTCTTTCATCCTTCCAGGGGAAGAGATCTCTCAGACAGTCGAGCAGGCCATCAGTGGAGACTTCATGGGTAAGCTCATTGTCCAGCCCCATGGATGTGGAGAGCAGAACATGATCTACATGACTCTTCCTCTCATTGCCACTCATTATCTGGACAGCACCAATCAGTGGGAGGCTGTTGGCATGGACCGCCGTGATGAAGCCATTAACCATATCAAAACAGGTCAGCAGGATACAAAAATTATAAACAATTTGACTGATTTGAAATAAAAGACAAAAATAGAATAAATAATAAATACAGTATTTTTTTTCTTTATATTATTTTGCTTTAAGGTTATCAACGGCAGCTGGGTTACCGAAAATCAGATGGATCCTATGCAGCCTGGGTAGAAAGACCAAGCAGCACATGGTATTTTCATCTCAATCAATTATATATTTATTTTAACATCGAACGGCACTGAAGTCATTCTTAAGGGAAGATGTGTTCTGAGTTTTGCCGACCGGATACGGCGAAAGTTTAATCTGTCAACGAGCTCTGGTTCACCTTCGTTGCTCTGGGTGGTTGTAGCGATATCCAATTGCGTGCATGGCATGAAAAGGCGCTTGAAAGACAACCGTTTATCCTGCCACTCGGATTGAGCCCTGTCAATGGTGAGTTTCCAGACCAAACATTTTGATTTGGGTCTGGCTTGTCAGGCTAGGTCAAGAGCCAAACTAAAGCTAATTCTGATCCCCATAATGATGACTTCAAGCAAACCAATAAAATAACATAATCTAAACCTCTGTTAATCTCAATAAGAGCTTCTGTAGATATCTGACAGAAATAAAGTAAATCTGAGCCCATCATGTGAGACCACTGTGATATCGCTGAGATGGTGTTGAGAAACAGGAAGTAGAATGCCCCCTGGTAACCAATATTTAAACCGCCTCCTCTCGCAGCATTTTGAGTTCTCAATGAGCTGTCACCGTATGAGAATGGTGTGATCTCACATGTTCCTGGCCCTTCCCCCGTGAATTCAATCAATTTTGAAATAAGGCTGAAACAACAAATTTTGGAAAAAGTGAATACAAGACAAAAACTGTGATTACATTCTGTATGCACTGTACATTCAATAGACAGCTTGCTGCTACATGAACACAATTGCATAAAAGCAGCAGCTTAGTAAATCACACCACAAGACTGTTAAACAGGAGGATAAGGGTACTTTCGCACTAGCAGTTTAGTTTGGAAAAGGGCACAGTTTGTCTAATCGCCGTAGAACAACATGATATTGAAAGTATTCTGTACACAGATGTAAAGTACAGTACATTACAATTAAAAGCACAAATAACAACAGTAGGCAACTCCTCTCATAAAGACACTTTGTCAATTTATGTAGAAAACTGACACTTTCAGTTGTGTTCATAGGAGCTATTGATAAAATAAAACAATAACTTGTTTATTACCCCACCCCACTGCATGGGTATAAACGGCGTTGCATAGCAGTCACGCATTTATGTTACCTGCTGAGGAGCCGAGGGCGACCGGCCATACCAGTCGTGCAGCGGATGTGGCATGGGGACGTAACGTCTCCATTCCCTTCCTTCAGAGAACATTCCCTTTCAGTCAGTACACTCTGAGTCACGTCAGTACTGGCGAAATGGGGGTCTCAGACTAATAATGTCACAGCGGCTGCTTCCAGCATCCTGGGCTGACCTGAGCACCCTGCCTTGGAATTTATATAACGAGGGGCCGGCTCAGCTACCAAGGTACACTGGGAAGCATATCCCACTTGGATAAATGCAACACAATACCTGCCTGAGGGGAGGACTTAAGAATACTCGTATGACACATGTATGGGCTGCATACGGAAGAACCTGGAGTATCCAGCCGCAGGTGGAAAAATTTTCAACCCCAGGGGTGGCAAGGGTCTTGCCAAGAGAAGACACAAGCTCAAGGAGACTTACCGTGGAGAACACACGTGACGGTTTGCCTGCGGGGGAACCGTGCACACGGGGCACATAGCCTGACACGAGGGCTGGGACCATTCGGGCATGCACTCTGGTGCCGGCATTGACAGTTCTGGAGGAACTCAGGGCCTTCGGGGAGGCTCACCTGAGCGAATAAGTGCATGTATCCAGTCCGTGGAGTCCAGCTTGTTTCCAGTTACTGGCCATCTGGGGCGAGTATACGAGAGGAAACCGGCACCCAGGTATTATAACCTGGCAAATGTGTTCGTTGTTGTCCTGCCTGCAGCTCAACAAATGTCTGTCAGCGAGGCACCACACGTTAGAGCCCAAGAGGCAGCTACGATCCTAGTGGAGTGTGTTTTGACCCCAAGGGGGCATGGCAAGCCCTGAACCTCATAAGCCAGGACAATGGCATCCACTATCCAGTGAGATAGCCTTTGCTTTAAGAGAGCCTTGCCTTTCTGCTTCCCTCCGTAACAGACAAAGAGCTGGTCTGAGGTCCTGAAGCACCGCGTACTGTCTACTTAAGCGCGAAGGGCGTGTACTGGACAGAGCAGTGCCGAGGCTGGGTCTGCCTTCTCCAAGGGCAGCGCTTGCAGGTTCACCACCTGGTCCCTGAAGGGAGTGGAAGTAACCTTGGGCACATATCCAGGCCGGGGTCTCAGGATAACGTGAGAGTTGAGGCGAGGTGGATTTAGTCTTCTGCCCCCCTGAGGAACCTGTGGATAAGGTCGTGTTGTCCCACTGTTTTTGAGTCCAGAAGGTCGTAGTGAGCAGCTATTGCCTCCACATAGACCTTGAGGGTGGAGGGAGACAGCCTTCTCTCCAACCCTTCTCGGAGGAAGGAGAGCATGGACCCGATCGGGCATTTGGTGGGATCTTCTCTTCAAGAAGCACACCAGGTGACGAAGAGGTGCCACTTCAAAGCGTAGGCCTGTCTTGTGGACGAGGCTCTCGCTGAAGTGATGGTAGCCACCACCGGTGGTTGTAGGCTACTTAAACCTGCCGCGTCCCGACCTCTGAAACCTCCACGTGTGGCTCCTGGACGGGACACGGCAGGTTTGAGTAGCCTACCACCACCGGTGGTGGCTACCATCACTTCAGCAAGAGCCTCGTGCCATACGGTGCCCCCTCTCTGAGAAAGGAGGTCCTTCCTCAGATGCTGTCGCAAGGAGTATGAGTTCGGAGAACCAGGTCTGGCCAGGCCAATACGGGGTGACCATGAAGACCTGCTCCCTGTCCTCCCTGATCTTGCACAGGAGCTGTGCGAGAAGGCTCACTGGGGGAAATGCATATTTGCGTAGACCCCGCGGACAGGTGTGCGCTAGTGCATCCGTGCCGAGGGTTCCCTCGGTCAGGGGAAAGTACCAGCGGCAATGGGAGGAATCGTGGGAGGCAAACAGATCTATCTGTGCGTCGCCAAACTGGTCCCATATCAGCTGAACCGCTTGGGGATGTATTCTCCATTCCCCCGGAAGAGGGTGCAACCCCGACAGCTCAAAAATGTGTTTGGCTGTTAACATCTTGAAGGGAAGCCTGTGGAGGTTTCGGTTCAAGATGCGCAGGTCCAGGATTGGTCGTTACCCACCGCCTTGTTTTGGGTACAATGAAGTAAGGGCTGTAGAAGCCCGGACTCGGCTCTCGGCCGGCCGAAGAGACGGTCTCGACAGGACCCTTCGCAAGTAGGGTGTCTATCTCTGCATGCATGACAGGAGCATTTCCACCCACCGACGTATAGTGGACTCCCCGAAACCGGGGAGGAGAATGTGCAAACTGAATTGCATAGCCAAGCCTGATGGTGCAGCTGAGCCAGTTGGACAGTTTGGGGAGCGCTAGCCACACCCCCAAAAACTGAACCAAGGGGATCATGCGAGCCACAGCCGTACCCGGCGTGGGGCAGCAAAGCGGAATGAACGGCCCAGAATCGGGAGGCATGTGAGCGGCCCGGGTTTTGGGCGGGGTCGAGTTCTGCACCCTGCCAGTAGAGACCAGGGGAGGCAGAGCATCCTGCGGGGTCTCGACTGGGAGGGGGCTGTCGACAGAGGGGACTGAGAGTGGAGAGGCAGTGAGGTGGCACACACTGCCAGTCACGCCCTCTTGGGGCTCGGAGGTAAATGATTCGGTTCTTCAAATGAAGAATCTGAGGTAAATGATTTACGCCCTCTTGGGGCTCAGAGGTAAATGATTCGGTTCTTCAAATGAAGAATCTGAGGTAAATGATTTGCGCCCTCTTGGGGCTCAGAGGTAAATGATTCGGTTCTTCAAATGAAGAATCTGAGGTAAATGATTTGCGCCCTCTTGGGGCTCAGAGGTAAATGATTCAGTTCTTTCTTTAAACAACAATAAGGTGCCGCCGGTTTGGGGGCCAGCAGCGGGTTGGGGTAAGAACAAAAGATTCTCCCCCGGCCCTCCTCCAGGGGAAGGAACAGTCCTGTCACCATCTCCTGGGAAAGAACCGAGTTCACCTCTGTGCGGCCTGTCTCAAGACCGCCGCTTACACTGCCATTTAGCCATCTTCGGGGCTGAGACAGGCTGTGCCGCCATTTCTGCGGGCACCAACGCGCTTTGGCCCGGGTGAAGGCTGCTGCTGAGGCTGAGCGGGAGGGGTGGATGCCGCAGGAGGGCGGCCTCTGCAGGACGCAGGCTGAAGTGGGCGCAGCAACGGGCCGCCGGGGCAGGATATGCTTGATGGCATCAGTCTGTCTCTAAGCGGCCGAGAACTGTTGGGCAAAGTCCTCGACCGCCCCGCCGAATAGCCCAGCCTGGGAGATGGGGGCGTTTGGGAAACGTGTCCTGTCGGCCTCACACATCTCGGCCAGGTTGAGCCATAGGTGGCGCTTCTGGACCACACACATGTGGACATCACCTGACCGACAGCTCGCGCGGTCACCTTTGTCGCCGGTAGGGTGAGGTCGGTGGCCGCACACAGCTCCTGCATGAGAGCAGGGTCAGAACTACGCGTATGCATGTCTCTGAACACCTTCGCCTGATGGACCTGAAGGATGGCCATAGAATGCAAAGCAGACACGGCCTGCCCCGCAGCTCTATAGGCCTTGCCCACGAGAGTGGATGAGATCCTACAGGCCTTGGAGGGGTGCTTAGGGTCGTCACGCCATGCGGAGGTGCTCTGCGGACACGGTTGCATCGCAACAGAATGCTCCATGGGGGGAACCCCAGTGTACCCTCTAGCCACGCCCCCATCGAGTGACACAGCCGAATTCTCATCTCCAGAGGAATCAAGACCGCCTTGTGATGCAGTGATCGACATGGCGTCATCCGCCGGCGCCCCAAATGAGACACTGGGCCCAGGACAGAAAACACCAGTGCCTTCATCCGAAGCACCACGGACAGTGGGGAGACAATTGACTTGAAAAGCGATATCGCTTAGGAAGGTAAGTTGAACTCATAAATGCATGACTGCTATGCATTAGGCAAATTCCACAGACCCGTGACATTTCCATGTCATTGGGTCATTTTGATTGAGATTGAAGGCAGCTAGCTTTCTAATCGAAACCCCCATTTCGTCAGTACTGACGTAACTCGTAGTGTACTGAATGAAATGGAATACTGATCACCATAATGGTGACTACAAACTTAACTATTATTTTCAATAAATAATCAAGATCTAAACCTCTGTTGATTCTCGATAAGAGCTTCTGTAGATGTCTGAGAGAAATAAAGTCAGTCTGGTTAGTAATGTGTGAAGCTGGTAATGCAGTCTGAGGAGTTGTTTAATCCTCTGCTGAGATCTTCAGAGATGTATTGTCTTCTTTTATCTTCAGTCGATTATCTTCTGTGTCTGAAGTCAGCTGTAGTTCTTGTGTTTTTTTGTCCTTCAGTGATTCTGCTTATTAACAGCAGGAGTTCATCATTAATGCTAAATCATCACTTAATTAATCTCTTAATCATCTCATTAACTTTGACGCTGATTCAGAGTTTTTTTTAACTCTATGTAGAAAGGGACCATATGTTCTCTGAGTAGAGTTAATTTAACTCTGAATATTTTACTGTGCTGGTGTACCTGTTATTGCTTAGAGTTTTTGTTGTTGTTGTTGTTTTTTCTTCTATCCCCTCCCTCTCTCTCACCCTCCTTGTCCATGTATTCTTTACCTCACAATCCTAAAACTATCCCTACACATCCCATTGTCGAGCTGTGGTGGCGATTAGATGTGATGATGCCTCTGACTTTGGGAGATAGACAGTGTTGAACTTGTGTCCTTTAATGCAGACCTTGACTTTCGCCCCTCTTTTATTTTGAAGGAAAAGGGAAAAAAAAACACATGGAGAGGGAGAAAGAGACAAAAACAAATACTAACAAATAATAATACTAATAATAATTGGTTACAATAGCCACTATCCAAACAGGCGTACCTCACTAAGAGTCGAGCGAGTAAGGACCCCAAAGCCAGGCCTGCTCCCGCTGGGCAGCCCCTTACCCCCCAGGGACATGGACACATATCCATACAAAACATGATCTATACCCTCTTGTTAAGGAGTTGGGAGAAGGAGAAGCAGAAGAAGGGGATGAAAAAGGGGAAAATGAAAATAACAAATACACAAACACTATACTATATAATATATACATTTTACACTGTAAAAAATTGTGTCGTAAAATAACTGTAATCTACTGGCAGCTGTGGTGCCAGCAATGTACACTTAATTTACAGCCCTCTACTGTTTATATACAGTTCTCCCTTTTTACAGTATGTTACAGTAATAATACCATGAAAGGTAACTTTTCATTTGGAAAACTGATCGCTTCAAACAGTTCTCATTTTAAAACAAGTATTTATACGGTGTTTGTACTGTAAACTTGTTTCATTTGAGTCGTTTCACAAGTGTAAGGTGTAGTAGTGAAAGAATGAAGAAACATGACTTTAACTTCAATCTTTGCGGTTCATTGTGAGCAATAGCACATACGTATGTGATAAATTACTCAACAATTAGCTCATAACTGCATCAGCAAACACAGTCACTGCCGTTAAATAAAGCATCAGGCAGCATATCATCAATGTTTCTCTGCTCATCCTGGACTGAAGCACAGGCTCTACTCTTCAGCACAACGGTAACCCACAACACTAATGGATTCAACTAAAAGATCTCTTCTATATCATCTTGTGCAACAACACATAAACACAGGTCATTTTATTATTTACTCTCCTTATCAGTTACTGACTTTGCACAACTTTTTTCTATTAACTTTCACTAAAATTCAGTGAAAATATCTTGATTCATCTGGTAAATCTGACTGTTACGTTTTACAGTATATTACTGTTTTTCTTTGATTTAACGGTAATCTACTGGCAGCTCTGATTGCTAGTAAATTGCCGTTTTTTTACACTACTTTTCCATAATTTACGTCTCTCTCTGTGGGTTTTTTCATCTAACCCCTTTAACCCGTTTAACCCCACAGCAAAATCTTACACACTACACAGCCTAGTTCACACTGCCCGATTTTTGCCCCGATTTTGAGTTGCCGACAGGTTTTGTGAAATCGCCGACAAATGCCCGATATCACAGGCAAATCGGTGCTTGTGCACGTGAGTGACAATCACGCAGTGTGAATAATCAAAGACGCGATCAGAGAGAATCGCCGACGAGTCGCCGAGGCCCATGAGATATTTGGCATGCTAAATATCTGGACCTGTCGGCGATTGAAACTCCTGCTGTGTGAAATGAGTTCTGCCTGAAAATTACATCGGCGATGACCGACAGCCAATGAAAGAGTGAGATACAGGGCAGCGGGAGGTTCAGGGAGAAGTTATAGAGCAGAATTTCAGTATTTTAATAGATATATTTACAATTCTATCAAACAGAAACTAAGGCCAAACATTTGCACGTCCAGCCACAGCAGCAGCACATTACACAATTGTTTATTTACCTCAAACTGTCTTTGCAGAACACAATCCTGGCTCCCTCTGTCTCTCCAACAATTTCTTCCGCCATAATCTTTTTTCTTTTTATCCACAAATCAGCGTGCACACAATTTGAAGCAAACTTTGTGCAGTTTATCATTTTTAATAACAATTCCAAGTCTCACGCGAGAACTCCGGTCTGACGCACGTGTGATCTCACGTTGTTTACTTGTCACTTCGCACGTGTGTTAGGGAAAACGTAGTTTGCGCACCGGAGAGAGAGAGAGTTGTCAGCGATTCTTCCTCTTGTTCAGTCATGCAGTGTGTGAACTCCTCTGTCGTCAAACCATTGGTCAGTGTGAACACAGCAGTGACGGAATGATAAACCCCAGATAGTCATGCAGTGTAAAAAGAGACCCGACGAGTTTGAAAATCGTGCAGTCTGACCTAGGCTTTAGGCCGGGGACACACTGGAAGCGTGCCGTGAGCGTCTCAGCTGCGTGGCATGTCCGTTTTTATTTCGGCTCCCATGTTAACTGGTTAGAGCTTGCATACTGCCTGCATCGCGTGAGCCACGCGGAAAACGCGTGCATGCTTCAAATAGAAGAGACGCCTATTTTTCACGCGACACGCAAAAGCGTGTTGGAAGCGTTTCTAGGCAAAATAGCATAGGAAAAGATGTTTATATGCCATTTTGACATGAATTCATATTAATAAATGACATTTTCACGTTTGAAAGTCTCTAGGTTAACATAAATGCAGATATAGGCCTAATTAAAAAGTATAGGCCTAATTAAAAAGGATATAGGCCTAATTAAAAAGTAAAAATAACATAATTATCGATTTTGAAATATTAAACCTGTCAATACAGAACGAAATATTCTGTAGCCTATTTTGCCGTCAATACCATAGATATGTATGGTCAACTGCAGGCTACTGCCGACGTTGTCTTTGCTGTATCAATAGGCAATATATTTATATTTCACATGAAGTATAGGGCTTCCCTGTACATTAATAGCAGCAGCAGCGCCGCGTCAGACACGCTTCTGGTGTGCAAAGACAGAGAAAACGCCAGGCAGCCGCCCCGCGGCTGACACGCAGCAGAAACGCCACGCTTGCAGTGTGTCTCCGGCCTTAGAGAAACTGAAGCATTGTTGAAGTTCATGAAATAATTAGGAGATGAATTAAATGATAATTGAGAACACCTGTTAACAAGAATTACTGAAGGACAGCGAAACACAAGAACTACAACTGACTTCAGCCACAGCTTTAGATGAAATCAACTGAAGATAAAAGAAGACATTAAATCTCTGAAGATCTCATCAGAGGATTAAACAACTCCACAAACAGCATTACCAGCTTCACACATTACTAACCAGACTGACTTTATTTCTGTCAGACGTCTACAGAAGCTCTTATTGAGAATTAACAGATGTTGTTTTATTGTTTCTTCTGAGGTTACCATTATGGTGATCAGTGTTTGCTTTAGTTGGGCTCTTGAACCTTAACACGATAACAATATAGCAAGCAAAACTGAAAAAAAGTATGATTAGATTGTGTTGACTATTTAATAATGGTCCAATTCACTAATAATTAATTAGTCTTATCTATAAACATATAGCTGTATGTTATACAACATCATTGTTGCAACAACCAGATAATTTCAACAGTTTGTGGTCAAAACATCTGAATTAATCTGACTCACATAGACATCAAGAATCGGTGTATGAATCTCAAGCATGGTGACACTCAAAACTCCCAGCATGCATTGCAGCATGAATAAATTATGCTGCTAAATAGCCTTGTTTTTATTTTCATTAATTCTTACTATTTGCCTTTATTTTTGGCATCTGCACAAGCTCCCGTTCCGGATGTTAACGCAGAAACGCATTTTTCAATGCATCCGTCCCCAGGATTGGTTCGCAGCGATCGACCTGAAGGATGCGTACTTCCATGTCTCCATTCTCCCTCGACACAGACCGTTCCTACGCTTTGCATTCGAGGGAAGGGCATACCAGTACAAGGTCCTGCCCTTCGGGGTGTCCCTGTCGCCCCGCGTCTTTACGAAGATCGCGGAGGCAGCCATTGTTCCACTCCGAGAACGCGGCGTTCGCATTCTCAACTATCTCGACGACTGGCTCATTCTCGCCCAGTCTCGGGAGCAGTACGAAAACCTCACGGTCAACCAAGAGAAGAGCAAGCTCTGTCCTACTCAGAGAATCTCTTACCTCGGTATGGAGCCGGATTCGGTCAGCCAGACTGCGCGCCTCACGGAGGAGCGAATCAGGTCGGTGTTGAACTGCTTGAATATGTTCAAAGGCAGAACAGCGGTCCCACTGAAACTTTTTCAGAGGCTCCTGGGGCATATGGCATCTGCAGCCGCGGTCACGCCGCTCGGATTGCTTCATATGAGACCGCTCCAACACTGACTTCATGGCCGAGTCCCAAGGTGGGCGTGGCGGAGCGGCCAGTACCGGGTCCCAGTGACTCCGTACTGCCGCCAAACCTTCAGTCCTTGGTCAGACACGATGTTTCTCCAGGCCGGGGTGCCCTTAGAACAAGTGTCCAGGCATGCTGTGCTGTTCACGGATGCCTCATCCACGGGCTGGGGGGCCAAGTACAACGGGCATGCAGTTGCGGGTCTGTAAACGGAACCGCAATTGCATTGGCATATCAATTGCCTCGAGTTGCTAGCAGTACACTTGGCACTGCGCCGCCTCAAGGGGCTGCTACGTGGCAAGCATGTACTGGTCCGTACGGACAGCATGGCGGCCGTTGCGTACATCAACCGTCAGGGTGGTCTACGCTCCCGTCGCATGTTCCAACTCGCCCGCCACCTGCTCCTGTGGCGCCAGAAGCAGCTGAGGTCGCTTCAGGCCATTCATGTCCCTGGTGCGCTCAACCAGACAGCCGACGAGCTCTCTCGGCAGCCAGCATCTTCGGGAGAGTGGCGACTCCACCCCCAGGCGGTCCAGCTGATATGGGACCAGTTCGGAGCCGCTCAGGTAGACCTGTTTGCCTATCCGGACTCGACTCATTGCCAGTGGTACTATTCCCTGACCGGGGGTACCCTCGGCACAGATGCACTGGCGCACAGCTGGCCCCGGGACCTACGCAAGTATGTGTTTCCCCCAGTGAGCCTTCTTGCACAGACTCTGTGCAAAGTCAGGGAGGACGAGGAGCAGGTTTTGCTAGTTGCGCCGTATTGGCCCAACCGGACCTGGTTCCCAGAACTTACTCTCCTCGCGACAGCCCCTCCTTTGCCCGTTCCCCTGAGGAAGGAACTTCTTTCTCAGGGACGGGGCACTCTATGGCACCCGCGTCCAGACCTCTGGAATCTTCATGTCTGGTCCCTGGACGGGACGCAGAGGTTCTAGATGGACTACCACAAGCAGTCGTAGATACCATCTCTTCAGCTAGAGCCCCCTCTACGAGGCGCCTCTATGTACTGAAGTGGAACCTGTTCGTTGAGTGGTGCTCTTCCCGCCGGGAAGACCCCCGAAGGTGTTCGATTGGTGTTGTGCTTTCCTTCCTGCAAGACGGGTTGGAGCGAAGGCTGTCTCCCTCCACCCTCAAAGTGTACGTCGCCGCAATAGCGGCGTACCACGACGCAGTTAAAGGTAAGTCCGTAGGAAAGCACGACCTAATCGTCCGGTTCCTCAGAGGTGCGAGGAGACTAAATCCTCCTCACCCATCCTTGATACCCTCTTGGGACTTAGCTCTAATGCTCAGAGCACTTCAGAGCCCTCCCTTCGAGCCTTTGGAGTCAATTGAGCTTAAGATCTTGTCAATGAAGACAGTGCTCCTGACTGCATTGGCCTCTATCAAGAGGGTAGGGGACCTGCACGCACTTTCGGTCAGCGAATCGTGCCTAGAGTTCGGGCCTGGTAACTCTCACGTTATCCTGAGACCCAGGCCCGGATACGTGCCCAAGGTTCCTACCACTCCCTTCCGGGACTAGGTGGTGAACCTGCAAGCGCTGCCTTCGGAGGAGGCAGACCCAGCCCTGGCTTTGTTGTGTCCGGTCCGCGCTCTTCGCGCTTACATTGACCGGACCCAAAGCCTTCGGACCTCAGAGCAACTCTTCGTCTGTTACAGAGGCCAGCAGAAGGGAAAGGCTGTCTCCAAGCAGAGGTTAGCCCACTGGATAGTGGATGCTATAGTCTTGGCTTACCAGTCCCAAGACGTGCCTTGCCCGTTCGGGTTGCGAGCTCACTCCACTAGGAGTGTAGCATCCTCCTGGGCGCTGGGTCAAGGCGCCTCGCTGACAGACATTTGTAGAGCTGCGGGCTGGGCGACACCTAACACGTTCGCTAGATTTTATAGCCTACGTGTAGAGCCGGTATCTTCCCGCATCCTCGCCCCTGGTGGCCAGGAGCGCTAAGTGCCCGTTCTAAGTGTCGGCTTGCAACGCCACTCCCGCCCTCCGGGCCGGATACGTGCGTTTATTGTCTCCAGTTGTGTTCCCCGGGAAACCGGCTAACCCTGTCGAGCTCCTCCGTCACCCCATGCGGTGTCAGACGTTGCGGACCATCTGACGCTAGGCCTGCACCCGTATGCTTGTGGAACGTGGTTGTAGGCTGGGTTCCATATGTAGCGGTTCCCTCACGGTAACCCCATATGTGTATTCCTCCACGGTACCAGCTACCCTTCGGGCTAGCCCCGTGTCTTTCCCTTGACAGAGCCCGCTCTGTCGTCTCTGGGTGTGTTCTTTCCCCCCTACAATTAGGCTGGAACCACCCCAGAGACTGCCATATGTTGCACTACCCGGCCAGGTTAGTCCTTATGTGTATTCCGCCACCACTCCTTCCCTGAAGGACGTGGCCCCGCAGCGTACCTCTTCTGAGAGAGCACGCTTCCCAGCGGTCTATGGTCACTCTAAGTGGGTCTTGCAGAAACAGCAGTGACTGACCTCCCTGCTTGGAGCCCTGACTTCCGTACCATACTAGATGGTCCAGTGCGCTCAAGCAGGACGATGGAAGGGCCAGCATCCTGGCGTTTTCCATAGGGATCCCAATTCGTCGGTTCAGTTCTGACGTACGTCGAACGTGACCGACTGAAAGGGAACGTCTCGGTTACGTATGTAACCCTCGTTCCCTGAAGAAGGGAACGGACACGTATGTCCCGTCACCAGGTGCTGTGCTTCAGCTAGGAGCCCAGTCACGTATTCGGCTCCTCAGTTGAAAAAAGCATTGATCTGCCATTCCACTTTTTTTTTTTGAGAAGGACCTGTATAGTTGAAATTTAAGTATCCCCAACTGAGCAAGCCAAAAGACAAAGGCGACAGTGGCAAGGAACCAAAACTCCTTCAGGGCCTGAATGGAGAAAAAAACCTTGGGAGAAACCAGGCTTAGTCGGGGTGCCAGTTATCCTCTGGCCGACGAGCAAACAATGTATGATTGCAACATTACATAGGTCTAGGTATTTGTTTTTGGTTTCATGCCCAGTTTCTCCAGAAATTATATATATATATATATATATATATATATATATATATATATATATATATATATATATATATATATATATATATATATTTAGAGATGAAGGTTTGGTTTTTCAGCACGACCTGGCACCTGCTCACAGAGACAAAACCATATATTTAATAAATTGCTTTTTATTTGTGTTATAAATTATAATTTGATTTGTTTCTGTCTGTTAAAGGCTGACTGCATATGTGGCTAAAGTCTTCGCCATGGCCAGTAGCTTAATTCCTATAGAGGACAATGTGCTCTGCAGCGCCCTCAAGTGGCTGATTCTCCGCAAACAACAGCCAGACGGCTCCTTTAAAGAGGAGGCAGCTGTAATTCACAGTGAGATGGTGGTAAGTTTAATGTGACGATGAATGACTGCATTTAAACTAATCTGGGGAGGAGAAATTGCAGTGACTTACAATTAATGTGAGATGCAGTGAATATGTTTTCATCTGCAACATATATCAATATATATATATTTGAAAGGTATCTATATTTTTAAAGAGTATCATTAAAATTGCATTCTGTTATTTTTATTTAGTTCTACACTGAATAAAACATTTCAACGGACAGACATTTATGGATTTAATAAACCAAGTGCAATTAAACAGCCAGTGATCATCACACATTTTAATTTTGAAGAAGGAAAAAAAAGACATGTTTGTGCTCCATGGGAGAGTATTGTTGCATTCACCCCTAATTAAAGGGATTACTTCAGCGCTGGGAAGATGAATCTGTATTTAAACTGGGTCATCAATGTAGTAGAAATGTGAAATTATTTTTGAATTTGGTGCCTTCTAGACTGAGAAAAGACAGAAAATGTATTTTTGTCTCTTGGGAATGAAAGACTACAATTCCCAGAATGCTTCGCTGCCCTGTGAGGCCATTCCCAAAGCCACTTACTGGATTACTGTGACTGAGTTGGAGAAGACACTACAATTAAAAACTGAACGTGTGTGTTCGATATAATGAGTGAGTCACCGCGCGAGTATCACAGCACTGAGCACTAACTGCAGGAGTCAGATAAATGAGCTGATGAGCTCTCGTGATGAGAGCTGAGGTAATCGCGACTACACTCGCGGCATACATTTTCAGGTCATGCCTTTGCAAGCTGAACTTTCATAGAAATTAATTTGAGAAGTTAAAAGACTTACATTGCTTAGCATGGCTCAGTTTAAATGAGTGCCTGTAGCTGTGAGCTGAGCTCTGAGTGTGACCGCCCATCCCCCATGCGCGAGTTCAAAACATGAGGAAATGGCTCCCTCTGCTGGCTGTAGTCTTTAGCCTTTGGCCAAACATTCCTCCTATGATGTAAATATCGTCAATTTGCATCATAGGAGGAATTTTTCCAGAAATAAAATGCATAAATCTCTTGTCTCAGGGGGATATGAGGGGGGAAAGCCCAATCATTTGAATATACTCCAGGGTTTCTACTGATACAAAACCATATGCTAATCGCTGAAGTAACCCTTTAAGACAATCATGAAAACTTGTAGTCTGTATTAAAACACTGTGCTGCTTTGTTTTTTTTGTTTTGTTTTTTTTGTGTGTTTTTTTGTAAAAAAACACATTTGATACTGTTTATGTGTGCTTTATTCCAGGGTAACGTACAAGGCAAAGACGCAGATGCCTCTCTGACTGCCTTTGTCATGATTGCCATGCAAGAGACCGGAGAGATCTGTGTTGAATCAGTCGGTGTAAGTGCATCTCTTTCATTGTTTTGTTCATTAAAATATATATATTAATAATAATAATAATAATAATTATTATAAATTAACAATTGATTTTTATTTATTTTTTATTTTTATTTTTTATTTTTTTGGATTTAACCTCTTACATGCACTTTTATAGAGTCTAAAAGACAGTATCAAGAAGGCTGTTGTATTCTTGGAAGGTCAACTTCCAAAACTGACCAATCCTTACGCTGTTGCTATGACATCTTACGCCATGGCCAATGAGGGCAAACTCAAGAAAAAAGTCTTGATGGAACATTCCACTGAAGGAAAAGGTCAGTAACACCAATAAGTCATCAAAATGTGTTGTGCTTCATTTAACATGGAACAATAAAATAAACCAGAAGGGAAATTCTGAATGAATTATGTAAGTTTTGTGGTGTAATACAGCGGAGTCATTCTATAATTAGGGGTACATGTCATTTCCGTGGACTCAATTATCAGTTTAAAAAACGTTTTACGTCAAGCAATGATTGCTTTTATATCAGGGGGCATGTCTTATTAATTTTTAATACAAAAATACAACAGATACCTGTCCTTTATTTAGCAAAAAAATCATATATTCTATACTGAATTTGCCGTTTTTTGTGCTGTCTGATTTTTCTGTAAATGTGAAGTTTTGCTCTTCAGGTTAGCTCTAAAATGCATGTTTCTGTATATATTTCTTATAAATAGTTTTCCAAAATAATCATTAAATTATGAGAAAGGTGTTAAAAAAATTATTTTGCTCATGCGTCTACATTAAGTCATTCCTTTTGTGTCCGAGAAAGCAGTGTCAACTGTGTTACTCCCTTTAAAACCCCCTATAAATCAGCAATGGTTTGTTTGAAAGTCACATGTCCAATATCACTTGATGTCATTCCTTTTTTGGAGATTTGAAGTGTGGTAAGTCATAAGTTCTACTCTATATCTATATTATTGTCTGCACATAGAGTAAATTAATTGACGTCAACTGTTATCAACATCTTCTGGTGAACTTGCATCACGTTATAAATGTGTAGAGAAATCATATATAAAAACATAAGTTAATCAAGGTCGACTACTAACTAGTCCAAGGCCAGCAGTTTGCACAAGGCCCCTTAAATTGCCGAAATGTCAACTGTGTTAACTGTAAAATGTGTTACCCATCAACTGTAACAGTTGACAAGGATTCACATGTTTGACAATGTTGGCAATTCAATTTAAATTTAATTAATTTCTTGTTGAATAAATAAGAAAGTTATAATTTTAAAGTTTTCTCTTTTCCTTCTAATGTGTCCTGTCAACGGTTTTACTCTTGTGTTGCTTTGTCTGTCAACTGTGTTATGTGTATTTTTTTATGTCATCAATCTTTTATATGGGGGGGGGGATTTCAACCAAAATTCAACGTCTGCCCAACGTTGGAGCTTGACGTCAAACAAATGTTGGATTTAGATATCAAAATTTTCATTTTAAACCAAAATATGACATCTGACTGATGTTGGATTAGTTGGAGTCCAACATCTTCCTGATGCACATTGACATATGGTGCCAGCTGGGTAGCTTCATTTCCACACCTGTTTCTATTCCTGTTTTGTGTTTGAATCAGCCGGCAGGTTTTGGGCTGTTCCCGGACAGTCTCATCACTCACGAGAGGCGACGGCCTATGCTGTGCTGGCGCTTATGAAGGCCAAAGACTTTGATACAGCAGGAGAGGCAGTGCGCTGGCTGGGCAGACAACAGTCTCATTATGGTGGTGCTGGCACCACACAGGTACGCTAACACCTCATCCTCTGACTGTAGCTTAATTTGACAATAGCACTAGCTTACCAGCTAACAGATTTTCGTTATAAGAATGTTCTCCAAATATTCAGTGTTGGTTCTGCAAATGTAAAAAAATATCCAGTTTTCATGATGTTATAGGAATGTGTTTTAAAAGGTATGATGTTCCTCAAATGTTCTTTCAACTTAATTTTGATTAACTCTTTCCCCCACCAAACACGGAAATTTCCGTTATTTGTGGGAAAACGCTTACAGGCCAATAACGGAATTTACTGGGTTTCCGTGTTTTCACTGTCGGGCGCTAGGGGGCACTATTGCGCATCTTCTAAATGAGAGTACTGAATCTCCTGATCAAAACACTCGAGTAAGATGCAGTGAAATGAGCGATTGCATGTAATTATATGCATATTAAAAATAACGTGATCATCGTCATTAAACAGCATATGAATCAAATTTAATGATGAATCTAATGTTACTGAATGAAATGTGGACCCAAGACCAGCTATAGGACTGTGCAAGCATTAGGAGTGTTGATGGACTCAATCTACTCCATCTGTGTTTGATCATTGCTCTGAATCTGATCTGGAAACAGTCTTTCACAAATACATGATTTTTCTCAGCTTTTTGTTCACAATTTAGCTTTTTTTATGAAACTTTTTTTATTGCTCAAGTGTTGATAAAACAAGGAATCCATGAAGCTAGAATAATTTTTTTGTTTGTTTGTTTAAAAGAAGAGGATCAGCACTTTATTTTAAAATATAGCATGCTCAGATATTCATTAAACAAAATATTCTATGGGCTATTAAATCTTTGTGAAAATTATCAAAAACCCTGGCGGGGGCTGGCAACTTTTTTTTTTTTTAAACGCTGGCGGGGAAAGAGTTAACAATTCAACCTTCTATGAATAAATGAGATAATTGAGATAAAGAGATAATGAGATAATTGAGATAAAGAGATAATGAGATAATTGAGAGATTATTTAAGTGATGATTGACCATTAGTGATGAACACCTGATGAAAACAAGCAGAATCACTGAAGGAAAGAGTCACCATTTTTAAGTCACCATTATGGAGATCAGTGTTTGCTTTAGTTGGGCTCTTGACTTTATAACATTAGTCTTTGTCTGGCTGCTTCAAAGCAGCCCCACAAGTGCAGAGAAAATGTGACCAAGTGTTGATGGTTATGTTTTGACATAATCATCATGAGCTGAACCACTGATGTCATTTAGAGCCTAATCTTTGAGTTAGGTTTACTTTATTGATTATAGCTGCGCTGTGATTCTACAGCATAAGATCTGATGTTTACATTATAATCAGAGGGATTTTTACAAATTCTGTTCTTAAAAAAAAAAAGGTTTGAATCTTTCTGTCATTTAGCTACACAGAGACATCAATAATCAGCGTATGAATCTCAACAGTGATGGCCATCAAAAAGCTTTTGCAGTGCATTCTGGGTGCACAAATCAAAACTCGCCCATGGTTCCCAGCATGCATTGCAGCATGCATAAATTATAAGATGAACTGATTTATTGATTTCTTTCTATTCTCACCATTTTCTTTTTGCTGTTTTATGTGACTTTTTAGTAGCTTGTTTTGTGATGTTCAGAGTTGATCTGTGTATCTGATATGCTGTTTGTCACCATTGTTGAGATTCATACACTGATTCTTGATGTCTGTGAGTGTCTAATGCAACAAAGTAGTTTGAAATCTTTTTTGTGCAGAATCTCACCCTATTAACTTCACAGAGCTGTTGTAATTAATGCCCCATATAGCTAAAAATTTGTCTCAGAAATGTGAAAAATGTCTGGATCATTTAGTGATCCAGTCACTAAATGATGATTATGTTAATCAAAACATCACTAACTCCTGAACAGATTTTCTCTGTGCTTTCTTTGCCAAAATGTGTGTTCCAAACACACAGTTACAGCAGCCAGGAAAAAAAAAAACTAATGTTAAAAAGCCAAGGGTCAAGAGCCCAACTAAAGCAAACACTGATCTCCATAATGGTGACTTAAAAATGGTGACTTTTTCCCTTTAGTGATTCTGTTTGTTATCATCAGGTGTTCATCACTAATGGTCAATCATCACTTAATTAATCTCTTAATTATCTCATTATCTTTAACACTTCTTCAGAGTTACTTTTAACACTCTTGAGTGTGGAGCCAAATAAACTCTGAGGAGAGTTAATTTAACACTGGAGTTTTTGCTGTGTAGGTGGTGCTTTCACAAAAAAACTAGGGTCCTAGAACTGCGGTCTTAGAACTAGGGTCCTGAAACTGCAGCCTCCGGTTGTGCAGGAATACTCTTCTCATTCAGGCAGTGACTGGCAATGAGTTTGATCTTTTAAAGAGATCTAAAGTTTACTAATATTAGTCTTGAATTTCCCCTGCTAAGATAAATATGCTCTGCTATGATTTTGTAGACTGTTTTGAGAATACTTCTCTGTAGCGCCACTTTTGACGAGGTCCACTCGCTTAAGCCTCACAGGTTTTGCTGGATATATTAACTTTTTTCTGAAGGAAATCGTTACAATCCTACACCTTTAGCTGTATATCTGATGGCGCAACCCCAAACACAACACGTTTTCATCATAGTTTCAACTTTAATCAACAACAATGTTCTTAACTACACAGCAAAAACTCCAGTGTTAAATTAACTCTCCTCAGAGTTTATTTGGCTCCACACTCAAGAGGCTTAGGCTACGTCTACACTAATCCGGATAAATTTAAAAACAGAGTTTTCGTCTAAAAACGCTCTGCGTCCACACTATCATTTTCAATCGTTTTCCAAAAAATGTTCATCTACACTGAAACATCTGAAAACGCTTACATCCCGTACTGCGCATTAGCAAATCCAAGACGCTTCAACTTGCATCATTTCCGCTACTCATTTATTTACTCTTTTGAATTTTTTGGCAATGTCGAGAAAAGGCACTAAACTTATACTGAGTTTTTTAACAGTATAAATGTGTAAAATGTAAATTCAATTTGTGTCCTGGTTATGTCTCCAACAAATTTATAATATGCTCACAATTTCAGCCCGTTTAAAAGTATTTTCTATTTGTGTTCAAGTTTATGCATTTACCGCAGGCAGAATTAATACAATTGAGGAATTAGTTATCTTGACTTTAGAGTAATAATTAATTAATTTTAATATAATTAAAACAAAACTGCGGCTGGGGTGCTCTGCAGACAGATATCATTGGAATTTACTGTGTACAAGGCATGGGGGTTTTATTGCACATTTTTCACCCGTACATTGTGAGCAGAAAAGTCACGCTCGACGGTCGGACTGTGCAGTGTGAGCACATAAATCGTGAGCTTTGGCTTTACATCGCATGTGATCTACTTGTACAGTGTGAGTAGGTAACCTTGCTGAAATCGCATAGAAATCGCACAGTGTATGCCCAGCTTTACTTTTAACACTCTTGAGTGTGGAGCCAAATAAACTCTGAGGAGTTTTAATTTAACACTGGAGTTTTTGCTGTGAAAATCTCCAGTTTCCTTAATGTTAATAGAATGTTATTTGAAATGTTAGTGTGGTGTTCCTGAATCATTCTCTCCATCATTAAAACATCTGCTGTGAACAAGCACTAAAAGAAAGAAATAAGAACACAAAATACAAACCGCAAACTTTCTTCAGCCACAACCTTAGATGAAATCAACTGAAGATAAAAGAAGACATCTCCACAAACAGCATCACCAGCTTCACACATAACCAGACACATACTATTTAATGGCATTAGATGATTTCTTAATCGCATTTATTAGAATAAACTTTTTTGAATTTTCTTTCACAATAAATTTGTTTTTTTACATTTGCATTTGCACTGGTTTGACCAGCAAGCTTCACCATTGTGTGCCATTTCAAGTGCTTTGAAATAGCAAATAATTTTGCAAAGCAATTGGATCAATTGATTCAAAGTTTTGAAAAGCTTAGTTTGTCCCATCATTACAATTTATTCACAGTCCAGAGCCCTGTCTTTGAAAGTTGTTCTGTGCTTTCCAGGCGACCATCATGACGTTTCAGGCCGTGGCAGAGTATCGCACGCAGGTGACGACCCCACAAAACATCAGTCTGGACGTGGAGCTGTCAGTGGCAGGAAGAAGTAAACCTGTCAGATGGAGTATCAAAAGAAATAATGTTCATTTCACACGGTCAGACAAGGTGAAGAATAGCTCTTTGAAATTGGGTTTTGACTAGAAGGGATACCCCAGTCAACATTTTGAACTCAGTGATCTGACCATGTGGTCACAGTGATCTAAAATTGTAACCTCACAGCACATTCACTGTATGCACAATGTGAGGTCACCCCAGCTAATATTATTGCTCTAAGAATGTTCTGAGAACATTTTGTTCTTGTAATGTTTTCAGTAGCTAGTTTTATGTTTGTTACTAGAATGTTCTCCAAAAAAGGTAGGATAATACTCTCTAAAAACATTCTAAACATGTTTTGTGAAAAGATTTATAGAACATTATCCCCTTACATTCTTATAATGTATATAACGTTTTAGCGGGAAGTTTCCCACATAGCAACATTGTGTCGGCCCATATCTGGCCCTCATCTGGCACATGTGGAATACGGATCTGGCCCACATGCTGCAATGAATGACGGCCCTTGAGTGGCCCACTCCTGTTTGCCAGATCTGGGCCACAAGCAGGCCATAACAATGCCACATGTCAGCCAAGAGCAAAGAAATAAACCAGAACTGGACCTTATCTGAGTCACAGAATCTGTGTATAATAAATATGGAGTCATCGCAGACTTAATAAGACTTTTAACAAGCAGAATAACTGAAGGAAAGATGAGAACAGAAAAAGAGATGAGCAGAAACACAAAAACTACAACTGACTTCAGCCACAGCTTTAGATGAAATCAACTGAAGATAAAAGAAGACATTAAATCTCTGAAGATCTCAGCAGAGGATTAAACAACTCCACAAACAGCATTACCAGCTTCACACATTACTAACCAGACTGACTTTATTTCTGTCAGACGACTGCAGAAGCTCTTATTGAGAATTAACAGAGGTTTAACTCTAATGTGTTACATTTGAAGTCACCATAACGGTGATCAGTGTTTCCATTAGTTGCAGGTATATTCTCTGAGTGAGCCCAGAGAAAAACAAGAGCAGCGTATCTGAGAGCGCATGCAGATTTGCTCGGCACATTACATTCCACTCCACGCGTGAGCAGAGAGAGATTTGCGCTCGCACATTATATTCCTTGCGCGAGCAGAGAGATTTGCGCTTGCGCACTATATTAATGTACTTTCGCGCTACAATAATGCGCTCTTGACATTTGTCAGGGAAATAACGCCATATAGCACTAGCTTACTTTATTGCTGGCAAATGTGAACAGACGTTTGTAATGAGATTAAAAGAGGTTTAGATGTTGAAGTTTGTTTGAAAGTAATAGCTTTGTCACCATTTTGGTGATTAGTGTTTGCTTTAGTTGGCTCTTTGGCCTTGACTTTTTAATGCTAGTTTCTCTCTGTTTGTTTTAACTGCTTGATATGACAATGACTTCAAGGAAAGTTGTGAACAAGTATTTTGGTTACTTTATGACAATAAAGACTTTTTCATGATGTCCTGGTCTAACTTCAACCAGAGTCTAATATCTGGTTCTGATTGTACATCAACATCCTTGAAACTCTACAGCATGAGATCACGCAGTGATTTAGTCTATAACTACATGTGCATTTGCTATTTATAAGATTGTGACCTATGTTTACAATAATGTAATTAAGGCCATGTCCACACTGTTTTCATTTCAATAAATATGTATGTTCATACCGCTATTGTGCCAGTTATGTGATATTCACGTTCACACAGTTGCTAAAATGCATAACTTTGCACACTTAATCTCCCAGTCCTGCAAGAATGACATAGAATTTACTTGCATTTGGTGTTCTGATATTTTGCTAAATAAAATGTTCCTGCCAAAAGAATTGTGTGATAGCTTTATGATGTCTGTATCATCCGTGAGCATTTATAAGGTTTTACGCATGCGCAGTGAGTTGAATTAGGCATTTACTGACGCTTCAGAAGCTTTTGGAAAACGTTAGTGAGGACTGAGAGCGTTTTGAAACAAAAACTCTGTATTCAAATCTATTCAGATTAATATTTACGTAGCCATAATGATGCAACATTGATGTGTGCATGCCCAGTGGCTGTAGATGTATCCCTTTTAGTCTTTACCTCAAAATTGTTCAAATGGTTCCTGCTCAATGTTTCAATTGTTTTTTTGTTAGTTTTTTTTGTATTATGGGATATTTGTTGTTTGTCCTTCATACCTTTTAATTGTCTACATCAATAGTGTTGTGTTTGGTCAATAAAACCTTCAGGAATATCTATTATATGATGGATTTGATCATTCTGATGACTTGAGTATGTCTGCGTTCACTCAACAGGTGAAGATCGACCAGGACTTCAATGTGACGGCTAAAGGAACTGGAACAGCCACTCTCTCAGTGAGTGTTCATGAGCGTTTATACGGTCAACAGCGTTTGAACATCTAATCTGAGACGTGCTCCTCTTTTCAGGTTCTGACGCTGTACTACGCCAGACCTGTTGAGAAGTCTGACTGTACATTCTTTGATCTGACTGTTAAAATGGAGGAAATGTCTGAAAGTAAGACTGACAAAGAGTTATTTCTGTAGCCCTTTCTGTACATTAAGTCTTTTCACACTGTGTTTACCTCTGGGTTATTGTCACTCTAATCCCAGCAGGCTCAGGATATAGACTCCAATGTTGGATTTATTATTATTTTTCATTTCTTTTTTTTACAGTGTTGTGCTTATTCCAACCACAATTCAACGTCTGTCTGATGTTGGAGCTTGAAATAAAAAAAACATGGGTTTAGATGTTAACCGGATTTTCATTTTCAACCAAAATATCATGTCTGACTGACATTGGATTAACGTACTGTGCCTGCTGGGCTGTTTAGGAATGTTTGACACTTCTACAATTGCATTAGAAGTGGAGTTAGCACTGCATTTTACACAAGTTTTGAAAGGTTTAACATATCACATGATTCTGTTTACCAGGGGTTTATAATGACCCAGGTTTAAATAGTTCAAATGTGAAAAGACCTATTTAGAACTGAACCCGCTACAAATACCTCTACAGTATATATTATTATTATTTATTTTTTTCATTTTATTTTTTTTTCATTTTAATTAATTTTGTTATATTTCCTTTAGAAAGACATGCACTAAAACTACCAAATATGTTTGCTTCCCTTTAGAAAAAGAAGGAGTCACAGCAAGTTACCTTTTCACTATGGATTTCCTGTATGTGAACATCTTAATTTATTTTTGCCAATAATTTAATGTAGTTGTAATTATTCAGCATGTGTTCATGTTGGCTGTTTTCACACTTGTTTTTTTTACTTGGTTAGACCCCGAGTTCAATCTCGCCCACTGTTCCACATTCACAGCGAATGTGGAACATACAGCATGTTTGCTTCATGAACTTGAAGAGGGACAACTGCTTACCACCGTGATTTAGATAATGTCTCCAGTGAAGTCTCCGGTTTCACTGGGTTCTGATGCAGATGCAACTTATTCTTCAAAGACAGATCATTTAGAAACAAGCAGCTCTTCTATAATACAATATAAGAAATCTGACATCAAGTGGTTTGCACCAAAAGTTATAGTGTGAAGGCAGCCTTAAACAGTGTATCACAGCAAAATCCTCAATGTTAAATGAACACTGCTGGTGTTTATATGAGTCCACACTGAGAGTGTTAAAAGGTTAGCCTGACAAGCCAGACCCACATCAAGATGTTTGGTCTGGAAACTCACCATTGACAGCTCAATCCGAGGGGCGGGATAAACGGTTGTCTTTCAAACTCCCTCTGCACGCGATAGGTTAGCACTACACCACCCAGAGCAACGAAGGTGAAACAGAGCTTGTTGATGGATTAAACATTCACCATATCCGGTCGGCTAAACTCCGAACACATCTTCCCTTTTTAAGAATGACTTCAGTGCCGTTCTTTGTTCTTTTCTCAGAGAAAAGCTTAACTCCAAGTCTTCCAGAGTCGCGGTCAAAGCTGTTTTGAAAGACCGCCGTTCGCCAGTTTCTGTGTTTACTAAAAGCACGCAAACGCAACTCGGCCGTCGTCATTATGGCCCCGCCCGCCGGCTCTATACATGATGTGATTGGCTTGTCCAGAGTGAGGGGAATACAGCTCAGAAGGTAATTGAGAGTTCCTAGACGACACTTGCGGGCAGATTAAATTTGCTGCCGCTAGGGTGCGTCTAGATTTCTAGGCTTTTAAAAGGTAACACTGAATCAGTGTTGAAGTAATTGAGATAATTAAGTGATGATTAGAGCATTAATGATGAACACCTGCTGTTAATAAGCTGTTACCTGATGATAACAAGCAGAATCACTAAAGCCTAGTTCACACTGCCCAATTTTTGCCCCGATTTTGAGTCGCAGACAGGTTTTGTGAAATCGCCGACAAATGCCCGAGATCACAGGCAAATCGGTGCTCGTGCACGCAAGTGACAATCACGCAGTATGAATGATCAAAGACGCGATCAGAGAGAATCGCCGACGAGTCGCCGACGCCGGTGAGATATTTGGCATGCTAAATATCTGGACCTGTCGGCGATTCAAACTCCTGCTGTGTGAACAGCGTTCTGACTGGAAATTACACCGCCAGCCAATGAGCGAGTGAGATACAGGGCAGCAGGAGGTTCAGGGAGGAGTTATAAAGCAGAATTTCAGTATTTTAATAGATATATTTACAATTCTATCAAACAGAAACAAAGGCCAAACATATGCACATCCAGCCACAGCAGCAGCACATTACACAATTATTTATTTACCTCAAACTGTCTTTGCAGAACAAAATCCTGGCTCCCTCTGTCTCTCCAACAATTTCTTCCGCCATAATCTTTTTTACTTTTTCTCCACAAATCAGCGCACATACAATTTGAAGCAAACTTTGTGCAGTTTATCATTTTTAATAACAATTCCAAGTCTCGCGCGAGAACTCCGGTCTGACGCACATGTGCTCTCGCGTTGTTTACGTGTCACATCGCACGTGTGTTTGGGAAACGTAGTTTGCACAACGGAGAGCGAGAGAGTTGTCGGCGATTCTTCCTCTTGTTCAGTCATGCAGAGTGAACTCCTCTGTCGTCAAACCATCGTGCAGTGTGAACACAGCAGTGACTGAATGATACCCCAGATAGTCATGCAGTGTGAATAGAGCAGTGACCCGACGAGTTTGAAAATCGTGCAGTCTGAACTAGGCTTTAAGGAAAGAGAAACACAAGAACTACAACTGACTTCAGCCACAGCCTTAGATGAAATCAACTGAAGATAAAAGAAGACATTAAAGGTGCCCTAGAATGATTTGAAACAATATGTTAAATTGTTCTCTGATATCTACATAGAGGGTATGTGGCTTATTTAAGGAAAAAAATGTCCAGATACAGTTTTATAGGTCCATTTACAACCCTATAAATTGTCCCTAGGATGTAATGCTCTATTTTTGCCTTATTTGGAAGAGTCATGAATATTAATGTTGAGCTCTGCTCTGATTGGCTTATTTCAGCAGCTCACAGCTCACAGCAAATCAGTGAAGCGGCTCATAAGTCCTGACCATCCTGACACAACACAGACCGACTAAATGAAACTTTAAAGGGTTACTTCAGCGATTAACATATGGCTTTGTATCAGTAGAAACCCTGGAGTATATTCAAATGATCGTGCTCCTCACTCTTATATCCCCCTGAGACAAGAGATTTATGCATTTTATTTCTGGAAAAATTCCTCTCGTGAAGCAAATTGACGATATTTGCGTCACGAGAGGAATGATTGCCGAGAGGCTAAAGACTACAGCCAGCAGAGGGAGCCATTTCCGCATGTTTTCAACTCGTGCATGGGGAATGGAGATCACACTTACAGCACAGCTCAGCTACAGGCACTAATTTAAACGGATGCTAAGCAATGTAAGTGTTTTAACTTCTCAAATTAATTTCTGTGAAAGTTAAGCTTCCAAAGGCATGAACTGAAAACGCGTTGTGAATGTATGCCGCGAATGTGTTCGCGATTACCTCAGCTCTCATCACGAGAGCTCATCAACTCATTTATGACGTTAAATGTAATCTGACTCCTAATCTGAGTCTGCTGTGAAACTCACGCGACAACTCAATCGTTATATTAAACAGACAAGTTCAGTATTTAATTGTAGGAACTCAGTCTCTGCAATCCAGTAGCGGTGGCTTTGGGAATGGCCTCACAGGGCAGCGAAGCATTCTGGGAATTGTAGTCTTTCATCCCCATGAGACAAAAATACCTTTTCTGTCTTTTCTCAGTCTAGAAAGCACCAAATTAAAAAATAATTTCACATTTCTACTACATTAATGACCCAGTTTAAATACAGATTCATCTTCCCAGCGCTGAAGTACCCCTTTAAGCAAAACATCTCAAATGTAGATTGATAGCAGCTTGTTTATTTGGTGTTTTCAGATTATCCGCACGTGAGAAAGAAAGAAAAGAAACCCGTATACTCTCCGGTTTTTACCTAACATGTCCAATCTGGCAACTATTTGCACGCGAGCTCTCTCGCGCACGGACGATCTGAAAAAAACAATAAACAAGTAAGCTGCATTTTATCAATCTCCATTTGAGATGTTCTGCTTAAACAGTGTCATTCAGCCTACATTTTAGACTTGTCTTTTTTCGTCAACGATTTTGCATGTTTATATAACGTTAGTCACAATGTAGGCCAGGGGTGGAGCGGGGGGTGGCTAATGGGGCTTAAGCCCCGAATGTTTTGTCAAAAGCCCCGAATCTTTTAGTAAAAAAATAAATAAATAATTTTGTTTTATTTCCTCTCAGTCTTTCAGACTGGAGCGGCAAAAAATTAAACAAAAGCTCCTTTACCGAGTGTGTGTGTGTGTGGCAGTCGGCAATGCTTCGCACACATAGACTGTCGCACATCACTCAGCTTGTTTGCCAATGCCAACTGCCAATAAAAACTAACGAAGAAGAATATACATCTTCTTCTTCGTCGTTGTCATCAGGGATTGGCGGGCTTTTGTATTTCACCGGCGTCGTAGTTAACTATAGTTAACATGGACACTACACATTTTTTTTAAAAGGAACACTAAACCTCACCGGCCAGAGAGAGATTGCGTCAGACGAACGTGTTACAGGTTTGTGAATCCGCTGTTGTAACACTTGAGTTACATGACTGTATTGCTGGCTAGCTAGAGTTAACGTTAGGTGTTACTTATTAATGCGAGACACGACAGGTGAAAACATAGTCAATTTTGAGATTTTGGGCCAGTTTACTCCCTTAACATGTAAGCTTTCATATGACACACTAAAAAAAGGCAACATTACACATTTAAGGTGGTTATTTCATTATATTTTGTCACCGTGCGCCTTTAGATTTCTACCTGAAATCATCCAAAGTTATTCTAACCGAGCTCCCGTGCCGTTTCCATTCCGAGAAGCATGTCATGCCTGGTATCATTATAAATCTCTCAGTCTCGCACACAGCGCTGTCTAATCCAAATATGGGCATTTCCTTTGTAAAACTAACCAACCGCGAAAGTTTGCAGCCGAAAACAACATCTGATTGGTCATGGATTCTGATGTAGCAAATTTGTCAGCTAAGCTCAAAGTAAACCAATCTGAACTCTAAAGACTAATAATGATGTTTACACCAAATTCCAATTTATGCGGGCTAACTTAAAAATAGCCAGATAATGGTTGCCTTTTCTATTTGCCAGGGGTTAAAATGAGTCATTCTTAACATGTTTGGTGTTTTGGATTCACTACAGCTGGAGAACAGTTAAATACCAAACAGGTTGTAGGCTCTACTGGGTGAATTTTTTGGCTGATTTTTTTTTTTTTTTTTTTTTTTACCGAGTAACTTATTTTCCCAGATAGTATACAGATTTTTAGGCATTCTATTATCTCAAACAGCCTGAAAAATAGTGCATTTAGCTGATGTAAATGGAAAAAAATCTCCCCGGGGGAGTATGCCCCTGGACCCCCCTAGGTTTGGGCTAAGCCCCGAATGTTTACATCGTCTGGCTCCGCCCCTGATGTAGGCTAACGTTACGCAGTGACTGTGATGTAGCCTAATCTGAAATACAAATAGGCAAAAACATCATAGCAAACACCATACTTCAATTCCTACTTCAATTCTCAAAAATATAAATATATAACTTATATTTTTACAAAATGAATAGCAAACTTTGCGTCACGGTTGGGTTTATGTTGAGAAGCACTTCTTTTTCCGTGGAGTTTTGGATTCATGAGATTTACATAAGAAGTAGGAGGCAAAGATGTTTGAGACACAGTATGTGATGTCCATGTACTGAACTCGTATTATTTCACCATGGCAAGATTAATTAAAATTTTCATTCTAGGGCACCTTTAAATCTCTGAAGATCTCAGCAGATGATTAAACAACTCCACAACGTCTCGGTTACATATGTAACCCTCGTTCCCTGAAGGAGGGAACGGAGACGTACGTCAGAACTGAACCGACTAATGGGATCTTACTTTAGAGACCAACTACTTCGAGCATCTAACAACGAGTCAATGAAATTTGGCATGCGATCACGCATTCCGCGCTCCACCCCGCAGCGCGGGTATAAAACAGGAAGTGGAATGGTAGATCAGCGCTTTTCCTGCTGAGGAGCCGAGAGGTGACCGGACTCCTAGTGGAAGCACAGCATCTGGCGATGGGACGTACGTCTCCGTTCCCTCCTTCAGGGAACGAGGGTTACATACGTAACCGAGACGTTCCCTTTCAATCGGTCACGTTCGACTTACGTCAGAACTGAACCAACGAATGGGATCCCTATGGAAAACGCCAGGATGCTGGCCCTTCCAGCGTCCTGCTTGAGCACACTGTACCGTCTAGTATGGTACGGAAGTCAGGGCTCCAAGCAGGGAGTACAGTCACTGCTGTTTCTGCAAGACTCACTCAGAATGACTATTGGATAATGCTGGGAAAGCGTGCCTACCTCAGAGAGAGGGTACGCTGCGGGGCCACGTCCTTCAGGAAGGAGAGGTGGCGTAATACACATAAGGACTAACCTGGCAGGGTAGTGCAACATATGGCAGTCTCTGGGGAGGTTCCAGCCTGATTGAAGGGGGGAAAGAACACACCCAGAGACGACAAAGCGGCTCTGTCGAGGGAAAGACACGGAGCTAGCCCGAAGGGTAGCTGGTACCGTGGAAGAATACACATATGGGGTTGCCGTGAGGGAACCGCTACATATGGAACCCAGCCTACAGCCACGTTTCACAAGCATACGGGTGCAGGCCTGGCGTCAGACGGTCCGCAACGTCTGACACCGGAGGGGTGACGGAGGAGCTCGACAGGGTTAGCCGGTTTCCTGGGGAACACAACTGGAGACAAATAGACGCACGTATCCGGCCCAGAGGGCGGGAGTGGCGTTTCGCAAGCCGACACTTAGAATGGGTACTTAACGCTCCTGGCCACTGGGGGCGAGGATGCGGGAAGATACCGGCTCTACAGGGTTAGCCGGTTTCCCGGGGAACACAACTGGAAACAAATAGACGCACGTATCCGGCCCAGAGGGCGGGAGTGGCGTTTCGCAAGCCGACACTTAGAACGGGTACTTAACGCTCCTGGCCACTGGGGGCGAGGATGTGGGAAGATACCGGCTCTACACATAAGCTATAGAATCTAGCAAACGTGTTAGGTGTCGCCCAGCCCGCAGCTCTACATATGTCTGTCAGCGAGGCGCCTTGAGCCAGCGCCCAGGAAGAAGCAACACTCCTATTGGAGTGTGCTCTTACACCGAACGGGCAAGGCACGTCTTGGGACTGGTAAGCCAAGACTATAGCATCCACTATCCAGTGGGCTAACCTCTGCTTGGAGACAGCCTTTCCCTTCTGCTGGCCTCCGTAACAGACGAAGAGTTGCTCTGAGGTCCGAAGGCTTTGGGTCCGGTCAACGTAAGCGCGAAGAGCGCGGACCGGACACAACAAAGCCAGGGCTGGGTCTGCCTCCTCCGAAGGCAGCGCTTGCAAGTTCACTACCTGGTCCCGGAAGGGAGTGGTAGGAACCTTGGGCACATATCCGGGCCGGGGTCTCAGGACAACGTGAGAGTTACCGGGCCCGAACTCTAGGCACGATTCGTTGACCGAAAGTGCATGCAGGTCCCCTACCCTCTTGATCGAGGCCAATGCCGTCAGGAGCACTGCCTTCATCGACAAGATTTTAAGCTCACAAGACGCCAAAGGCTCGAACGGGGGGCTCTGAAGTGCTCTGAGCACTAGCGCCAAGTCCCAAGAGGGTATCAAGGTAGGACGAGGAGGATTTAGTCTCCTCGCACCTCTGAGGAACCTGACGATTAGGTCGTGCGTCACCACGGACTTACCTTCTACTACATCATGGTACGCTGCTATCGCCGCAGCATATACCTTGAGGGTGGAGGGAGACAGCCTTCGCTCCAACCCGTCTTGCAGGAAGGAAAGCACGACACTAATCGAATACCTTCGGGGGTCTTCCCGGCGGGAAGCGCACCACTCAACGAACAGGTTCCACTTCAGAGCATAGAGGCGCCTCATAGAGGGGGCTCTAGCTGAAGCGATGGTATCTACGACAGCTTGTGGTAGTTCATCTAGAAACTCCGCGTCCCGTCCAGGGACCAGACATGAAGATTCCAGAGGTTTGGACGCGGGTGCCATAGCGTGCCCCGTCCCTGAGAAAGAAAGTCCTTCCTCAGGGGAATCGGCCAAGGAGGGGCTGTCGCGAGGAGTGTAAGTTCTGGGAACCAGGTCCGGTTGGGCCAATACGGCGCAACTAACAAGACCTGCTCCTCGTCCTCCCTGACCTTGCACAGAGTCTGGGGACAACAGCAAACAGCAACAGCAGGACGTCCGTCTCTGTGGTATGTACTGTATTTAGTGGCCTGTCAACATTTGTGTGTGTTTACTCGCAGTTTATGGGGACATGATTCGGTTTATGGACTATTGTATGCGACTAAACATTAGCAGTAACAAGCAAGACAGTTTTGCACGTCAGACTAGTGTAACGTTATACATAGAACAACAATGGAGTAACGTTAGCGATTTGAATGACGAAGCACGCTTTGTGAGAACGCTAGGTTTATGTTTAGGTGGTTTTACAATAAACAAACTGACACCTATAGTGGTCAGCTAAACAAATGTATTTAAACACACACCATAGATCGCATGCTCCATTGATAAATTAACTAACTAACGTACGCGACGATAGCCAACAACATAGACATTTGAAGCAGTTTTACTCACCGCCTGTTTCCAAAGCAAGACCGTGAACCTTTATTGTTGGGACTGCTCTGTCAAATACACACTTCTTTGGTAACTGTTGATTTGGTGAAGTCCTGCGACAGCAGTGACTGTGGACTGGACTGTGCTGAATGGACTGTGCTGAAGCGTTGAAGTCACTTGATGTCACCCATAGGAATAAAGTGGAGCGCGGCGCGTCATAAGTGTTCACAGACGACTGGATCTGCACCTGAGCGAGTGTTTATGGGCGTGCATTTCCTCTCTCGCTCAAGTCACGCGCGTGCACACCCTACCGGGAGAAGAGCCCGTACGGCCCATACAAGGACCTTCCTTTAATGTCTTCTTTTATCTTCAGTTGATTTCATCTAAAGCTGTGGCTGATGTCAGTTGTAGTTCTTGTGTTTTTCTTTCCTTTAGTGATTCTGCTTATCATCAGGTAACAGCTTATTAACAGCAGATGTTCATCATTAATGCTCAATCATCACTTAATTATCTCATTAACTTAACTTTACCTTTTAACACTCTGAGTGTGGACTCATATAAACACCAGCATTGTTCATTTAACATTGAGGATTTTGCTGTGTAGATGAAGCAAAATTGAAGACCTATGAAATACCTAATAAAATCTGCTCCTATTCTTCATCTTTTCAGCTTCAAAAATCCTACAACGGATGCTACTATGACTATTCTGGATATTGGGATACCGACGGGATTTGATGTTGAAGAAAATGATCTTAAAGAGGTATTATGATGATAAACTGATGCAGTGATGCCTCAATTTTATAGAAGAGGAATCTAACACACATCTGCAGATAGGCCATACATGTGATGCATTGAGTATTTTTTTCTAATTTTCTTACCCTCAGATGTCTTCAGGGAAGGAGAGATACATTCAGAAATATGAGAAAAATAAAGTGCTGTCAGAGCGAGGATCCCTCATCCTCTACTTGGACAAGGTATTTCAGCAGACTGTCACCAGATGATGTCAAAAAAGAGTAGTTTTCTTTTGATCTAAATTGAACCCTTAATGCACCACTAGGTAACTTTTGCTCTCGGGGTCCCCCTACAGTTTGGAAAAAATAATGTCCTCAACTACTGTCGTAAGCTCTGTCATCCTACATCAGGGGATGCCATCGCGCGTGCATTTGTTGACATGACAGCCCTGATAGCCCTGAACTGGTGATGCGCGGGTCGTCTCATAACCCGCGGACTCCGTATGTCTATTTAATGGTCGCAGGTGCGCGGCGGGTTGTAAAAATATATACAGTGGTGCGGGGCGGGCCAAATAACTTCATAAAAGTGGCGCCGCGGGTTAGTGCAGCACTAACAGTTCCCCTGAACACTGCAGGAGGAGTTCACATGCAGGTGTTCTTCTGGCGGCGCGTGTGAAATGTCTTCATCCCAGGTACAGTCAGTGGCATATGTTTCAGCATGTCATATGAATATAATTTCATGGGTTTTATTTTTCGCGATGCTCACGTTTACAAGCCAGCGTTTTACAGAATCTATATGATACTTCAGTTCAATGTTTGAGTGGTAGGTAATCACCATAACAAGCAGGACAGCATCGGTCGGGCACGCCTCCTTCAGCTCACGCCGACGAGCAAACGCTGGTCCAGTGTTGATCCTCGTCCTGCCTTTAATCCCATGACTTTTTCCTTTCCTCTTATTGCTTTCCTCCAACAAAACTTTTTCTTTCTTATTTTTCTGTGCTGCTTCGGACATGACTATATTATCCGAAGAACAAAGTTGGGCTCGCACGTCTGAATTTAAGGAAGTGTGTGTGTTTGTGGAAGTGACGTATATGCCGTAAAGCAGTCGAATTTTGTAGTTCTTTTTGTTCTTGGGTTACTACCCGAAACTCGAAGTTTAAAAGTATGATTAAAAACGATACAGACCCCATCAGTGTCACATGCCTGTCCTGTCTTGTGTGCACATGTGGGTTTTGTCATGTCTTGCATGTGCTCCTGTCATTGTCAGATCCCTCCCCCTTGTTATCTGATTAGTGTTGATTTCTCCCACCTGTTCCCTCTTGATTTCTTCCCCTTATAAGCTCCTTGTGTTTGTCAGTCTGTGTTGGATCCTTGTGTATGTCTCGTCTACGTCTCCCGGTTCCCTGTGATTCCTTTGGTATGTTTGAGTCTTTGGTTTATGTTTTATGATTATGTGTTTTTCCCCCTCGTGGGTTTTGTTTTGAGTTTATGTTTTATTTTTTAATAAATTATCATTTTCTGCACTTGAGTCCTCGCACCCATTCCTTTGTGTGAACGTGACAGTCAGGCTATGGCAGACGTGTCATTCAACGTATTGTAAGTCGATGTATCATCACAAGAGTCTTGAAAATATATTATGAAGGTTGAAAAGTTACCTAGTTCTTCTTTAAGGCCATGTAGTTCCACAGCTTTGGTACATTACATACTGTATATCAGAATCATATTTCACATGATACTTTAAGCAGAAGAGAAAGGACAAGAGCAAATAATGATAGATATTATTTAATTTACTGCAAATACAGTTAACAAATTTAAAGGTGTCATGAACTGGATTCAAAACATTTTTTTTTTACTGTTGTCTGAGGTCAATTAATGATGCTCATGTGTTTTTTACATTTAAAAACATCGTAACTAATATGTAATAGGCCATTTTCTACACTGGTTTTGAGGCTGTCTTCTGAACCCTGGGTTTTGATGGGCGTGCTGCACTGGTGACTTTGAAGTAAACGCCCACGGCGAGGATTGGATAAGATATGCATTTACTGAGCTTAAGCTCATATCTATCCCCCTTTCAGTTCATTTCACATGAGGGAGAGATTATTTGAAAGCGGCAACCGGACTGATTTATGGAATTACCTTTGTCTCAATAAAACTGAACGAAACTTTTTCAGAAACTATTAAAAAATATGCCATTACAAAAGAAGAAAAACACACTGAAAATGAAATAAATGAACTCAGTCGCACAAATGTAACAGGATATTCATTTGCTTCATTTTTTGTTGATGTTTTTCTAAGATTAGTTTTCGCAAATCGTGGATTGTGAATGCATTGCCAAAGATTTCACTTACGTTTCTCAGTTTTTCGTTTGCTGTTTTGACACAAACCTCTTGTGGGGGCGGGCTTAACAGTGATCTACTCTGATTGGATAAAGAGCTTTTGATGGACAGGTCCTCTCTGACCTGCGCATATTGGAATGATCTCGCGGTGCTGAGACATGGATGCAGTATCTGGCCAATCCATCCGGAACTCATGCCCTGTAGTTTAGGTTCTGACACTCATCACATGCCAGATGATTAATAAATTAATCTTATACATGTAGGAACATGTCTTATATTGCTACAGCTGGTCGTGGCTATTTATTTGCAGCTTGTGAACACGCTAGGGGTGTAACGGTACAGATTACAAATAACTGTACAAATAACTTAAATACAAGCAGCAGCACAAATAAATACTATTGAGCAAAGATACTAATAAAATGAACAATCCTTTTCATGTTTTTCAGGTAGGTCTAACATTAGTTTTTAGGTAGAAAAAATTTAATAAATAATCAAATTTAAAATAACTGCATATTTAACTGTTTAAATTAAATATTAATCCATATTAAACTTACACAAGCTATTCAATCAAAAGCAGTGTGTGATGTTCTTATATTTTCTTTGACATTAAAAAGAGTAAAGGTTGCTGCCCCTTTAATACCTAATATAGGGATATGCGTCGTCTTTCTCGACTGTATAAAGTTCACTAAAGGCATATACAGACTATGTCTGCTTGGATACTCATCAAGATGGACATGTTGACATACTTTTTTGTGTAAGTTTGTCCATTCCAGCGCAAGACTTGAAAGAGAACTCAATATTTGCGCGCTGTGAGATGTGTGCGTGCTCTTGGATGAGTGCAGAGACAGATTTTCACACAGCGCGCGCGCTCTCTGGCGAATATACCCAGGTGATGATGGCGAAATGACTGGTCATACGGCAGCACTCGCATGCACTGAACACAGTTTACAAAGAGAGACCGTTTTGCCCGTTTTTCTTTTTATTATCCCTGTTGTAGGCCTATCACTGAGGAGCCAGGACATGTATCTATCGACAGAAACATACATAAAAGCATGTTTTTCAAGTTACAACCCATATTAAAGATGCTACTGGCACCTTTTACACGGCACCCCCGCTCACGTCAGACCCCCAGGGTTGGGAAACGCTGCCATTGTGATTTATGTATTATGATTTACCATGATTTGAATATGGTCTGAGCATTTCTTGAGTAGATATTGCCCTTATTGCCACTTATTGGCTTAATATTCCATTATATTCAGTTATTTTCACCTTTTTAACAGTTATAGAGGCAAATCTTGTCCGATCTGTTTGTTTAGAGGCATATGACACATGTTCTGACTTGTTTTAAAGGGGACATTTGGTCAAGGTCACATCTTAAAATGACCCTGTTACAGCCATCCAGATGCAAAAGTTTAACTTTCTTTTTATAAGTATATTATTATAAGCCAATCACATCGTTTATAGAGTCGACTTTAGTAAAGTAAACTTTGTCACCATTTACTCACCCGCACCCATATTTTTATTCCACTCATTAACTCCTTTGCTACTTAGCAAATCCAGGTGTTTGGAACAAAATACGGAGCTGGACTTTTTATATTCTGAACCTGGACTTTCCACCTCTGACCCAGATTAAACAAAAATGAAGTGTGCACACTACAGGTTGTTGTGATGGCTAAGCATTATTGAACATAGCTCCTGTTAACAAGAATCACTGAAGGACAGAGAAACAGAAGAACTACAACTGACTTCAGCCACAGCTTTAGATGAAATCAACTGAAGATAAAAGAAGACATTAAATCTCTGAAGATCTCAGCAGAGGATTAAACAACTCCACAAACAACATTACCAGCTTCACACATTACTAACCAGACTGACTTTATTTCTGTCAGACGACTACAGAAGCTCTTATTGAGAATTAACAAGCCTATTGCTTCTATGCCATGTAATACCGCAACGCATGCTGGGAGTAAGTAGGTATAAACTTTGGTGGCTCCCAGCATGCATTGCTGCATGTCACCATTGTTGGGATTCATATGCTGATTATTGATGTTCATGTGTATGTCTAAAGGTTTTTTGTTTTTGTTTTTTTTATGGATTATTTTGCACAAAACAAAAAAAAGTGTTTTGGTAGATATTGTCACCAAAAGCTAGCCTGACAAGTCCCATGTTGGGTCTGAGAACACACCATTGACATTGTTCAATCTGAGGGGCGGGATAAACAGGTGTCTTTCAAATTCTCTCTGCACACAGTTGGATAGCGCTTCAACCAACCAGAGCAATGTAGAAGGGCTTAATATAATGGCGGCCGAGTTGCGTTTGCATGCTTCTAGTAAACACAGAAACTGGCGAACGGCGGACGGTCTTTCGAATCAGCTTTGACCGCGACTCTGGAAGACTTGGAGTTAAGCTTTTCTCTGAGAAACGAACAAAGAACGGCACTGAAGTCATTCTTAAAAAGGGAAGATGTGTTCGGAGTTTAGCCGACCGGATACGGCGAATGTTTAATCTATCAGCGAGCTCTGTTTCACCTTCGTTGCTCTGGTTGGTTGTAGCGCTATCCTATCGCGTGCAGAGGGAGTTTGAAAGACAACCGTTTATCCGCCCCTCAGATTGAGCTGTCTATGGTGAGTTTCCAGACCAAACATCTTGATGTGAGTCTGGCTGGTCAGGCTAGTCTAACAGCTGAGATATGCTTAAATATTCAGAAATTAAAATGAATGCAGTCAAATGTAAAATAAAACCACTGAAGTTTCTCATGGTTTTCATTTTTGATTAAGATAATGTGATTTTTTATTAAATAAAGCTAATAAATATAGCTATCCATCAATAGCAGTGAATTGTATTTGCGTTTTCTTGACGGTATTGTTAAATGTATAACATCAGCAGTCTGTAGTCCTTTTGGGATGCATATTTTTATGCATGTTATACAAACCAACAAAACTACATAATAGCTCAGAAAGACAGGGACTTTGAATGTGTATTCATTCGCAGAGATGTATACTCCAGGGTTCAGAAAGTAAAAGTCCTGCCATTTTTTATTCCACTCATGAACTCAGTCAGCTGATTTCACTCATTCATTATAAATCCTGGCTGAAAAACAAATCCAGGTGTTTGGAACAAAAGACAGAGCAGGATGGCAGGACTTTAACTTTCTGAAGCCTGGACTTTCCACCTCTATTTTGCAATGTGATATTTAATTTCAATTTGCTTTTATGTTTATTTGTCTCATTAGGTTTCTCATAAAGAGAATGAAACAATTACCTTCAGAATGCACAGGACAAATAAAGTGGGTCTGCTTCAACCTGCTGCAGTCACAATATATGAATATTACTCACCAGGTGAGGTATTTGTGCACATTTACACACACAAACACACACACACACTTTTGTTTGATTTAAACAAAATATTTTGAGATGTTTTTCTCATCTGCCACTATAATCGACAAATTATTCAATTTATTCAAATGATGTTTACCTGTCAGGTTTCTCATCAGATATTGTTATATAACATTTATTGAGTACTGCATTAAACGTGTGTGTGTGTGTGTGTGTGTGTGTGTGTGTGTGTGTGTGTGTGTGTGTGTGTGTGTGTGTGTGTGTGTGTGTGTGTGTGTGTGTGTGTGTGTGTGTGTGTGTGTGTGTCAGATACACGTTGTACAAAGTTCTACCACCCTGATAGGGAAGACGGTGCTCTGCACAGACTGTGTAAAGGAGACCTGTGCCAGTGTGCTGAAGGTATCCTGACTCAGAAACAACACTTCACAAACATTGCAATGCAATATTTAAAAGAGATATTATCATGTACTCTATCCTGTACTGTTTAAATATTTTATTTGGTTCCCTGCTGTCCACCAGAAAATTATTTGACCTTTAACACTAGCTCTTTTGATTTCCCAAAGCAAAGCAGTAATACGAATGTAGTAATATAGATACTATGAATCCTAAAGTTGTTGTTATATATACAGACAGGGGAAAAAAATGTGTGTGATTACAAGTGTGTATATGTGTGCATGATCATAAACTTCTTTAAACACAGGAAACTGCTCTTATCAGAAGAAAAATAATGTAAAAGAAGAGGAGCGTTTGGATAAAGCCTGTGAATCCGGCATGGATTATGGTAAACACATTCAGTTCTACATATTAATTTAAGATATTTACACTTCTCATGTTGTTCTAAACCTGCAGGATTCTGTTGTTGTTTTTTCTGTGGGATGAGAAGTGATTTTGTTTTTAATTTTATATACATAAGATGTGACGAGACAGTAGAGTAGATCAAGGAGTAGATAATTTGGCTTGTGCTTTGTATTTCACGTCTCCTGAAATGATACAATAGCTTTGTGAGAGGAACAGCTTTAGATTTAAGTTATTCACTGGCTAACGTTACGCAGTGATTGTGATGTAGCCTAATCTGAAATACAAATAGACAAAAACATCCATACTTCAGTTCTCAAAAATATAAATATATAACTTATATTTTTACAAAATGAATAGCCTTGTCAAATGACTATCGTTTTAACTTATATGGTGGAAAAGGTGACGTTTGCTAGAAAGATCTAGTGAACGATCTAAGCAAAGTATCTATGGTTGTATTTTGTAATACTAAATAATATTAACCTTTGTCATTAGACACACTATTTAGTTTTGTATGGTTCTTGGTAGGGGTGACCGCTAATAGTCGAAGATTCGATGCATCGATATGCAGGACCGGATTCGACCACTGATCGAATCTTCGCGGCTGTTATGAAATGAGGATCATACCATTTTGGCTATATAGGGGTCCTCAATATTAGTGTTATAAAGACTTGTCGCGGCGCTGAGCGATCGCCCCTTTAACGCCGCATTCACACGGGGGCATAGGCGTTAACGCTTGACGGAGGTCGTGGCTGAAGCTGGGTGCTGACGCGATCGTCATAGTGACAACAGTCAATCACATTAACTTGCCGCTTGGACAAAAACACAACACAAAAAGCGTATTTCCTTGTTTGTGAAATCATACTGAAGAACAATTTGTAGAAAATTGATTCAGATCATATAAATCAAAGGGGTATTGAATTACAGTGAAAGGAACCATGATACATATAAAAGGATTCAAAATTAATATTTAACACTTTATCAACTATTCATCCAGCGATACGCTGATATTAGAGTACATTATCAATCCTGAATCGGGATATTACCTGTTAGAATGGCAATAATATCAATTTTATGTTCACTGTTTGTGAGCTTAGGTAACACAATCGATCAGTTTGAGGCAGTAACTTATAAACACATAGCCAAAGACACTTGTATATATGAAAAAGGTCAACAAAAGTTTATTGGACTATTCTAAACACACAGCAACTAACAAAAACACACATTCATAGTTACTGGGTAACGGATGTTTGTTAATGGAAAGGAGTGAAGTCCCGATGATTTCTTAACCACAACCTGAGAATCAATATACTAGCAGGTCAACCTCAGTTTTTTCGCTTAGATATGATTTTTACCAGTTCAGCCAGAATGAAGAGCCATGTACTTGCGTTTGAATGCTCCTACGAGCATGGGTTCCTCTTAGGCCGGAGACACACTGCAAGCGTGGTGTGAGTGTGGCGTTTCTGCTGCGTGTCAGCCGCGGGGAGGCTGCCTGGCATTTTCTCTGTTTTTGCACACCAGAAGCATGTCTGACGCGGTGCTCCCTGTACACTGCTGCTGCTATTAATGTACAGGGAAGCCCTATACTTCATGTGAAATATAAATATATTGCCTATTGATACAGCAAAGACAACGTCGGCAGTAGCCTATTGGCCATACATATCTATGGTATTGACGGCAAAATAGGCTACAGAATATTTCGTTCTGTATTGACAGGTTTAATATTTCAAAATCGATAATTATGTTGTTTTTTATTATTACAAGTAGGCCTATATCTGCATTTATGTTAACCTACAGACTTTCAAACGTTTGTCATTTATTATGTCATTTATTATGTATTCGTGTCAAAATGGCATATAAACATCTTTTCCTATTCATTTTTTCATTTCATTTTTTTTCCTATTCGTTCTAGAAAGGCTTCCAACATGCTCGCGTGTCGCGTGAAAAATAGGCATCTCTTCTATTTGAAGCATGCACGCGTTTTCCGCGCGAGAGCCGTGCGTGTGACGCAGGCAGTATGCAAGCACTAACCGGTTAACATGGGAGCCGAAATAAAAATGGACACGCCACGCATCCGAGACGCTCACGACACGCTTGCAGTGTGTCCCCGGCCTTAGCACGGCGTTGCTCGGCTGGTGGTCAGTTGTTGTGGTCAGAGGGATGAATAGTTGGTTTTGCGGGGTTGAAAAGCTGGATCCTGGATGGCGTTAGCTGGTTGTTACGCGTCGGGCATCTCTGTGGTGCCACTGCGCGGACTCCAGGAAGTTTTCTACGGCGAGGTTCAGACAGAGTTTTGGAGTGTGGTGATGAAGAGCTCTGGGTGTCTCGGAGGACGTTGCGCGCAGGCAGAAAAGGCCCGAACGATCAAAGCAGAAGTCACCGCAAAACCATTGCAGTTAGTAAAGAATGAAGCAAAACAAAAAGCAAAGATATCTTGTTTGCCCGGGAGTTTTAAACAGGCCCCAAGGTCCCTCCTTGGGGGCGTCTCCGGCTTCTCCTGTTCATGCATATCATTAGTGTAATGTCTGATTAAACACTTTTAAGGACCCAACTTTCCTATTGTGATCACAGTACATTTTACACAAATTTACCTTGCATCAAAATGATGAGAATCATTTATCCATCACATAGACATCAAACAGCTTGCTATTCCCATGATGGGAGTAGGAGATAGTAAAGATTCATATGTAATACATGTCTCACATACAGATAAACTTTACAAGTTACATAAAAATATACATAATACCTTAGTATATGTTTAAGTCGCAGCTGGGTGGATTAAATCATGTTATTGAATCTATGGTTTAAGTTTACTCCTCATGTCTGCATTGGTGTGAGGTCTTTGTGTGATGTTCAAAGAGCCTTTGGAATGCGCGGGTCAAGAAAGGAGGTGCACGACGAGGTGTCCTGTATAGTGTCTAGGTGGATTCTGGGCCTTTGAAAAGCTCTCAGCAACTCTGTGTCCCGATAACGATTTGAATTTATGCCTGTCGGTATTAAATGAGTTCCTTCTTCGTGAGGATCTACTCACTGTTATGCTTGTAGAACAAAGAGGAAACATGTCATGTGACTGATCTTGTCCTTGTGCTGGTTTTGAGATAACACAGGTAAAAGGGGAGAGCTGTTGTCTCTGGGCCAGTTGGGTATCTTTGATTAGTTTTATGATCGGTTCAGGTTTCGGAGAGGGGGTCTCTGGAAGGCTTTGTTGTGTCGACTCACTGCTGGAATATACATATTCCTATAAATTCCACGAAATGCCCCAGAGCTGTCATTTTAACAACTGCCCTCCTCTAAAACAATGGGTTACAATATTATGACTTCATTCTCGAAGTCTGTGGATTTTCTTTTCTTCCATCTGTGGCCCTAATATTCTATCATTATTATATATAGCCTTATAGTCCATGGGGAACTGTAAATTATCTAATAATAGCAACAAACATCTGAAAATCATCTTTTATCCAAAATGATTGAAATTAATGATCACAAATGTTTTAATAATGACAGTGGGTCTAGTTATATGCAATAACAATGCACAGTGGGCAGTGGAATAACTATTGGTTTCTGTTTGTGGTGACATGCTGACTGACATAAGAGATGAGATTAAACAGATCCTGGAATTTAGCCTGGTCTGGAGCAGGCTAGCTCCACAGAATTAATATCCATGGTAACTTATATTAAACATCCTACTGCCAACCTATCCAGCTTTAGTGCACCCGGATCACAGATAAACTGAACCAGGATCACCAAGATATCCCAGCTTAATCCCTTATCATAGTTGTGTGTAATAGGCTTGAGCAATGTATCATATTTTGATTAAAATTATTAACATAATTACTGTTAAGTGACCTGATGAACTATTATCATTCTGAGACCAATTGCTAATTGCATGAGTAATTTGTTGACTTTACATTATTAATTACAGCAGCTCTGTACATTATTGCGTTAGACACTCAGTCATCAAGAATCAGTGTATGAATCTCAACAATGGTGACAAACAGCATATCAGATACACAGATCAACTCTGAACATCACAAAACAAGCTACTAAAAAGTCACTTAAAACAGTCAAAATAAAAGAAAATGGTAGAATAAAATACATAATTGGAACAATTCACCTTATAATTTATGCATGCTGGGAGCCATGTGTGAGTTTTGATTGGTGCACCCAGAATGCACTGCAAAAGCTTTTTAATGGCCACCATTGTTGAGATTAATACACTGATTCTTGATGTCTCTGTGTAAATTATATCAGTGTTTTAGCACATGAAAATTGTCAAAAATTCACCAGACACCCCAGATCACATTTTCACAAATAATGCGGCTAGACAAAAGTCAAGAGCTCAACTAAAGCAAACACTGATCTCCATAATGGTGACTTAAAAATGGTGACTCTTTCCTTCAGTGATTCTGCTTGTTAACATCAGGTGTTCATCACTAATGGTCAATCATCACTTAATTAATCTCTTAATTATCTCATTAACTTTAACACTTCTTCAGAGTTACTTTAACACTATTGAGTGTGGAGCCAAATAATTTAACACTTGGGTCTTTGCTGTGAGTAAATGCTATTTTAAAACTTTTGACCTGAGCCTTACAGCTCTACACATAGATAACGATATAACACGTATCATTGACAGTTTATAAAGTCAAAGTGGAGGGGATGGATCTGTCAAAAGTAGCTGACATATATAACGTGACGGTGGTCAAGGTGCTGAAAGAAGGTACGGTTCAATATTCTCTCCATGTTTATTCACTGATAATGAAATAGGTCTGATTTGAAAAGTATTTCCTAAACTGTTCTGTCCTATAGGCACTGATGATAATGTTGAGGGCAAAGTCAGATCATTTTTGGGTCATCCCAATTGCAGACAACATTTGGCATTGGTAGAAGGCAAGACGTACCTTATCATGGGCAAATCTATTGACCTGCCAAACCTTGGAGGAAGGTAAGTGTCCACTGTTTTTCTGCATAACAGGATTGGCCTGAGCTTTATATGTTTAAAGTATATAGAGTGTTGTTCATCATTCATGGTTGTTGTTTTTTTTCTGTCATAAATCTTTATTTATAAACTAATATAATTACCCACATACCAACATTGTGTCGGCCCAGATCTGGCCCATATCTGGCACATGTGGAATATGGATCTGGCCCACATGTTGCGATGAATGACGGCCAAAATGAGAAGAGGGGCGGCAGTGGCTCAGTGGTTCATGTAGATTGTCTACAAACCAGAAGGTTGGTGGTTCAATCCCCGGTTCCACCTGACCAAGTGTCGAAGTGTCCATGAGCAAGACACCTAACCCCAGCTGCTCCCGACGAGCTGGATGGCGCCTTACATGGCTGACATTGCCGTCGGTGTATGAATGGGTGAATGTGAGGCAAAAATGTAAAGCGCTTTGGATAAAAGCGCTATATAAATGCAGTCCATAAATGCAGTCCATTTCACTCTGTTTGCCAGGCGGGACCATGCAGGTCCTAAATGGCTCTGCTGGCTAAAAAACGTCCCGCTAGCGGGACGGTAACAGTTAAGGGGTTAAGGGTACAGCCCCAGTGACGGCCACTTGTACCTTAAAAGGTACAATTTTGTACTCTTTTTTTTTTGTTGTTTTGACAGTGTATATCAGAGCTGCCAACTCTCACGCATTGGCCGTGAGACACACGCATTCACACGCTCACACACCACACCCTTGATTTCTCACGCTGAAGTGTCAACCCTGTCGGTCAAATGCCTGAAAGATAAGTTTATCTATAGATCTACCTGATGAGCCACTCGTAATCGATTAGTTATGCTTTCGGTGAGGGGGTTCAAGATAAATGTGCAACTAAATAAGAGTAGCGCGACCAAAAGCTACATTCTGTTTTGAGTTCTGATGAGAACGAGCAATGAGCGAAGCGCAAAAGCGTCGCTAGCTAACTATGGTCGCAAGTTCCATCATTAACGTTAACCGAGTCGGTGTTTCCCGAAACATTGTTCCAACAAACGTTTGCAAACTGCATCACAAAGTTGGTTGGAATGACAGCTCTCGACCTGTGATTAGAAGCAGAGTGTCTTGGTTTCATGACATGTGGACTTAAATGTCCATTTTTTTAACGAAACAATTCGTAACGAAAATAAATAGTCAAGCAATGCGCACGCGAGCAGCTCATGACTGGAGTCTCAGAGCGGTTCTGTTTGCGCTTCATCACTGCATGTGCTGTGAGTAACCTGCATCATCTTTAGCCTAATCCTGACTCCTGAGTATCTCATTTAACCTGTTAACTGTCACTGGCCCACCGGTGGGCCCATTTGCCACTGTATGTTTAAAACAATTATATCCTATATTTATCCTGATCTAATATTGACAAATTATACATTTATTTGAAAGCTTACAAACTCAAGATTCATCCTGTGAAAACTGTTTTGAAATCAGACCTAGCGTTACCATGGAAACGGTGCTGTAAATTATTCTAGTGGGCTCCTACCCAAGTGGTGTACTACTTTATAATAAAAACCTTTTCTTATCTTGACAAAACACATATCGTTGGAAAGGCCTGAGTCTCACGGTTCTATATCTGAAAACTGTTTTGTGATATTTGGACAAAAATATATTAATTTGACACAGGAAATTGCACTTTAAAAAATCTAATGGAATTCCAATGACACCCGGTGGCTATTTGTGGTACAGCACCTAAACAAAATCTCACGGGAACTTCAATTTTTGTGATATCAACTTCAAATTTGGAACACAAATTGATTAGACATATGGCTTTGATTTGATAGTAATTTTAGAGTACAGATTATTTTGTAACATATATATTTTATATTAAATATTAAATATCTAGTACAGTATATTTGATTTACAATAAATTTAAACTTCCATAACTTTTTTATACTTTACTTTTTTAATAATCTGCTGTGTGTCTTCTTTAAAATGAGACCAAACTTATGGTTATATTCCAAAGCGTTCTTGAATTGCAACCATTTAAGTTTGGATAGTGAATTTTCATGTGTATTTTCCAAAAAGGGCGTGACAGTTAACAGGTTAAGTTGCATACATTTTGTTCTTGCACTGATGTTAAATTTGTAGCCATTTTGCACTTTGACAGCCAGTTTAAGATATAGGCTTTTTAGAAATTTAGATATTTCAGAATTTTGTGCAATAATTATGACAGTTTTTCCCATTGAAATGACTGGGAAAAAGTGTTCCAATAAACCCGAATTCACCCAATACTCTTTGAAATCATAATTACATTCTATTATGTTGCTTGGAACCCCAAATATTACAACATTCTTCATTAACAGTTATTCAGTTATTTGTAACAATCTCATTGTAAAAAAAGAAGAAGAATAAAGTAGTTTCAATATAGCTAGCTACTTTTTGAAAGTAGTGCAGCTACTTTTTCATAAGGGTAGCTTGAATGTAACTTAACTACTTAAAGTAGTTTTACTACAAAACATTTTTTTTAGATCAGCCACAGCAAAAAAAAGAGCCGCACAACAGACAGGACAGACAGATTTTTTCCTTTTTTCTTCCCTGTAAAAGTATGCTGTAGGTTGATAATGTATAATCAATTTGTTCTATTTAGAGAAAATCATGGCTCTAGTCAGGGGGCGTAACTTCAGTGCAACCCTACTCACATCGCAAACGGGCCACTGGCGACAAAGTGGCTCCACATGATATTGTGACACTCACATTTCAAATGAAATGCACTGGTTTCAGATTCGAAAATCACACGGCATTCGCACTCAACCGCCACACTTAGGATACTGACCACCTTTTCATCAGAGCATGTGAGCGACGCAGACTGGTGTGACGCTGCGCTAGATATTTCGTTGTATGCCAGTGCTCTCCACTCACACTTCCCTCTAAAATGTGAATTGTTTGATTTAAAAGTAGCAATTTCAAGCTTTCTTTAGACATGTGTTTCATGTTTATGTCATGTGATAAGTATTTAGTTTTTATTTTACAAAAGCACAAAGTTTTGTTGTTATTGTAAGTTGATTATAAATTATGTCTCACATTTATCTGTATGACCAAAAATGATATCCGCTATCATGACTAGTGAGGAAAAAAAAACATCAGAACTCGCCGGCGCGATTGACGAGCGTAACGAAACCTCTTGCCTGTTTCCGGGGCCTTCCAGTAAAGCTGAAATGATAGGCTAAGTCTGGTCGTTTTTAATACATTTCTTGAATACATGTTTTAATTAGGCCTATAGATAGTTATTATATGTGTGCCTTTAAAGCAATAGGCTATGCTATATTTTATAAAGTGTAATAAATGTAACTTGTCTGGAGTGCTAAATTGCAGAGCTGGTGCAAACGTGTCCATATTGATATGATCAGATCAGACGCTTTCTCTTTAAAATGTCGAATTTGTTGTTGTTTTTTTTTTTTTTTTTAATAACACAGCACATATTCACATATAGGCGATTCATCTAAACGGCGTCGGGATGTTCATTAACGTATAATGCTGTGAAGTTAGCCAGTTTTTTTTTAACCCCAAAGCAAAGTATGATCAAGAATACGAGCGTGTGTGTTGGAGAGAGAGATGCACGCAAAAAGAACTAAACCAAACTAGGCTACTGATTTTAGTTGGTCTAAATCATGGACGGCCAACTAAAATGGTCTAAATCAATTCCATTTGTAGCCTTCAGTAAATTAAATAGCTCAGTATTTTTTTTCTGCCTGTATTGGGCATAAGATTAGTAGCCTAATGAATGTGTGCATATTGTGAATTAATTTAATAAACGTAGTTACCTTTCACAGTAGCCTTCAATAAATTAACGTGTCTGCCAAAATGATTCATAAAACATAAATATCACTTAACCAGATTTACTTTCATCACTGATGAAAATTGTCCCTGACATGGTTTTTAAGCTATTGTTATCAATTTTTTTTGGTCTTCAGAACATATTAAAATGCACATTTGTAGATCATAGAAATCAAAATTTTCTCGGGGGAGCATGCCCCCGAACACCCCTAACTACCGCACATTTGGAATCTCAGTGATTATAAAACCGTGCCTTTATTATGATTAAGGGATGTAGGTCCTATACAGAATAAGGCCTTAATATTTCATTTATAAGTAGCAATAAACAGCCAATATCGCAATATACAATTGGACCCTAAACTAAAGTGTTACCATTTTTGTCATATCCTCACTGGGCCCGTCATTACTAAGTTACGCCGCTGTCTCTAGTGCTTTAAAATTGTGTGTGTCTATAGGATGTATATACAAACCGTCATATAGATGCAAAAAAACAAACAAACAATAGTACCCCATTCAAATGCTGATGCATATATAGAGAGCGCTGTTATTATTATTATTTATTTGTTTATTTATTTTTGCAATTTCTGCTTTGTACGGCAACATTTTGGTTGGCACCACCAAATCTCACTCTAAGTTTTTTTGAAAAGTTGGCAGCTCTGGTGTATATACAATATTGATCATACATGTCTCTTAAGACTAGCACATATGCATTATAAGTCGACCCAGAGATCGGTATGACATCGCCATAACGATCCACCATCCTGTACGTATTGGATCTGATCCAGCTACGTCATCGTGCTACAGGCTGCAGCGAGGGGTGTCTCGTTTACCTCAGCTCTCATCACGAGAGCTTATTCAGCTCATTCATCACGGTTAATATAATCTGACTCCTGCTGCGTTTGTGCCATGACACTCCCTCAGCAGCTAAATCACATTATATTGAACACACGTTCAGTTTTTATTTGTATTGTCTGTTCTCTAACTGAACTGATTTTCTGAAAATGAACGATGTGGGAAATTGATCCAGTGATCCAGTAGCGGTGGCTTTGGGAATGGCCTCACAGGGCAGCGAAGCATTCTGGGAATTGTAGTCTTTCATCCCCATGAGACAAAAATACATTTTCTGTCTTTTCTCAGTCTAGAAGGCACCAAATTTAAAAATAATTTCACATTTCTACTACATTAAGGACCCAGTTTAATACAGATTAATCTTCCCAGCGCTGAAGTACTCATTTAAGGGGTTAAAATATGAATATATTAAAAACGGATGTTCACCAAAGCCAGTCACTATAAAGTAACCATCATGCAGGAGGCCATATTTGACAAGAACACCAAAGATTTATGACAAGATCATGTTTTTTTGGTCCTGTTTTTAAAAGACACCATTTGTTCGTGTGAAACTGTATGTGTATTAAAAATGTATGAAACCAGCATATATATATATATATATTTATCAATTCCATACCCTTAAACTAAAAATGATGCATGTGCTTTGTAAATGGATAGAGTTTTAGTAGATGTTGTATGCTTTGTCTTCTCTGTTCTGTTGTTTTAGTCTGCAGTATATCTTTGGAGAGCAGACCTGGGTTGAATACTGGCCCACAAGAGAGGAAAGCCAAACTGAAGAATACAGAGATCAGTACATCGGCATCTCTGTAGTCGAGAACAACCTCTTCAAAGACGGATGTGGTACATAATTGTATAAACATTTGTTGATTACAGAAAATTAAACATTATCTCTTTGAGTACTATCAATAATGCTTACAAATATTGTTTAAGCCAAAATACTTTGTAATTACTTTGTTGCAAAAACAGATTGATTGAATGACACTTGAAAATATTTTGAACTCTTTACTAATTAATCATTGTGTGATATACAATGCCTGGAAAACTTTTTTTTTTCTTTTCTTCAATTCTGAATTTCAAATCCAACAATAGAATTTGTTTTGTACAATATTTTGAATCTGTATCCCATTTTAAAAACCATACAAGATATTGCAGGAGAATTTCTGAATAAAACAACCATCATTCAGTTTGTGAATCTAAGAGACATGTGTTAATCAATGCTAAACATTATTTCAAATTAATAAAACAGAAATATAAATGAAATGAGTCTTAATTCTTGAATTTAGAGAGAAAATCACTGTGGAATATTACGAGAATGTGCTCATTTTAACTGTAATAGGCAGGTTTCATATTAGATCAAGTCAGGATTAGGCCTTAGATCAGTTAGGACATATAAACAAGACTTGAAAAAAATGAAACTGGTGTGCATCTTGATACAAAATAACAACTGCCATATTTTAAGATATATAAGTTAAAATTGCTCAAACATGCATTTTAGTCTGGGACTTAACCCCTTAACTGTCACGGACCCGCTAGCGGGGCATTTTTCAGCCAGCAGAGCCATTTAGGTCCCGCATGGTTTAGCCCAGATGAAGTGAACACTGCTCAGTGTGCACACTACAGACTGTTAAGTGTGAAACGGATTTAGTGTCAGAGTTAATGAGATAATTAAGTGATTAATTAAGTAATGATTGAGCATTATTGAAGACACCGAATGATAGCAATCAGCATTACTGAAGGACAGAGAAACACAAGAACTACAACTGACTTCAGCCACAGCTTTAGATGAAATCAACTGAAGATAAAAGAAGACATTAAATCTCTGAAGATCTCATCAGAGGATTAAACAACTCCACAAACAGCATTACCAGCTTCACACATTACTAACCAGACTGACTTTATTTCTGTCAGACGACTACAGAAGCTCTTATTGAGAATTAACAGAGGTTTAGATGTTGATGATTTATTGAAAATAATAGTTCTGTTTGAAGTCACCATTATGGAGATCAGTGTTTGCTTTAGTTGGGCTCCTGATCCTTGACTTTTTAGCATACATTTTTCTCTGGTGGCTGTAACTGTTTTTTACAGTGAGAATGAGACGGGTAGCTGCAACTTGGAGTAATGGGCGTGGCAAGAGGTAGGGGTGTGGCAGGAGGTGAGAGGTTTCTCATTGGTCAAAGGAGCTTCCTCCTGGCGACTGCGTTGGCCAATCAGCAGTAACCTTAGTTTTACTATAGTATGAATTAGTGGAGGAATGAGTTTTGACTTGAACACAAGCCTTTGATGACAAATTCAACTGATGTTTTAAAAAACTTAATTGTAAAAATGACTATTGAATAAATGTTTTTTTTTTTTTTTTGGATAAAATGTTGTTTGTTTTGCTTACTTGATTAATGTCACTTAAAAAGCGGTTTTACTTCATTTTATATTACATGGTGAGTGTTTGATCAAACGCGTATATGTATGCCTTTATACAGCAAAAACATTTGCTGTACCATAGTTATAAAAATAATATTACTTTTAGTTTGTATGTAGCCTACTTTAAATGAAAGTACAAAATTAGTATGACTTTAATAGTGTTAGGAGACATTTTTATCTTTAAAATAATAATTTGTTTTTAAATAATTTTTTATTTTATTATTTAGTTCAAGTAGAGACATTTCAAGTATAATACAATAAAAATGATGAATACAAAGCATTGTAAATACAGCTCAACATGTGTAAATCAGAGAATAACAATAACAAGTATAAAATGAACAATACAAATAAATACACAAATACTAAGTTTATGATAATATTTAAACTCAATAATTACATTTACAGCAATGAATGTTAATTTTTTTTACAATGCACTTAAATTAATTTAAGTTCATGCATCTATTTTCATGTTGATTAAAAAAAAAGTCTACTGACAATGTCTGACATGAACAACATTTCAACAATTACAAATATTAAAATACAAATATTACTTCTACATAACTTTTCTTGAGTTTATTTAAAGCTTGTTGCAGTAGTATATTCCTGCACAACCGGAGGCTGCAGTTTCAGGACCGCAATTCTAGGACCCAGGTGGTTTAGTTAGTAGCCTACATAGTATCAAGATATTTAATCTCAGGAGTATATTTTATGTGATTTTTTTATATTCAAAGTTCATCAGAGGTTAATTACAAAGTGTGTAATGCCTGCTATGATACACAATTATACATTTAAACAAATTAATTTACACAAAATATAAATGAAAAATGTATATCAAGCTTTAAAAAAAAAGTTGAGTACCTTAAATCTTATTTTCTCGAATTATACTCTATATTGATTAACCTCCTTAAGTTTAACTAATTAGTTCACTATCAGGTAAAATAAAGATGGAATCAATAGGCTATATGCAGTCACTAAATTACAGTCAGATATTTTAAAGGTTGTAGAGAGGCAAGACAAGACTCAAGAATGATTGAAGAATATATATTTATGTCATTTTTGCAATAACAACAGCACCAAAAAGACCCCTTTTTTCATCAGTTGCTGCACAGACGGAATGGATATCCGATTTAACACTTGAGCACTGTTAATAATAATAATAATAATAATGCATTTTATTTAAAGGCGCCTTTCATGACACCCAAGGACACCTCACAATGAAAATACAGAACACTGCACAAAACACACAACGAACACTCCGCATATACAATAGATAGTATGTAAAAAAAATAAAAAATAAAAAAAATGAAAGAAAAGTGCAGTCAAGACTCAGTAAAAAACATTATAAAAAAGCCTGTATAAAAAGATATGTCTTAAGACGCGTTTTAAAAGTCAATAAACAATCGCTGTTACGAACATCAAGAGGAAGGGAGTTCCATAAACGGGGGGGGGGCAGCATAACTAAATGATCTGGCACCCATGGTAGTTAGTCGAATCCGTGGTACCACAAGAGAAATTGAAGATGAAGATCTGAGAGCACGTGATGGAGTGTAAACATGGAGAAGATCAGTAAGGTATTGGGGTGCAAGATTATGAAGTGCCTTGTAAGTAAGTAGCAAGATCTTAAATTCAACTCGATATTTTACCGGAAGCCAGTGCAATTGCTGAAGAACTGGAGAGATGTGCTCAAAAGAAGGTGATCTAGAAAGAACACGTGCTGCAGAATTTTGAACCAACTGAAGCTTATGTGGCAATTATAAATGAATGTTCGCAGAGGGGTTCAATACCTTTCTACAGGACGCCAGACCTGGATATAAATAGACCCCGAAATAAAGATTTACATAAACACCAACTACGCCACCCCGAGTGATCTCATTCCCGGGGAACAATCCTTAATAATTGTGAGCAAAGCTCACAGGTTCGTTACGGCTGAGTCAGGTATCAGACATGGGTTGAGTACAAAAAGATAACTTTATTTAAAACCCATTAACGATTTCAACACACAAACACTAATCAAAAAGGACAACAACAAAAAAAATACCACTTCAGAATTGGAGGCGAACACTCCCAAGCAGGATGAACACAGCGATCATACGTGCACACTCACACCACAGCACACCTCACTGTGAACACGGCACTCAGGAAGGAAACCCACCACCACAACACAGGAAGATGCTGGTCATCTGCAGCTAGCTGCCTCAATTCTGAAGGGAAAAAAAATGAACATCAAAAAAAGGACAATTTAGAAAAAAACAAAAACAATCATAAATCATACAAATGATGGAAAACTAAATTCACAAGAAAATAACTAAATTCACAAAAACCAGTCCAACCCATCGGAGGTGCCGCATTCAACAACCACACTTATTGGTGGACTGGAAACAAATCACAGAAAAGATAATTTGAACCACACACACAATAAACCACTTGAAAATCAGATTAATAAACAGATATGCATATAAACAACGTACATCAAAATAAACATATAAAGCAATATAATTTAATTGCAACCAAAGTAAACACAAAGACAATCAAACGACTGGTGACAGTTAAATGGCTGACTGTTTATTGCAAGCCATTCATGGCTTTGAGTCACTTTTGTTACTCACGAGTGTTGAGTTTCACTAAAAGTCGAAGCACCACGTCACAGGCCCAGAACGGCGGGTCAGCTGATCCTGTACCACTGAAAATGCTACAGACATGCACATGTAAAAAAAAGAATGAAACGCTATGGTGCAGCGAACCCCTCAAACTGCAACAGACGAGTGGATACGCCGATTTAATGCAGCAGTGGATCGCGCACTCGCTCCCCTCATGTCCCAAGAGCAATAGAAATCAGTATAAAAGTGCCGATGATGTAAAGCAGAGCAGAAACGCAGAATTCAAACGACCGTTTGGATAAGACCAAAAGCCCACTGCAACGTCCTTTGCACGTTGACCTAAACCTGTAGTTTAAGACAGCATAAAACAGGTTTAACGTCCAAGCCCCCAACATTGATACACTTAAACCAAAAACCCAAGCCTACCTGTTATTTGGCGACTCATATAACACAGAAAATGCGGGTTGCACGGGTTTCCATAGAAACGGCTGTTGCCGAAGGCATCCCGAAAAGCTCCTCAGTCCACCCTTTAACGAAATAAAACCCTGAAACCCTGTATGCTGGCCAAACAAAACAGATCACAACGCAATCTCGGACAGCAGTTCCTACCTCTCAGACGTACACACACGCCCCGCCGGAAGTACGGTGGCTTGCTCACAAACGTGGAGGAAGACGCACACACATAGCGTCATTGTGACCACTCTTATATGCTACCAAATAAGGAGACTCCTCCTACCAACAACGTGCATACTGCTACACTTACATAGCAATTTCAAAGGAACACCTGTGAGAAGAGCATTGCAATAGTCTATACGTGAAGTGACTAATGCATGAATAAGAACGGCTGTATTATCAGTTGACAGAAAAGGACGGAGACGATTGATATTACGCAAATGGAAGTATGCAGTCCGTGTAATATGATTAATATGAGTGTCAAAGGATAGTGTGCTATCCATGATAACACCCAAACTTTTAACCTGTGAGGAAGGACAGATTGCGTTATTATCAATGTACAAAGAAAAACAATTAGCTTTTGATAAAACGGATCTAGTGCCAACAAGTAAAGCCTCGGTTTTGTTACTATTTAGTTTCAAAAAGTTGGCTGAAAGCCAATCTTTAATTTCAGCTAAACAGCTGTTCAACGATGGTGGTGGAAAAGAATCAGTTGGTTTGGCAGACAGGTAAAGTTGGGTGTCATCCGCATAACAATGAAAATGAATACCATGTTTTCTCAAAATGGAACCAAGAGGAAGCAGATAAATAATAAAAAGAAGTGGGCCCAAAACAGAACCCTGGGGAACACCAGAAGTGACTGTAGATGTTCTTGATTTAAAACTTTTTAATTGAATATGCTGAGTGCGTCCCGATAGATATGACCCAAACCAAGACAGAGCCGTGCCAGCAATCCCAATAGACGCTAACCTATCGAGAAGAATCTTATGTGAAACAGTATCAAAGGCAGCGCTTAAGTCAAGAAGGACAAGTATGGTTAACAGCCCAGAGTCAGCTGCCAGCAATAAATCATTGGTTATCCTGACAAGAGCAGTCTCAGTGCTGTGATGAGGACGGAAGCCAGATTGAAATTGTTCATACAAATTATTTTTTAAGAGATATTCATGAATTTGAATTGAAACACACTTTTCCACTACCTTAGAGATAAATGGTAAATTTGAAATTAGGCGGAAATTATCAAAATTAAGTGGATCAGACCCTGGTTTCTTAAGTATGGGAGTAATAATAGCAGATTTAAGAGATGGAGGTACTGAACCATATCTAAGTGAAGCATGAACAATTTGAGTAATCAGTGGAGACAGGGCTGGTAAACATGCTTTCACTAAAACAGTTGGTAGAGGGTCTAACTGACTAGTCGACGATTTAGATTTATTTATCAGATTCACTATCTCTAAAGTAGTTGGTAGAGTAAAGGTAGAGAAAACAGAGTGGGGAGGTGCATGAGAAATAAATTGACAGGAGTCATGATAGAAAGTACCATTAAGTAACTGCTGATGTACATTATTAACCTTAGACTCAAAAAAAACTCATAAAGCGATCACATAATTCTGTGGAATACACATCAGATGGCAAAGAATCAGGAGGTCGCAGAATATTGTTTACCACAGAGAAAAGAGACCTGGGATTTCCATTACTTACTCCAATTATGTTGGAGTAGTGATCAGATTTCGCTTTGGACAGTGCATTTTTGTACATTTGAATATGTTCAGCATACATTTCTTTATGAACAGTAAGGCCAGATCTAACGTACAACCTCTCTAATCTACGGCCTTTAGATTCAAGTTCACGTAGTTCAGGTGTAAACCAAGGAGCTGAATGTACAAATGAAATAGTTCGAGTTTTCACAGGTGCAAAGTCATCTAAAATCATGTTCAGTCCATTATTGTAATATGTAACTAGTTCGTAACTAGTTCATCAACATTAGAGAAATCAGATTTACAGGAGAAGATGGCAAGTTCATCAGCAAGAGTAGGCACTGCCAGTTGGGCATAAAAAGACACCAACAGGTGATCAGATATGGACAGGTCAGAAACACTGCAATTATAAGGTGCTGTACCTGAACAACATACAAGATCAAGAGTATGCCCCTTAGTGTGAGTGGGCAGAGTGTTAAATTGTTGCATACCAAAGCAATCCAAACATGATAGAAATTCACTTGTAAGTGCATTACTGACATTATCTACATGAATGTTAAAATCACCCAACATAATAACATTTGGAGACATGGAAGATAGATAAGTCAAGAGTTCTGAGAGTTCAGTTAAAAAGGCATTATTGCTTTTCGGAGGACGGTAAATGTTTGTGAGGATGGTTGGAATCGCCCCATTAATTTTTAAGGCAATTAATTCAAAAGAAGAATATGATGGCAAAGTTAACTGAGATACTTTAAATTTCTCTTTATAAAGTATTGCCACTCCCCCTCCACGTCCCGTATCACGTGATTGACTTACGTAACCATATCCTGGGGGAACAGACTGGTTTAAATGAAAAAAGTCACCTGGTTTCTGCCATGTCTCAGTTAGAGAGAGGAAGTCAAACTTATGGTCAGACAGCAGGTCATACACCAGAGGTCCTTTAGTGGAGAGTGATCGTGTATTAAGTAATCCTGTTGGAGTTGTAGAGGGAGAAAGGCAAACAGAATATTAATGTTACTGATGTCTAAGTCCAAACTCCAAATTTGTAAGTATATAAGAGCAATACCCACCAATAGAGACCATGGTACTTTACAGTTGAAGCTGCATACAGCATAAGGCAACTACTGTAAACATTTCCTATACACCTTACTTAGCTAAATGGATGATGACTGACAGTCATTATACTAATCTGGTGAACATGGTGATTTTGATAAATGAGCCATGACACAAAATTAACTGTAGATAAAAAAAATAAAATTAAAAAAACTGCACAAGTTATAAAAACCATCAAGTGTTACAGAGATGAATATACAAATATATATTGTTATAATACCCTTCTATTTTGAAGCGCTCCATCAGAAGAAGACAACACCACTTCCTGATGAAAGGCATGTCCATCTGAAAGATGTGTGACATTGACAGATACTATATTAGCATATACTAATATATATTAAAAAAAAAAAAAAAAAAAACACTGAGACTTTATCCCGCAGTCATTTCCACAGTGATGGCGTGGCAATCCCTAAAAGCAAAAAAAAAAGGTAACGTACATGTCAAAAGCCATTGCCATCTCGTTTACATTATGAAATTTACATGATATACAAAATTGAATATAATAATATTTGTTTGGAGTAGCTAAATATGCATTTATTAATCACTGCAATGTTATGCCCAGTCTTTTCAGTCCAGCTCCAAGGATAACAAAAAAACATTTGTGCAAGATTCATACAGAAAAATTATTAAAAAAAAATTAAAGGATTAATTTTAATCGTTTTAATCCTTCACAGCAAAAATATATCAGTACAGGCTATAAGAACGTATTCCAAAGTATAAATGGCTGAACTTACAGTAAGATACGGGTAATCGTACACACCTTTACAACAACATGCGTTTGTCATCTTTTTAAGTTTAATTAATGTGCTGGCAGCTGGCTAGATGTATTATAGTCATTAAAAATCAAAAAGGATTTAACAAATCTCAGCCACACCATGATCAAGAACATCATAGTAATTAATAAAACTAGCACACAAATTCTTAATTCGTCTGAATTAATTATTAATTCATAGTAGCTCTCACTTTGGCTATTTTGTTTCATTTAAACGTTATAAAATAAAACTTGATTGAATATCGGTACTCACAGTCTGATCGGTGTCCATCGTCCATCTTAAATTAGTGTTTTGGTGATTCAATTCGGTAGGGGGTGCTGTCACAAAAAACTAGGGTCCTAGAACTGCGGTCTTAGAACCAGGGTCCTGAAACTGCAGCCTCCGGTTGTGCAGGAATACCCTTCTCGCTTGTTGGGCAGTGAACGGAGTGCATAGGGTGCTAGGCAACATGTCAAACGGGTCCGTTTATGTTGCATGGTTTATGGAAGCAAGTAGGTTTCGGAGGTGTGAGACCCAGGCGCTCAGCGCTCATTAACCCTGGCGAAAGCAGCCTTAACTCAGCTCGTCCTTCTGACGACTGTGCTGCCTGGCAGAAGCCCACATTTCACATATTTATTATGCATTTATTTTTGTAACCACCACACTCTCCCCTTCGAAAATAGATGTTGTCCCGACATTACTCTGTTTAGTGTTTCTTAATTTTTCTTTCTTTAGAGTGAAACTTTTAATTTATGTATGCACTGGCTTTGCACTGGTCAGGACATAGGTGAGCGGATTATTATCACTATACACCGTGAATGTGGGGGCATAGTACAGATAATCCTTACAAATTTCGGTGACAGCCTACTTTAAGGCCAAGAACTCCAGTTTGCCTGAGTGAAGGTGGTACTTATTTTCTGCAGCTGTCAATGTTTGGGAACCATACGCGATGACTCTAAGCTTTCCGTCTTGTTTTTGATACAACACAGCTCCAAGTCCCTGATTTGAAGCGTCGGTATGAAGTACGAATGGCTGTGAGAAATCAGGAAATGCAAGAACATGTGGCTCAACCAGACAGTCTATCAGTCCCTCCAGTATCTCTTGGTGCTTGTCTGTCCATACAATTGGTGTCTGAGAAGGTACTCCCCTTTTCTTTTCTTTCCACTGTTGGTTCTTTGTGTCTTTACACTTCCACACTTTACACTGTCTCAGTTTGTTTCAGCAAGTCGTACAAGGGTCCCGCAATCCGGGAGAAATCTTTTATATACTGTCGATAGTAACTCAACAGGCCCATGGCTGGCCTCAGTTGCTCAACTGTACTAGGTCTCTTCTCTTTCAAGTTTGTCACAGCAGCTGTATCACCCGGATCCATATTGCTCCCTTCTGCAGACACAATCCTCCAAGGTACCTCACTTCACGCTTAAATAGTTCATATTTACTAGGCTTTAGCTGTATTCCATTTACATTTACATTTAATCATTTAGCAGACGCTTTTATCCAAAGCGACTTACAAAAAAAGGGTAGAGCAATAGAAGCAACGAAACAAACAAAGCCAACAACCTGTAAGAGCTGTAAGAAATCTCAATTAATTAGCAGAGTACACAACTGTTTTTTTTTTTTTTTTTTTTTTTTTTTTTTTTTTTTTTTTTATAGCCAGCTACAACAAATACTCACGTACGGAAAATACAGAACACTGGATTTGGATAGCTAAGATAACAACCCATTAGGACTAAGGCTGATGCCCCAACTGTTGTCGTTAATGCGGATTCAGTGGCCCAATGGGTTGGTTTTGTATGGCATTCTAGCTAAACGCGCAACAATAGCCATCAACAACAAAAACTCACGTTCGCAAAATACAGAACACTGGGTTTGGATAGCTAAGATAACAACCCATTAGGACTAAGGCTGATGCCCCAACTGTTGTCGTTAATGCGGATTCAGTGGCCCAATGGGTTGGTTTTGTATGGCATTCTAGCTAAACGCGCAGCAATAGCCATCGACAGCAAAAACTCACGTACGCAAAATACAGAACACTGGGTTTTGGTAGCTATGATAACTATGTAACATACCCGCCTGAAGGCACAAATCCGGATGAGAGACGTAGATATGATCAGTAAGTGCTATTCTGTATTGGTCAAGTGCAATAGGAAAAGTGCAATTGGAAAAGATGTGTCTTAAGATGTTTTCTAAGAATTGCTACAGACTCGGCAGCACGAATTGAGATCGGCAGGTCATTCCACCAGGTGGGAACGGTCCAGGAAAATGTCCGTGAGAGCGATTTCATGCCTCTTTGGGAAGGAACCACGAGGCGCCGCTCATTCGCAGAACGCAAGCTTCTGGAGGGTGTGTAAGTCTGAACAAGTGAGTTTAGGTATAATGGTGCAGAACCAGTGGTTGTTTTGTAGGCGAGAACTAGAGCCTTGAATTTGATGCGAGCAGCCATTGGCAACCAGTGCAGTTTGATGAAGAGAGGCGTAACATGCGCTCTCTTCGGCTCGTTAAAGACCACTCTCGCCGCTGCATTCTGGATCAGCTGCAAGGGTTTGATAGTGCATGCTGGAAGCCCAGCCAGAAGAGCATTACAATAGTCCAGTCTGGAGAGAACAAGAGCTTGAACCAGGAGTTGTGCAGCCTGTTCTGATATTCCGTGCTGCCTCAATCTTTGCAAGACTTTTCTCACATCCTCGACGTGATGTTCAAAGGTGTTACTGAAAACTAACGTGTCATCCAGATAGGGAACACAGATGTTATCCCTTAGCTTATCCAGGCACTCCTCCATGCAGTGCTGAAAAGCCGAAGGAGCATTCATTACGCCAAAAGGTATCCTGATCCGCTCATACAAGCTCCACGGTGTTACAAAGGCTGTTAATGGTCGACTCTCCTTAGCCATGAAGCCCTGATGATACGCTTTTCCTTGGTCAAGAAGCAAAAACCAGAAGTTCCTCCTCGAACTGTCCATTATGTCTTGCACACGGGGAATGGGTTGTCGATCAGGATGAGTTTTATGGTTTAGCTGTCTGTAATCAATGCACAACCGTAAGCTGCTGTCTTTTTTTCGGACGCATACAACAGGTGAGGCATATGGTGAGTTTGATTTCTGCAGCCATCCTTGTGCAATGAGATCATGCAGGTAGTTTTTCATTTCTTGGTAGAGAGGTTTTGGCACTGACTGGTAAGTGCATGCAACAGGAGTGGTGTCTTTAAGTGAAATGGCTAGATGCAGCTTTTCGATGCAACCTATGTCATTCTCACATTTTGAGAATGAAGCTGCTTCCTCTTTTAACATTTTTTAGGCTCGCTGAGATGGCTCAAGACAACTGGCAGAACCCATGTGATCTTGGAGGTCTTTATTTGTTTGACAATCACAGAAGTTAAACCAGGTCCTTATTCAATTGTGTAATTACCGTTTACAGATGTTAGTTTCCAGAGTCCAAGATGAATATTTTCATTACTACTGGAGCTGCCAGTTTGCTACATTTTAAATAAATATTAAACAGCAAGCAGAAACTATGAAAGTGGCAGCCACTCTGTGTCTGAATTCTCTCACTCGTTTTCATTCACTTCATCAAGTGGACTATGTCAGTGGCGTAATGTAGGGAATGAGGGTATGGGTGATTTCGAACACAGCATTAAAGAAAAAAGATCATTATTGTTCTTTACTTAGGTTTAGTTCAGTGATGTTGTTCTCTTGTTGAGGGAGGGACAGTGATAATTCCTGGCAGCAGACATCAATAAACAGTGTTAACCACACACCAGCCTTTAACCTAAAGCTAAAAGAACATGTGTTAAACCGTCAGTCGTTCAGTTGCTGTTGATCTGATGAGCTTCACCACGGTAAGACAAACACACTCTTACTTAAATGAAAACTGATGATTATTTCTATAGATGAAGCTCATATAACACATGATTCCTGACATGAGAAATATCTTCTGTTCATCTAATGATCAGTTCATTCACACACACTGATGTTGAGCATTAATAATCTCCAGATGTGCAAAGATCTCACTAACACTAAGAGCTGTTTAGGGTGATGAACACACACTGTTTATGAGTATATGAGTGATGTTTAATGCTGTATTATAGATGTATTTTATGCTGATGTCGGTCAGAATGGCTCCTCCTCTTCCTCTGATCTTTCTGCTCATGATTCACGGTGAGTCTCTGTTACATTCACATTACAAACACTCTGATGTTTTACTAAAGGCCTCATGAGCGGCTGATCAACAATTCCTTCTGTCCTGCACTCACATATTTCTCTTTGAAACAGGAAGTTTGGGTTGAATGTGTCAAACGCTTGTCCCTTTTAGAAATGTTGTCTTGTCCCTTTTTCTTCTAGTCATGTGGTTTAAGGGGAGGGACTTTCTCATTGTTCAGAGCTTTTGTTTGGACATAAGTCACTGTAGCACCAGATCATGATTTTTATTGTGTAGACCCGGACCCGTCTATTATTTCAAAACCAGACCCATGCAGATCCAAGAAAGTCCAAAAATATAGTACCCAGAACTGACATAGACCCGTCTATTATTTGATAGCTGGAACGAACCCGGCGGGAAGACACAGACCCGACTGGACAAAACTATCTCATATTCCACTAAAAACTGTTCTTAACAAGTTATTAAACAAGCTGCGAAAAATAACTTTGTCTCAGCCTACCCAACGTTATCGTCTTCTCCCTACCTTGTGCCTGTTTGTGATTTATTATAATATTTCACTCTGTTTTTTCCAAGTGTGAGCGGAGGTCAGCACCGCCTAAGATATCAGATAAATTATGAATATTCACACTTACAGGTTTTCCAAAAAAATGGAAAGAACAAACAGAGGTGTGCACAACCAATCTTCAATGTACACACAAATGTTTAAAAGAATAATCATACAAAAGACAAGACTTCAAAAGAAAATATACAAATACAAATCATTTTTAATTAAAAGAATATTCTGATACCATCCAGTGGTCACCTATAAGAGTATCTTAAATAGCAATAGGACATAGGACAATTCAACATTAGTGAAGGGAGGAAAAGAAAAGTAATCCAAAACAATTCAATTCAAACAATAACCTCAATTATCACCTTCATACAAATGAATAAAACAACCAAAATTAACCCCACTCAGAATAAACAACCAAAACCACAATCAAACAAAATAAATAAATGTAAAAAATATAGCTGCAAGCAGCCATTATTGGGGCCAAGCGCAAATAAGAAGACAAGACATGCCAGCATGGCTGGAAGTGTCAAACTAACTGCAACAATGAGCCATTACAGACCTATTAAGTTGATTTTAGACAAAATAGCAGTACAATTTTAAATACAGTCAATATTAATGATTTAATGGTTTGTCAGTTTCGACCAATAGGTGGCACTTTTACGAAACTAATGTGGTGTAGTCAAATTGAGGGGACAATGACACATGCAAAGTTTGGTGTCAATATGTCAAAGCATTGCAGAGATACAGCCTTTAGAGTAATGTTTGCATCATGGCTCAACTCAGTAGCCTAGAAATCTAGACGCACCCTAGCGGCAGCAAATTTAATCTGCCCGCAAGTGTCGTCTAGGAACTCTCAATACCCTTCTGAGCTGTATTCCTCACAATCTGGACGGGGCAATCACATCGTGTATAGAGTCGGCGGGCGGGGCCATAATGACGACGGCCGAGTTGCGTTTGCGTGCTTCTAGTAAACACAGAAACTGGCGAACGGCGGCGGTCTTTCGAATCAGCTTTGACTGCGACTCTGGAAGACTTGGAGTTAAGCTTTCCTCTGAGAAAAGAACAAAAAACGGCACTGAAGTCATTCTTAAAAAGGGAAGATGTTTTCGGAGTTTAGCTGACCGGATACGGTGAATGTTTAATCTATCAACAAGCTCTGCTTCACCTTCATTGCTCTGGTTGGTTGTAGCGCTATCCTATCACGAGCAGAGGGAGTTTGAAAGACAACCGTTTATCCGCCCCTCGGATTGAGCTGTCAATGGTGAGTTTCCAGACCAAACATCTTGATGTGAGTCTGGCTTGTCAGGCTATCAACTCAGTGTTGCAGTGGTATATGAAAACTGTTTTGTGTATCAACATGAAATCCATAACTATTTGTCAGCATTGTCTGAAGACGACACGGTTCAATTTTGGTGAAAATCGGACAAATGGTCTAGGATGAGTTTGAAAAAGTAGGTTTTTAACAATGGAGGACAGATAGGTAAAATATGGTAAAATTGGTATCTATGTTCTTGGCATGAGTTATAGAATGTATTATGACCAGTTTCATTACAGTGAGTTAATTTAATCAAAAGTTATTTGCATTTCTGTACATTTTATTACAACTTTTGACCACAAGGTCTCGCTGCCCCAAAACTTTTTGAGCATCTTCAGGACATAGAGCGGAAGACATATACTGAGTTTTGTAACGATACGCTAATGCATTCGTAAATTATAGCATTAGCATTTTAAACCATAATACTGCATTGAAGTCAATGGGAATTTCATGTTTTGTTTTATTATAGCGCCACCAAGAGGCACAATCCCACCAATGTTTATGTGTCCTCATAGTGAACTCATACATATGTGTGTCAAGTTTAGTGAAAATATCTCATTTTGTTTTGGAGTTATAGACATTTATATGAAAAACACATAAAAAATTACTGACACCTGACTTTGATTGGATTTTACTACCCATTACTATCAATATTTTGAGATTTGGGCATTTTAGCTATCGACCTATGTTTCCGAACTTCTGAGGCTGGTTTCGTCTCGATCGGACTAGCGGTTTCGAAGATATCAATAAATGTTTTTTTAAGCGCTAAATTACAACACTGCGCAAACCATATGCCAAAGCCTGGCAAGTCTGGTATTGTTGGACTCGGCAAGGATTCAGGAGACCAAAAAACATACTCCCATTAAAATATGTCAACCACACCCAAAGTTGTGGCCACTAGGTGGCGCTGTTTCGAAACTTCTCAGGCTACTTCAGGGCATCGTGGTGATGACCCATACCAAGTTTTGTAACAATCCGTTCATGGGTTCATAAAATACAGCATTTTAGCACATAATTCAAAATGGCTGACAGCCAAAATGGCCGACATGGTAAAATTGGATATCATTCGACTCGCCATGATGCCTGGAATCAAAAGAGACCATGTGACAATATTTTAGATTTTTGGATAAACGGTTCAGAAGTTATAAGCAAAAATAGGCATTTTTCGTATCTCCGGACCAGTAGGTTGCGCTGTGCCAAAACGCTGCATGTTTGCCTCAGGTCATGCTTGTGATGACATGTACCAAGTTTGGTTTGAATACGATAAAGCGTTGCGGAGATATTGCCTTAAGTGTGTTTTCACAAACGTTATGTAAAATGTTTTTGCGCGTCTATCGAAAATGATTTGACGAATCAACATGATTTGCAAGATTTTCTGTCGGCGTGGTCTGAAGATGATCTGGTTAAATTTTTGTGCAAATTGAATGAACCATCTAGGACGAGTTCGGTAATTGAAATTGGTGGGAAAATTTGCATAACAGAAAATGACGTCATATGGTGCAATCGAATCGGCTTGAGCCAAGAAATCAGAGGAATTTACGAATTTAGCTTCTAGCCCTTAGGGGTCAAAAGTTATCAGCATAAACATGAGTGAAATTTTGGACAGGTGGTGGCGCTAGAGGGATTGAGTTAGAGGCACCAAATTTGCTATAGTGACAGCTCCGACTGCCCTCTATGAGTGTGCCAAATTTCACAAATTTCAAAATGTGCGCTCAATGCTTAATGCAAACAGACAGCTCTCGCGACACGAACGCAGTCTGCATACCGTGCCAGGGAAAAACGGAAGTAAGAGATCCTCGCGTTTTTAAAGCGGCCGTAACTTAACTTCCGCCCAGCTCCATCCACTCACGTAACAGAAAACTCAGCTAAAAGGTTCACCCCATTACACAAGCATGCTTTATTCTCTCATCATTTCAGCTGTAAATGTCCACTTTATGTCACGGTGATGGATTTATGCGTCTTTGCAGATTTGCATTTCGACTCGAGTTAACTCGCATAATAACTTTGACTGTTTGCCCTTTTGAACTAATAACGATTGCTCGTTTCAGTGCCATGGCCGCTGACGTTAGCATTATTTATTTGCTATAATCTGTGTGAGCCGAGTCTGACAACCAAAACTTCACGATTAAACAAGACGGTTCATTCACATTATTTTTACAGTCACAGCGGAAGCTCGGGTTGCCATAGAAACATGACACGCGCTTGAGACTGCACTCGCGTCAGCTGGAGTACCTGAAATATGAGCTTTTTTACGCAATTTGAGCGTCACGGAAAACATTTATGTGACAGTTCATCTGAGGTCTTGTTGCTGATTTGAGATATATTCAGGAGTACATTATTACCGCGCGCATGCATTAAATCGGCCCGCTTTATAAACAGCTGAGAGAGCGCGAGCGAAAGAGAGAAAGTGTTTGGTTTATTTAAAAAAAATTTTTTTAATATATTTCTAAATCTCATTTCCCGGCTCACACTTTTCTTATCCTAATTTAGCAATTTGTTACACAAGTTACACAAAACACACAGGCCATGCTGACTCTCACGGCCAGCTGTTCTCAGAGTCCTATCGGCGTATTACATAGGCTACAACGTTAAACAGACCCGCGACCCAAAGTAATAGATTGGGACTCGACCCACGGGTCTCGGGTGCTCCGTGAAGACCTCTAGCTCCAGCTCTCAGAAGTGAATGTGTGTGTGTGTTAAATATGTTTCAGTTCACATGCATATAAATGAGCTCAGAGCTGATGGACAATAACTAAAAGCTACAAGACTCTCATTTTAATGCTACTGTGTATTTTGATTATGTTCCTAGTCTGTTTTTTTTTATATATTTCATTATCTGAGAGTGTATCGTGTTGTTCTTGACTTATCTCTTGCTTCTCTCTTCACTCTCTGTACATTTATTCCTGCTTTTCTGCAACACTCTCACACTTCACACTTCATTATCACTCAATTCTGAAAAGATGAGCTTTTATTTCTTATAAAGAGTCAATGTTTTCAAGTTGTACAAAAATTAAATACATTTTCAATGGTTCATTGTAACTGATAAAACATGTTCATAATGTGATGAATTCTGTGTTTCAGGGGTTTCTAGTGCTGGTTGGCGTGTGAGTTACAGTCCTTCACACATCTGTGCACTAAAGGACTCAACAGTGATAATGAGATGCTCTTATACATACCCTACTGGATATCAGATCATGAAAGCGTTCTGGACAAAAGAGCTTGGAAAGGATGCTGAGCCTCCAGATCTGTCTGAGGACCCTGAATACAGTCAGAGGCTTCAGTATCTGGGAGATAAACAGCAGAACTGCACCGTCAGACTGAGTCATGTGACACTGAAGGATTCACACGAGTACTATTTCAGATTCATCACTGATAAAACTGGTGGGAGATGGCTTGGTAAACCAGGAGTGACTCTTACTGTCACAGGTGAGTTTCATGAGGTTTATCTCTTCTTCTGTGCATTATGTTGAATAATAATCAGTGTATGACAGCAGCACTAGATATAATGTGTGTGTTGTGTTCAGATCTTCAGGTGGAGTCTCCTGAGAGAGTGACAGAGGGAGATTCAGTCCGTCTGACATGTAAAAGCAGCTGCACTCTGACTGACAGAGCAACATTCATCTGGTCCAGAAACTCACAGCCATTAACTGAGAGAAGCGACGGAAACAATGAACTCCTGCTGCAGTCAGTCAGAAGAGAGGATGCAGGCAGATATAGCTGTGCTGTACACGGACACACTCACACATCGCCTGGTGTTTATCTCAATGTCATGTGTGAGTACAGATCAATCATTTCTCTTTAAAGTTGTCTTTGAAAAGCTAGTGTGGCGGGGCGGTAATTGGTAAAGACTCACATTATGAACGGGGAAATTTAGACCCAAATATAAAGCACACATGTTGGTTTCCACTAAACACAAGAGACGGGGGTATAAATACAAAACACTTTTATTTTGCTATAATACTAGTTAAAAAAAATGTTAAACGGTTGACCAGACAGAAATGAAATCAAGAGAATAAAACACTTTTCAGGCTGAAGCATACCAGTAGGGTGGCTAGCTGCACAGTGAGTATCTTAGGGCACACAACTCGCCCAAGTATGCTCCACACAAAACACACACACACACACACACACACACACAAAGTGAGGGAGATGCAATGGTCACGACCAGTGTTGGGTAAGTTACTCTAAAAAAGTAATTAATTACTAGTTACTAATTACATCTTCAATAGTGTAATTAGATTACTGTACAAATTACTCTCTCCAAAAAGTATTTAATTACTTATTACTAATTACTTTTTAATTACTTTCTAAATCAACCCTCGAGTTAAGCAATTCAAGGTTAGACATGAAACGGTTCATAATTCATTCAAATACATAATATAAAACTACAGCAACAAAAAAACTCTTATTAACTGATTAAAGTATTACAAATGTAAGAAGGATACATACAAACATGCATTTTTAAAGTTAAACTTTAAATGTTGATGTTAAGTCCACTATTGAATTATGTATAAAGTATTTAGTTCAATTACATCAGAAGTAACTGTAATTAAATTACAGAAAAAATAAAAGTAATCCCTTACTTTACTTTTTCAAGGAAAAAGTAATTAAATTACAGTAACTAATTACTTAGTAACTAGTTACACCCAACACTGGTCACGACACAAAAACACTCTGTGAGAGAAACACCACCACCACCACAGGGTCAAACAGCACGCTTCCCTCACTGGAGGCGTACAGCTCCTGAAATAAACAAAAGAACCAAACAGCAATTGATCAACACACAGAATTCACAATTTGCATTGGATCAACTTCAAACCATAGATGAGGAATATGGACGAGTCGCTGGCCACAATGGTTCAAACAAAGATAGAACCTGTTAGGTTTGAACCAAAAGCTCATGAACCTAGTCACAATGACAAATCTTTAGAAAAGATCAAAAGCAAAAATGAAAATATAAAACAAAGCAAAAACATTCGTAGTTCAAATCAAAAATCACAAATTAATCAAGAAGAGAACATTAAAGACATTAACAAATACTCAAATCAGTACATTTAAACCGAAAAACAACAAATTAAACCTCCCAAGGTCCAGATATTAAATGTTCCTCCAAGGCGTCCCTAGGACGAACACAGGCCAAGAGGAAAATAAAAACGAATCAACACGCTGCAGGCGGCGAGTATCAGTGGAGCTAATGTGCTCTATTAACGGCACATCGCCCGTTAAATTGACGGCTCGAACCGGCCACCGTTCCCTTAAGCCACCAGCATCAGCGTGAATCAACAAAACAAAAACAGAAATCAAATGTCAACAGTCACAAAAATACTAAAAATATAGCAGCAGAACAAGCAGTGCAGTTTTCAATGTTTTATAAGGAGTAATTTATTTGCCCTGCAGTCCAGAGTGACAAAATGCTCGTGAGAAATTGCCCCCACTAAAATAGACACAAATGAAGACAGATCAGTCAGACATCAACCTAATAATGATCAAGGGACTCGATATACATACCCAGAAGAAGATCGCTAAACACACAGGTTCAGTTTACATGTTTCATGTGTGGATTTTACATTATTAATTACAACAGCTCTGTGAAGTTAATAGGCTGAGATTCTGCACAAAATAAGATTCAAACTACTTTATTGGGTTAGACACTCACAGACATCAAGAATCAGTGTATGAATCTCAACAATGGTGACAAACCATTGTCACCATTGTTAAATTTCCTGAACGGATGAATAATAAACTAATAAACTGATAAAACTGATAAACACCATATCAGACACACAGATCAACTCTGAACATCAAAAAAAAAAAAAATCCTAAAAAGTCACATAAAACAGCAAAAAGAAAATGGTGAGAATAGAAAGAAATCACTAAATCAGTTCAACTTACAGTGGCATGAAAAAGTATCTGAAGCCTTTGGGATTTCTCACATTTCTGCATAAAATCACAATCAAATGTGATCTAATCTTTCTCAAAATGACACAAATGAAAAAACAGTGTCTGCCTTAACTAAAACCACCCAAACATTTATGGGTTTTCATATTTTTATTGAGGATAACATGCAAACAATGACAGAAGGGGGAGGAATAAGTAACTGAACCTTATGCCTAAGGAGACTTTTAGAGCAATTAATACCAATTTTTACCAAACAATTTAAGTCAGGGGTGTGTCCAATCACTGATGAGTGGCTTAAAGCTGCCCTGCTCACTATAAAACACACATCTAGAAAGAATTGTGTCTTGATGAGAAGCATTGTCTGATGTGCACCATGGCTCGCTCAAAAGAGCTCTCTGAAGACCTGCGATCAAGAATTGTTGATTTGTATAAAGCTGGGAAAGGTTACAAAACCATCTCTAAAAGTTTGGATGTTCATCAATCCACAGTTAGAGAAATTGTCTACAAATGGAGAGAGTTTGACACTGTTGCTTCTCTCCCAAGGAGTGGCCGTCCACCAAAAATGACAACAAGAGTTCAGCACAGTATACTCAGAGAGGTAAAAAAGAACCCTAGAGTGTCTGCTAAAGACTTAGGCACCCTAAGTCTTTAGCAGACACTCTAGGGTTCTTTTTCACTCTAGGGTTCAAGTTCACACTTGTAGTTCGGTTCGTTTGGTTAGTTTGGTCTGGACCAAAAAACAAAAACAAACATAATAGTCCTGGTCCGCTTAGCGTTCACAAAGGCATTTTTAACAGCGAACCTAAAGTTACCGAACCAAAGGCACAGGAAGACGCTCACAACCTGATTGGTCTGTTTATATGACGTAGGAGCTCGTTTACCGAACATGCAAAACAATGCTGTGTGCGGATTACACGCGCGGGCATTTTATGCGTGTACATATGGCATTATTTTTTACCAGAGAACTCATGAAGAGCTCATGAAATGTTCAAAACAACGCTGTGTGCTGGATTAAACGCGATCATTTTATGCGTGTACATGTGGCATTATTTTTACCCGCTGAGAACTCATGAAGAGCTCATAAAATGTTCAAAACATTCAAAACAGCAGCAGGATTTCCTCCATTGTGCAGAAAAGAGACGGCCGTTCTGTCGTCTGTACCTGCTAATAATGGGCAACACAGGAACTTTGATGAGAAGAGCCAGGTTTGCTTTTTGTGTGTTTTTATAGCATTTTCGAAACATGCTCGTCTGACCAAATATTGATGAGGCTCTTCCTCGTTGCTCTACGTTTGCCCTCTAACGTTAAAGTTACTCATTTTGGATAACGTACACCGAGCTTTCCGCGTCGTCAAATCAGCTGCATTATGCGTGGCATCTTGTGACATTATACGTCCGGTTTTTGCTCCGTTTACATGTCTTTGGTCCGTGTTGCGTTCATATATCAATCGAACAGCACCAGAGTTCGTTTGGAAGCGGACCGAGACCCATCTTTTTAGCGGTCTCGGTCCGCTTGTTTGGTGCGCACCAGAGTTCTGGTGGCAGCGTTCACATATGTTCAAATGAACCGCACTAACCGAGCAACCGCACCAGGGTTCGTTTTAATCGAACCAAACATGACAAGTGTGAACGCACCCTTACAGAAATCACTGGCACAGTCCTATATCTCTGTGCATACATCGACTATATGTAAAACACTGACCAAGAATGGTGTTCATGGAAGGACTCCACGGAGGAAGCCACTGCTGTCTAAAAAAAACATTGCTGCACGTTTAATGTTCGCAGAAAGACACTTGGAGAGTCCACAGAACTTCTGGCAAAATATTTTTTGGACTGATGAAACGAAAGTTGAACTGTTTGGGAGGAACACACAACGTCATGTGTGGAGAAAAAATGGAACATCTCACCAACATCAACACCTCATCCCCAGCGTGAAGCATGGTGGAGGGAGCATCATGGTTTGGGGCTGGTTTGCTGCCTCAGGGCCTGGACAACTTGCAATCATTAATGGAAAAATTAATTCAAACGTTTATCAGGATGTTTTACAGGAGAAGCTGAGGCTGTCTGTCAGAAAGTTGAAGCTAAAAAGAGGATGAATGCTGCAACAGGACAATGACCCAAAACACAGAAGTAAATCAACTTCAGAATGGTTTCAGAAGAACAAAATACACGTTCTGGAGTGGCCAAGTCAAAGTCCTGACTTGAACCCCATTGAGATGCTGTGGCATGACCTCAAGACAGCGATTCATGCCAGACATCCCAGGAATCTGACTGAACTGCACCAGTTTGTGAAGAGAAATGGTCCAAGATTGATCCTGATCGATGTGCCAGACTGATCTGCAAATACAGGAAGCGTATGGTTGAAGTTATTGCTGCCAAAGGGGGGGCAACCAGATATTTAATGTGATGGTTCAGTTACTTATTCCTCCCCCTTCTGTCATTGTTTGCATGTTATCCTTATTAAAATTATGAAAACCCATAAATGTTTGGGTGGTTTTAGTTAAGGCACACCCTGTTTTTTCATTTGTGTCATTTTGACAAAGATTAGATCACATTTGATTGTGATTTTATGCAGAAATGTGAGAAATCCCAAAGGCTTCAGATACTTTTTCATGCCACTGTATAATGTATGCATGCTGCAATGCATGCTGGGAGCCATAGGCGAGTTTTGATTGGTGTACCCAGAATGCACCGCAAAAGCTTCTTGATGGCCACGATTATTGAGATTCATACGCTAATTATTGATGTCTCTGTGTGGCTGAATGACAAGAGATTCAAACCTTTTTTTTTTTTTTTAGGACAGAATAATTTTTAAAAATCCCTCTGATTATTATTGTAAACACCAGATCTTATGCTGTAGAATCACAGAGCTGCTATAATTCACATAGCTAATGCAACAAAAGTCACCAAGTGTCATCCCATTCCGCTGAACCAAAAAAAAAAATCTAAATTTCAAAACGTAAAATGTTTTGGTCATTTTTGACTGAAGAGGACCAGAGGGTTAAGATAGGACATGAAATAGCCAGTCAGTGTCCTCAAATCTATTCAAAGGAGACTTGTGATGTGTCTGTCTTTTATTCAGCTTCCTTCCTTTCCTTTTTTCAAGCAGCTCACTCTCGTTTGTGCACTCACATCCGTTGTGTAGCCCTGATCCTATGACTCAATAACGCCATCTGGTGGCTCCCCTATATCATCAAAGTCAAAGTACCTTTATTGTCCCACAAGGGGATATTGGATTTGCAGCAAATGCTCCACATAAACACATGAACATACAACAACACTCACCAACAAAGACCAGCCAGCAGAGAAGATATTCACAATAACACCCAATGTACATAATGTGCAAATAAATAATGAAATAAAATACAGAACACGGTCAAGTGCAAAAATGCAACTTGGACAAGTTATTATAAAGTACTAAGTGTCATTAAGGTGCCTCACAGCTGATGGGATAAAAGATATTTGCATCCTCTTCGTTCTGCAGCGAGGATAGCGCCGCTCAGAGGGCAAAAGCTCAAACTCTGTTCTTAGGGGAAAACAAAGTTTGTTGTCTAAAATGACTCCAAGATATTTGTATGTCTCCACAAGCTCAATGTCCATGCCTTTAATAACCGTGACTGTAAAGGGAGGTGGTGTCCTGCGAAAGGCAATGATCATGTCCTTAGTTTTAGATACATTCAGCTGTAAAAAGGAATGATCGCACCACTCTACAAAGTCACTGAGCACTGGCCCATGGTCCCGCTCATTCCCTGATAGCAGGCTGACAATGACAGAATCATCAGCAAACTTAAGTATGTATTTATCCTGGTACAAACTGCAACACTGGTTTGTGTACAGGACAGGAGAGGAGATAGACAGCAACCTTGGGGGAACCAGTGGATGTAAAAGTGACTTCAGATAGGGCGCTGTTGGCCCTCACACTCTGGGATCTAGCTGTTAAAAAATCCCATAACCAGCCCACCAAATTCAAATCAAGGTTAAAATCCACAATCAGTCTCTCAGCGAGCAGAAAGAGCTGAATGGTGTTAAAAGCAGAAGTAAAATCAACAAATAAAAGTCAGACATGAGTCTTTGCTCTATCCAGATGGGTAAAAATGCAGTGCAGTAGTGTGATCACAGCATCCTCCACACCCCTGCCAGACCTGTATGCAGACTGCAGTGGATCTGACTGATCTCCAACCTGCAGTAGGACATCCTCTTTGACCATTTTCTCAAAGCTTTTCATAACCAATGAGGTCAAGGCTACAGGTCTAAAATCATTCAAGGATTTTGGGGGAGCTGCACTTGGCTATAGGCACGATAATAGAATGCTTTCAACCTCTAGGGACTCGTTGGAGTGATGAGGACAAATTAAAAATGAACTGGAAGATATGACAGAGTTGATCAGCACATGTTTTTAATAACTGGCCACAAATATCATCTGGTGTGTCTGAAAATTTTAGCCACAGTACTACTGTCAACTATAATGGATGGAGCTGCCTGTGTGATAGCCCTGATACCTTCCACTTCATCATCAAAATCTAAATTAAAAAATGTTAAATCAAGAATAAAATACATTATATTCATCAGCCAAATGTTTATCAGATTAAAAAAACCATCCAGGACCAGTCTGATGGCTCTCTCATTAGACCCAATCAATGTCTTCATACCATTCCAGGTTTTCTTTAAATTATTACTTCTCAAATCTGCCTCAATTATCTCCTTATACAGTATTGTTCAAAATAATAGCAGTACAATGTGACTAACCAGAATAATCAAGGTTTTTAGTATATTTTCTATTGCTTCGTGGCAAACAAGTTACCAGTAGGTTCAGTAGATTGTCAGAAAACAAACAAGACCCAGCATTCATGATATGCACGCTCTTAAGGCTGTGCAATTGGGCAATTAGTTGAAAGGGGTGTGTTCAAAAAAATAGCAGTGTCTACTTCTCAAATCTGCCTCAATTTTCTCCTTATACCTGAATTTATTCTCACAGTCCTCTGTTCATCAGTATCAGAACAGGAGTCCTGAAACACTGTCCAGTCTGTGCACTCGAAGCAGGCTTGTAGCGCTGAAGAGCTGTCCTCAGTCCAGACCTTCACCTGTTTTCTGACAGGCTTCTTCCTCCTCAACACGAGGTGTAGCCGGGTAAGAGGTGGACAGAGTTGAGGTCAGAGGCGCCCAGTGCTGGCCCCGCCTTGGACGTATATACGCCTTTAATTGAGCCGTAGCACAGTTTAAAGGGGGGGGTGAAATGCTGTTTCATGCATACTGAGCTTTTTACACCTTTAAAGACTTGGATTCCCATCCTAAACATAGACAAAGTTTCAAAAACTAATGTTGGACGTTTGATGGAGTATTTCTGTGTTAAAAATACTCCTTCCGGTTTCTCACAAGTTTCGGCGAGTTTTTTTCGAGTATAGGTCTACTTGACGTTAAATAGATCGGAAGGTCCTTGTATGGGCCGTACGGGCTCTTCTCCCAGAAGGGTGCGCGCGCGTGACTAGAGCGAGAGAGGAAATGCACGCCTTACAGTCTCTCAGGTGCAGATCCAGTCTTCCGTGAACACTTATGATGCGCCGCGCTCCACTTTATTCCTATGGGTGACGTCGAGCGACTTCAACGCTTCAGCACAGCATTCCGGGAAGGCAGCGCTGCATTTGAACCGATTTGAACGCAGAAATGACGGGAAGCTTCAAGGCATCGCTGCAGTCGCGTCGCAAAGTGGATTTCCACGGTCACTGCTGTCACAGGACTTCACCAAATCATACCAAAGAAGTGTGTTTTTGACAGAGCGGTCCTGCTTTGGAAGATGCCGGTGAGTAAATCAACTTCAAATGTCTCTGCTATTGGCTACCGTCGCATGAGTAAACATCAGTAAACGATACGATCGCGTGCTTCATCATTCAAATGCGCTAACGGTTACTCCATTGTTGTTCTGTATAACGTTACACTATTCTGACTCTGACGTGCAAAACCTTTTTGCTTGCTACCTCTAAGGTCTAGTCACATACAATAGTCCATAAACCGAATCATGTCCTCATAAACTGCGCGTAAAGACACACAGAGGCCCCTAAATACAGTCCATACCACAGAGACGGACGTCCTGATGTTGCCGTTTCTCCTGTTCAATTTATTTCAGCCTCAGATTTGATTGTGGATCATTATCTGTATTAGCTGAGATAGATGGGTTTCTCCACGCTTGAGGACGTCACCGCTTTGTGCGCATTCGTCATTCTTTAGCTCCGCCCACACGATACACCTCCAGGCGCTCGGTTTTTTCCGGAAAGACTCAGTACAGCCCATATTTCTTTTATAAATATGATAAAACTAAAGACTTTTCGGAGATATGAAGGATGCAATACTACTCTATAGGTACTCAAGATTGACATGAGATTGACTGAAACTGAGTGTTTCACCCCCCCTTTAAGAGTTTTATTACGACGTGTGGGGCATGTTACATACTGATAAAAGCTGTTCAGTGTTTTCTTTAAGTTACAACGGTTAAAATCGCCAAGAACAAAATTATGAACGGCAGGGAAGATAGACTGAAGTTTGTTTTCAGTTTTAAAAACAATGTCCGCGGCGGACTTGGCGTCGCTTTGGGGTTGACATAAGCCACAGTCACAAAAATCTGGGGGAACTCTCCAGGGAGTACGGCCGTAGTGATTAAATAAAAGATTAAACATTATAAAATAATTATAATGTTACTATGATTTTTACATAAATAATTGTTTTAATTTAGAAATTAACGGCATTTTTCCTACCCCGATTTTAGCCTCTGATTTGAACGCTTCAGTGTAAATGCCCACTGCTGTGATTGGCTGCTGTGAGACTCAGTGTAAACGCCCACTGGTGTGATTGGCTGCCGTGAGACTCAGTGTAAACGCCCACTGCTGTGAATGGCTGCAGTGAGACTTCAGTGTAAACGCCCACTGCTGTGATTGGCTTCTGTGAGACTTCAGTGTAAACGCCCACTGCTGTGATTGGCTGCTGTGAGACTCAGTGTAACCACCCACTGCTGTGATTGGCTGCTGTGAGATTTCAGTGTAACCGCCCACTGCTGTGATTGGCTGCTGTGAGACTCAGTGTAAACGCCCACTGCTGTGATTGGCTGCTGTGAGACTTCAGTGTAACCACCCACTGCTGTGATTGGCTGCTGTGAGACTTCAGTGTAAACGCCCACTGCTGTGATTGGCTGCTGTGAGACTTCAGTGTAAACACCCACTGCTGTGATTGGCTGCTGTGAGATTTCAGTGTAACCGCCCACTGCTGTGATTGGCTGCTGTGAGACTCAGTGTAAACGCCCACTGCTGTGATTGGCTGCTGTGAGACTTCAGTGTAACCGCCCACTGCTGTGATTGGCTGCTGTGAGACTTCAGTGTAACCGCCCACTGCTGTGATTGGCTGCTGTGAGACTTCAGTGTAAACGCCCACTGCTGTGATTGGCTGCTGTGAGACTTCAGTGTAAACACCCACTGCTGTGATTGGCTGCTGTGAGACTTCAGTGTAAACGCCCACTGCTGTGATTGGCTGCTGTGAGACTTCAGTGTAACCGCCCACTGCTGTGATTGGCTGCTGTGAGACTTCAGTGTAAACGCCCACTGCGGTGATTGGCTGCTGTGAGACTTCAGTGTAACCGCCCACTGCTGTGATTGGCAGCTGTGAGACTTCAGTGTAACCGCCCACTGCTGTGATTGGCTGCTGTGAGACTTCAGTGTAAACGCCCACAGCTGTGATTGGCTGCTGTGAGACTTCAGTGTAAACGCCCACTGCTGTGATTGGCTGCTGTGAGACTTCAGTGTAAACGCCCACTGCAGTGATTGGCTGCTGTGAGACTTCAGTGTATTTTAAATAGTAAATTAAATATTTTGATGAACATGATTCCTAATTATTTATATTCACGATTTTATAATATTTGTACACACTTTACATTTTTATTTCAATGTCGTAATTTCATTTTTAATTCACTTTAAGCAGATTTGTTATGTGACAATATTAATTCGTTTCTTAACAGTCAAGATCAAATGATCTACATCTCTTGTTGCATCAAGCCATCCCATAATATCCGTCAACACTCAAACTAATGCATGATAATGCATAATGAATCTCAAACAGCATGTGGATGTCCCAACACACAACAGAGGACATACACTTGACCTGGTCATTACTGACTCTGTCCCCATTGAAAATCTACTGGTATATGATTTTGGAGTGTCCGATCACAAAGCCATCTCAATGGAGGTGAACTTTTCTCATTACATCAAACCAAAACGTCTAATCCATTTCAGAAACATAAAAAATATCAACCCAGATACTTTGGCTTTGGACCTCATGAAAATCCCTTCAGCAAATTTCACATCTGTAAATGATTCTGTGGACTTTTATAATAACACTTTGAGCAGTATTTTGGACCTCCATGCACCTGAAAAAACACGAATAGTGACTTTTTCTCGTACATCCCCTTGGTTCACTCCAGAACTACGGAAAATGAAAACAGCAGGGCGTGTACTTGAGCGACGTGTTTCAAAAACTGGACTTACTGTTCACAAAATAGCCTATCAAGAACATCAGAAGGCCTACTCAATGTCACTAAAAAAAGCACGGACACAGTTCTACTCAAACATCATTAGTGAAAATCAGGGGAACTCCAAGCAGCTTTTCTCCACAATAAGTCATCTCATCAAGCCACAAACTACTTCACACAATGACACATCAGAAGAGAAATGCAACAGCTTCATCACCTTCTTTAGGAAAAAAGTTGAGACCATCCACTCTCTCCTTTCCAGCACTGCTGCTCTATCTGTCCCTACTGCCGACCCACAGCCTGGGACCTTCCAGCCTCTCTGTTGTTTTCCTGAAATCTCTAAGCAACAAGTTGAGGACATCATCAGCAGGATGAAAGCTTCCACCTGTATGCTGGACCCTTTACCCACAGCTTTGGTGAAAACACACATCAGCTCTCTTAGTCCCTTAATAACCAAAGTCATCAACCATTCTCTACGTACTGGTCATGTTCCATCTGCTCTTAAAACTGCTGTCATCAAACCCCTTCTGAAAAACCCCACTTCAGACCCTGAAGTTCTTGCAAACTACAGGCCTATTTCCAACCTTCCATTCTTGTCCAAAGTTCTAGAAAAGGTTGTTGCTGCCCATCTTCAGGATGATCTAAATTCAAACTCCCTTTTTGAAAAATTTCAGTCTGGTTTCCGTTCCGCTCATAGTTCTGAAACAGCCCTGATCAGGGTCACAAATGACCTGTTGATGGCAGCTGATACCGGCACACCATCGCTGCTCATTTTACTGGATTTATCTGCTGCTTTTGACACGGTTGATCACAATATCCTCCTTCAGCGTCTCCATCATTCTATTGGACTCTCTGACACTGCTTTGAGCTGGTTCCAGTCATACCTGTCTGGAAGAACAGAGTATGTTTCCTTGAGAGGTGTAAAGTCTCAGACGCATACAGTAACTTGTGGTGTTCCGCAAGGGTCGGTCCTTGGCCTGATTTTGTTCACCATTTATACTCTTCCCCTTGGCCACATAATCAACAGGCATGGAATATCATTTCATTGCTATGCCGATGACACTCAGCTATATATAAAAACCAGCATCACTTCATCTACAGCCACTCTGTCATCTCTGAGCTCCTGTCTTGAGGATATTGAGGCATGGATGAAGGCAAACTTCCTACAGCTAAATAGCTCCAAAACAGAAGCTATTTTAGTGGGTACACCACACCAGGTCCAGTCATCACCTATAACGCACATCACCTTCTCTGGTCAAAACATTCCAATTTCATCGACAGTCACTAACCTTGGAGTAAGATTTGATGCTCAACTCACATTTGAAGCCCACATACAACATCTGTGTAAGATCTCCTTCTATCATCTCAGGAACATTGCTAAACTCCGTCCCACACTTGGTCTGTCAGATGCTGAAAAACTTGTCCATGCTTTTATTTCATCCAGGCTGGACTACAGCAACGCTCTCTTTTTTGGGATTCCTGGCAAAAGTCTACAAAAATTACAATACATTCAGAACAGTGCTGCCAGGATCCTAATGAGGATAAGAAAATATGACCATATCACACCCATCCTTCACTCGCTCCACTGGCTCCCTGTTTCATACAGGATTAATTATAAAATCATCTTACTTACCCATCAATGCATCCACGGAAACGCACCCCCCTACTTAAAGGAACTACTCGTCGCAACACAAAACTCTTCACGCAACCTCCGTTCTGGAAATAAAGCCCTTCTTCAACCATCCACAACTAAGCTCCGCACTATGGGGGATCGAGCCTTCTGCTCAGCCGCACCGCGTCTTTGGAATTCCCTTCCTGAAAACCTAAGGGCTCCTCAAGCCATAGACTCTTTTAAGAAAGAACTAAAAACCTTTCTTTTTAAACAAGCATTTTTTACTTTTTGCTAATTCATTTATTTTATTTTATTTATTTTATTTTTTTATGTGTAGCACTTTGGGATTGTTTTTAACTATGAAAAGGGCTTTACAAATAAAATATATTATTATTATTATTATTATTATTAATGCATGACAAAGATTAACTGCACAATGTGTGTAAACCTCTGATACAACTATAAAGTAATTATTCCATCACAATTCACAAATAAATCTCTCAATCAATGGACTGTGTCTATAGTATTATACACACATTTACACAACATTAAAATATTATTTTCAAATAAACTTTTATATTTATTATTATTTTAAATGATTATTGCCCCTGGTTCAGTAATGAACTCTTGTAATAAAGTATCAGTGAGTTGTGTTGAGTTGAGTTGTATGGTAATGTTTTATTATGTGTGTGTGTGTGTGTGTGTGTGTGTGTGTGTGTGTGTGTGTGTGTGTGTGTGTGTGTGTGTGTGTGTGTGTGTGTGTGTGTGTGTGTGTGTGTGTGTGTGTGTGTGTGTGTGTGTGTGTGTGTGTGTGTGTGTGTGTGTTGAATGGTCGCCGGTTCCCGCCTCCTTCCTTCCCATCGACGAACTGTGTTACAATATTATTACGGCCGTAGTGATTAAATAAAGATTAAATAAACATTTATTAAAGATTTATTCATAGTTAAACATTTGAGAATGGAAATATGTCACTCAATGTGTACACTTTTATAATAAAAGCTAACATGTTCCCTGTGTGGCACTGCTCTGTGAGCACAAAATAAACTCTTTTTTTTGCCTTTTTTTCTCTGATATCCACAGCCTCTTGATACTTTTATATGGCAGTAAATTTGGTTGAATTGCTATTGTGTTGACATTTTTAGATTTTGATTAGATTAAAGTCGCATTAATTGTGTTCAAGTGTCAAAATAACAAACAAAAAAATTCAAGGGTGCATCTTTGTGTGCTATCTATCTACCCATGTAATCAACTGTTGGAATTGACTGTGTTTGTACTTGTCTTGACTGTGAATGAATTAGACCACTGAGTAGCCCTCTTTTAACCAATGTACTCATTTCACATTAGTGAACCAACTAGGTCCCGCGTGAGGAGCCCAGCTGGGTTTGCCCATGTGGGACCAAGTGAGCCCCAGATAAGATGCCCATATTGAGCCCATGCCCACTCCATACCCCTGTAGCCCATGTTTACTCCACGTGGGCCCCACATACACGTGTTGGCTTTTCTTAAACACTCTCCGTCAAAACTGATGAAGAACTTCACACTTCATTATTACTCAATTCTGAGAAGACGGGCTTTTATTTCTTATAAAGAGTCAATGTTTTCAAGTTGTACAAAAATTAAAACCTTTTTCAATGGTCCATTGTAACTGATAAAACATGTTCATAATGTGATGAATTCTGTGTTTCAGGGGTTTCTAGTGCTGGTTGGGGTGTGAGTTACAGTCCTTCACACATCTGTGCACTAAAGGACTCAACAGTGATAATGAGCTGCTCTTATACATACCCTACTGGACATCAGATCGAGAAAGTGTTCTGGACAAACCCACTGGTAAAATATAATGACGAGTTTACAGATCTGTCTGAGGACCCTGAATACAGTAAGAGGCTTCAGTATCTGGGAGATAAACAGCAGAACTGCACCGTCAGACTGAGTCATGTGACACTGAAGGATTCACACAAGTACTATTTCAGATTCATCACTAATAAAGCTGGTGGGAGATGGACTGGTAAACCAGGAGTGACTCTTAATGTCACAGGTGAGTTTCATGAGGTTTATCTCTTCTTCTGTGCATTATGTTGAATAATAATCAGTGTATGACAGCAGCACTAGATATAATGTGTGTGTTGTGTTCAGATCTTCAGGTGGAGTCTCCTGAGAGAGTGACAGAGGGAGATTCAGTCCGTCTGACATGTAAAAGCAGCTGCACTCTGACTGACAGAGCAACATTCATCTGGTCCAGAAACTCACAGCCATTAACTGAGAGAAGAGACGGAAACAATGAACTCCTGCTGCAGTCAGTCAGAAGAGAGGATGCAGGCAGATATAGCTGTGCTGTACACGGACACACTCACACATCGCCTGATGTTTATCTCAATGTCATGTGTGAGTACAGATCAATCATTTCTCTTTAAAGTTGTTTTTGAAAAGCTAGCAAAGTTTAAAACTACATAACACATGAGCTCCCACAAAACATTTATAGCGTTATCACAAAAAATAACTTTTTTTCAATGAATGTGTCAATTAATTAAAAGGCATATAAATTGTGTGTATTATATTATATTGTGTGTATGTAAATAATGGCCAATAGAGAGCGCTGCCCTCCCTGAACCACAAAATAATAATTATGATTATCATAATTGATATAAACAGTATGAATGGATATTTATATGATATGATGAGATAAGATATGCTATATGTCCCCTTTGTTTGTCCGCATGTCTGAAGTTCACCTCTGTAGTTTAGCCAATTGCTGTTTCACGATATAAACATATTTAAGTCCTCTTCATTTAAGGGTCACACTTGTCCTCCTCCGGTCAAAAGTGACCAAAGCCTTAAAATGAAATCCTGACTCCCAGGTCAACCAATCAAATTTATTTTAGTTCAATAATATTTTTTTTATTATTATCTTCAACTTTGAGGGTATTTTGTGATAATATGTAATATTTATACAATTTTAATTAGCTATTTTTCCCCTTTGAAAATAATAAAAAAATATTTATTTTAGTATTGAAACTGTATTCCATGTTAAAATAGAGGCATTCAAATATATATATATATATATATATATATATATATATATATATATATATATATATATATATATATATATATATTATAAAAAAAAATTTTTTTTAGGTAGTTAATGCCCTCTGGTGGCAGTAAAAATTGAAAAACTGATGTAATGCCCTGTTATGACCATTAGGTTCATTTGTATGTGTATGTAGCAGATATCAAGTGGTACCCTCAGGACAGAAGGACAGCCAAACATGGATGAGATGAAGGATGTACATTTATATCCCTTTAAAGAAGAATAGGTTGGAGCAAAATTAGAAAACACACACACTGGAAGGCCTACTCTCTCACTCCGCACTTCCCCGTCTGCATTCACACATAGACAGTAAAAGAAATGGACCGAGCGATCCCATTGACGTCAACAGCTAAATAATGAAGTCAACCTAGAAGCACTCACTTCCTGATGGCTGAGCGAACTGCGCAGGCTCAGACTGAGCTTGAGGACGTAGATGTGACGTGAGCCTCCTGTCTGACAGCTGTAGGTCTTCTAGTAGATGTGGAAAGTGAAATCTGAATCACGTTGTTTAAATATTTTCTCCCGTTGCTTTTGGCTCACTATGGGCTTCTCCCCATTCTTCTCCCTTGACTTTATCAGACTTTATGTCTCCACGTCCCCCCGACTGTCTCATAGACAGTAAAAGATTGCCTGCGAGCGTCTCCTCAGGTCTATACGGTAATTTCTCAACTGTGCGACAGAGTCGCGTTGGTTATGATGCAATCGTTAGCCTATTTTTACAAAAACAGCTTCTGCGGGGCGATAGTGTAAGATACAAGGTAACGGAGCCTTTTATGCATTGTCATGTTTCTTTAGAAATAAACAAATGACAAAATGGAGTCTTTAAACGCCTCAGATGTAAAGTTATTCACTGTCAAAGTGACTCAAAAATGAATGGGAGTCAATGGGACGCTAACAGCAGGTGATGGCTTGGTTAGCAATGGCAGCCCCTAGGGGTGGAACGCTTTCCGAGCGCTAGATTACCCCCTTGCATTCACAGTCAGACTGCGCGCGAACGCTTAAAGGGCGGTGTATGAACTACATTGCACATATACATGTAGGCAATCAAATATAACAGTAATTTCAAATAAAGTGATACTCAGAGTACTTAATTGCAACACTCCATGTAAACATCATGAAAATATAAAAATGTGTGAATAAGACTGTATTGATGCAATCATGCAAAATCTGGACCATATGGTCCTTAATGTTAACCAAGTATTATTTCTTAAGACTGCTACAATCACATTTAAACATAACACAAACTATATAATTGTTAAGTGCACAAACATACCTTTAAAGAAGAATAGGTTGGAGCAAAATTAGAAAACACACACACTGGAAGGCCTACTCTCTCACTCCTGCATAGAAAAGCACACGTGCGAATTAAGCACTCAACATACCACGTTTTAAATGTGCCACTTTCTAAGAGAATTTGCTAATTGAATGAATATACATCACAATATATCCAAATCAACACAATGTACACTATAATGACGTTACAGAAACAGTAAAGGAGATAGATGCACGAGAGAGTGAAAGTTACCGCACTTCCCAGTCTGCATTCACAGACTGAGCGTGAACGCTTAAAGGGAAAGCGATAACGCATCCTAAGGTGCGCCACTAATTAAGGCCCCACCTACAACAATTGGTAGGAACTCCCGACTGGAAACATTGAAAATTAAACATAAATGACAATGAAAGGGTAACATTAAGTTTTGATGAAGTTAACACATTTACAAAAATATTTCTTTCATCACAAATATGGTAAAGTAAAATAAAATAATAAAAGTAGGAAGACATAAAATAAAAAGTCACAAGCAACTGGCTACATGTATATTATTGTGGTTTGTGTGTGTTTCTCTGAGTGTGTTTACATGTGTGTGTCTCTGGTTGTGTTTACGTGTGTGTGTGTGTGTGTGTGTGTGTGTGTGTGTGTGTGTGTGTGTGTGTGTGTGTGTGTGTGTGTGTGTGTGTGTCTGTTTTGAGCTCTTGATGTTTTAGAGTGTAACCTCTTCCTTAGTGTTTTTTTTTTATTTTTTTACTGCATTGTGGCTGAATTATTGATTTTGTTTCACATATTTGAAAAAATATGCTCTGTGTTATTGCACTATTCATTAGGGATGTCCCGATCAGGTTTTTTTGCCCTCGAGTCCGAGTCATTTGATTTTGAGTATCTGCCGATACCGAGTCCCGATCCGATACTTCTATAATACATAAAAAAAAGAATATAAGAAGAGAGAAAAAACGATCCAGGATGTTCCTTATTTTTTATTTTATTCACCTTATTTTAACATTCAACAACTCTAACAAACAGAGCACTTCTGTGAGGTAGCTTGAACAATCAAGTAATAAATAACACATTCTTCACTTTTGGATTTTAGTGCAACAGTAAATATAAAAAAGTCTGGGACCGGAGTTGCGCAGAGCAGGGAGTACAATGGCGATATCAAAAGCACACCCATACTCTCACAGATGCAGAACAATTAATTATGTTGGTGTGAAATAAACAGTTATGGAAATTAAATAATCTGCTCCCAAAAATCATGAAAAAAGACAACAACTAAACTTACTTAAAAAAACGACCACTTGACATGAAATCATTGTGATGATAACTGCCTACAATGACATAAACTAACTTTGGGGAAAAAAATATTTGAAGTGTAATTTGATTGAAATGTAATTAATGCTTTTCAGGTTTTTATAGGTCTAACATTAGTTTTTAGGTAGAGAAATTGAATAAAGTAGGCTAATCAAATGTAAAATAGCTGCATATTTAACTGTTAACTCTTAAATTGAAGACTAATCCTTACAAAAGCTATTCAATCAAGAGCAGTGAGGGATTCCTTCTCTTTTCTTTGACATTAAACAGACAGCAGTAAAGGCTACTGCCCCTTTAAGACCTAATGGAAGGCCCTGTGTCGTCTTTCTCGACTGTATAAAGTCCTCTTAAGGCATATTCAGGCTATGTCTGCTTGGATACTCATCAAGATGGATTTGTTGACATACTTCTTGTGTGAGTTTGTCCGTTTAAGCACAAGACTTGAAAGAGAACTCAATATATGCGCGCTGTGAGACGAGTGCGCGCTTTCGGATGATGCATACGGCAGCACTCGCATGCATTGAACAAAGTTTACACTGATAGACCATTTTGCCCACGTTTTTCTTTTATTAGCGCAGTAGAAATTTATCACTGAGGAGCCAGCACGTGTGTCCATCAACAGAAACATGCATTATTTTCAAGTTACAACCCATATTATTGATGCGTCATCAGATGCGAGATGAACCGCGGTGCAAGTGCGCACCGTTTACATGGCAACCCGGAATATACGTACATCCGCGTCCTGATCGGGATGTAACGTTCGATTCCGATCGAGTCTGAAATCACGTGATCGGGCCCGATTTCCGATCACGTGATATCTTCACGTGATATCGTCGGATCGGGACATTCCTACTATTCATATGTGTGTGTGTGGGGGGGGGGGGGAGTCTATTTTACACTCTTGATATTTTAGAGTGTCACCCCTACATTGCTTTGCAATTTTTTTCTGGTCATGGCTGATTTGTGGTTCGTATCACCAAAAGATTCCCTGAGTTTTTGTGTTTCCTATTAATTTCCTTTGTTGGTCATTTTTTACCGCGAAGGAGTTAAGTATGACTTTTTTTTTTTTTTTTTTTTGACCCTTTAATATATCCGAATCCCCTCCATGATTTTTTTGTGTGTAATAGCTATTGCAACAAAAGTCTAGAAAAATTTGAAAACTAAATCTAATCTGACCTTAAGTGTCGTCTAGGAACTCTCAATACCCTTCTGAGCTGTATTCCCCTGACTCTGGATGGGCCAATCACATCGTGTATAGAGTCGCTGGGCGGGGCCATAATGACGACGGCAGAGTTGCGTTTGCGTGCTTCTAGTAAACACAGAAACTGGCGAACGGCGGTCTTTCGAATCAGCTTTGACCGCGACTCTGGAAGACTTGGAGTTAAGCTTTTCTCTGAGAAAAGGACAAAGAACGGCACTGAAGTCATTCTTAAAAAGGGAAGATGTGTTCGGAGTTTATCCGACCGGATACGGTGAATGTTTAATCCGTCAACGAGCTCTGCTTCACCTTCGTTGCTCTGGTTGGTTGTAGCGCTATCCTATCGCGTGCAGAGGGAGTTTGAAAGACAACCGTTTATCCGCCCCTCGGATTGAGCCGTCAATGGTGAGTTTCCAGACCAAACATCTTGATGTGGGTCTGGCTTGTCAGGCTAACAAGTCACCAAGTGTCATCCCATTCCACTGAACCAAAAAAAATCTAAATTTCAAAACGTAAAATGTTTCGGTCATTTTTGAATGAAGAGGACCAGAGGGTTAAGATAGGACATCAAATTTAGCCAGTCAGTGTCCTCAAATCTATTCAAAAAATAATATTATATCGCCCCAGCCATTGATAATGTCAGGACTGTGGGCTGGATAAAGCAAACTGTTTCGTATTCTACCTGAAAGGAGACTTTTGATGTGTCTTTCTTTTATTCGGCTTCCTTCCTTTCCTTTTTTCAAGCAGCTCACTCTCTTTTGTGCACTCACATCCGTTGTGAAGCCCTCACGATCAAGTGCAAAAATGCAACTTGGACAAGTTATTATAAAGTACTAAGTGTCATTAAGGTGCCTCACTGCTGATGGGATAAAAGATATTTGCATCCTCTTCGTTCTGCAGCTAGGAACTCGATAGCGCCGCTCAGAGGGTAAAAGCTCAAACTCTGTTCTTAGGGAATGATCCTGTGAATGAGCTATGACTTTTAACGTTCCTCTGGACCTGTTTTATGTATAACTCCCCAGGTTGAGCCTGACTTCTCCTTGAAATCTTGCTTGCCACTTTGATCAGACTACCAAGTCTGTTTTTATTTGTCAGAGAGAGGCTTCCAAACCAAGCAGCTATCGAAAAAGATAAATAAAAGCACGATAAAACAGAGTCATCATTTCTGAAAAAACATTAAAGGGGGGGTGAAACACTCAGTTTCAGTCAGTGTCATGTCAATCTTGAGTACCTATAGAGTAGCATTGCATCCTGCATATCTCCGAAAAGTCTTTATTTTTTTTATAATTATATAAGAAAGATGCGCTGTTCCGAGTCTTTCCGAAAAAAGCTGAGCGGGTGGGGGCGTATCGTGTGAGCGGAGCTAAATAATGACGTGTGCTCGCTGCTGCTATTGTGTTGAGTCGAGTGCGTCGTAAAGCTGTCTCATCCCTAACAGCGGGAAAAAAACTTTATTCAAAATAAAAATATGGCTTTTAATCAGATACAGCCATACATCTATGATCCGGAATCAGACCCAGAGGCTGCAGTTGAACAGGAGCAGCAGCAAAAACGACTAGAGCAGGACGTCTCTATGTGGTACAAGTTATACACTAACTATATAATATGCTTAGCGGCTTGTGTTATTTACATATTTATACTTGAATTATATCGTCGTATTTTTGTCTTTGAAGGTGTACATGTGGGAAGTGCAGTTGTGCACGTGTTTGTGTGTTTACGCGTGGTTTGTGTAGACAATTGTAACGTTAGTAAGCGGACTGGTTTTGCACGGCAGGCTAAGTTAGTGTTTACATAGATAGACACGGAATAGTAGCGCATTTGAATGAAGAAGCTCGCTTATTTAGTTCAACATATTTCCCCCCTCTTTGTGTATTGTTGTTTGGAGTGCTTTTACAATACACAAACATAAAGTTACACATATAGTGGCCAGCTAAACAAATGTACACGCACTACACATCGCATGCTCCATTGATCAATTAACTATACGTGATCATGTTTGGGCTCCTTGATGAGCATAGGCAAAAACACAGACATTTGAATCAGTCTTACTCACCGCCTGCGGTTCTAACGTTAGGACCTTTATCGTTGGGACTGCTCCATCCTTCAGCATTAGGCGATTGGGAAAATCCGGCGTCGAGCTGGGCCTTGTTTATGAAACAGTCGGCACCGAAATGCAGCGAACAGATATAAACATTCGCGCAACTCAGTTGCTGATCCGGAAAAGCAAATTACATCCACTGTTGCCTTAACGCGGGGTTTTGGGGAATCTGTGCAGGACTGTCTTGGTCTGGCAACCAAAAACGCACTTTTTTGGTGACATTGTTATGTGCACATCACCTGTTTAGCATCCTACAAACCAGCGCTTTGATGGGCGTAGGCTGTTACTTTCGCTCTCTCCCTCTCTCTCTCTCACGCGCTTCCGGTAGAATTGTCCGTAAGGCCCATACAAGGAAATTCCGCCCCCGTTAACGTCAAAGGGGACGCATGATCTCAAAAAACTTGCCGAAACTTATGACTAACCGGAAGTAGTATTTTTGACAAAGAAATACTCCCATCAAACGTCCACCTTAACTTTTGAAACTTTGTCTATGTTTAGTATGGGATTCCAAGTCTTTAACAGTGTAAAAAGATCAGTATGCATGAAACAGCATTTCACCCCCCCTTTAAAAGTGTTCATTTTGCTAAGAAAGTACAGTCTTTGTTGGATTTCCTTTGAGACAGCATCAACCAAAGGTTCAAAACAAAGTTTGCTGTCTATGGAGCTGCCTGTGTGATAGCCCTGATACCTTCCATTTCATCATCAAAATTAATGTTAAATCGAGAATAAAATACATTATATTCATCAGCCAAATGTTCATCAGATAAAAAAACATCCAGGACCAGTCTGATGGCTCTCTCATTAGACCCAATCAATGTCTTCATACCATTCCAGGTTTTCTTTAAATTATTACTTCTCAAATCTGCCTCAATTTTCTCCTTATACCTAAATTTATTCTCACAGTCCTCTGCATTCACATCATCTTCATTAAAAACAGTTTTTCGCTTGATTAGCAAATCTTTAATGTCCTTAGAGATCGACTGTTTGTGGTTTGGATACACCACGACTTCCTCACTCAGGAGAACAGAGTCTTTGCAAAAAGAGATGTAACTGCTGACAAGGTCAGGGAGTTCATCAATATCAGAACAGGAGTCCTGAAACACTGTCCAGTCTGTGCAGTCGAAGCAGGCTTGTAGCGCTGAAGAGCTGTCCTCAGTCCAGACCTTCACCTGTTTTCTGACAGGCTTCTTCCTCCTCAACACGACGTGTAGCCGGGTAAGAGGTGGACAGAGTTGAGGTCAGAGGCGCCCAGTGCTGGCCCCGCCTTGGACGTATATGCGCCTTTAATTGAGCCGTAGCACAGATCAAGAGTTTTATTACGACGTGTGGGGCATGTTACATACTGATAAAAGCTGTTCAGTGTTTTCTTTAAGTTACAACGGTTAAAATCGCCAAGAACAAAATTATGAACGGCAGGGAAGATAGACTGAAGTTTGTTTACAGTTTTAAAAACAATGTCCGCGGCGGACTTGGCGTCGCTTTGGGGTTGACATAAGCCACAGTCACAAAAATCTGGGGGAACTCTCCAGGGAGATAGTACGGCGTAGTGACACAGACAACAGTTCAATGTCAGGGCAGATTCCCAGTCAGTGAACTGATGTTGAAGTCTATCACGCTAGGACAGCACCATTGTAATCCCAATAGGAATTCACGGGTGTATCGGAATGTGTGCTGCTGGTTGCTCCAAACAAAGTTTAAAACAGTCACTAAAAGTAGGACGTAAAAAGTGACTTCCATCCCTCAGATACTCAGCAAATGTTCATTAAACAGCACACCACAAAGGGGAATTAAGACCCTAAAAGACGTTTAAAACACAATAACACGGACACGAGCTAAAGCTGCTTGTCACCGCCAAACAGCGCCACCTTCATCATAACATCTCCCTTCTCATAAAGGAAAGTTCTCAGCTGTGGTGTTGTTTGATTGTAGTTTTGTGTGATTTAGAGTGCACAGTCTGTTTCTGTATATTCCCTTGTCCCAAACTCCTTTCTGAATTTATTTTATTTATTTATTTATTTTTTGGCTTGAGGCAAAAGTGTCACCTGTTTCTGGTAGAGCGTAAAATATTCGCTTAAACAATAAATAATAAAAAATATAATAATTACAAGAAAGATTAAATGAGATTATCAGAAGCCAAATGATTCCTTCCTCTCCCATTCAGATACAAGGCAAAAGGGAAGAGGAGACAGAACAGGAAATGATGTTGGCTCATGATAATTAAAGAGGAAAGCACTCATTTAGATCAGTCAGCCACATCAGGCATATGTAAATGAACAATTTTGTGCTACTTCACAATACATATATTTAACATAGAAAGTTTAATTTCTATACTTGTTACAAAAGGACAAAAACTAAATGTCTGTTTTTAAAGTAGGAAGCATCAGTAAAATAGGGTTTCAGCACTAGCCTGACAAGCCAGACCCACCATTGACAGCTCAATCCGAGGGGCGGATAAACGGTTGTCTTTCAAACTCCCTCTGCACGCGATAGGATAGCGCTACACCAACCAGAGCAACGAAGGTGAAACGGAGCTTGTTGATAGATTAAACATTCACTGTATCCGGTCGGCTAAACTCCGAACACATCTTTCCTTTTTAAGAATGACTTCAATGCCGTTCTTTGTTCTTTTCTCAGAGAATAGCTTAACTCCAAGTCTTCCAGAGTCGCGGTCAAAGCTGATTCGAAAGACCGCCGTTCGCCAGTTTCTGTGTTTACTAGAAGCACGCAAACGCAACTCGGCCTTCATTATGTTAAGCCCCACCGAACGACTCTATACACGATGTGATTGGCTCAACAAGAGTTTGGTTTTTACAGCTAGATGACACTCGCGGCAGATTAGATTTGCTGCTGCTAGGGTGCGTCTAGATTTCTAGGCTATATCAGCAGCTCAACACTGCAACTTCTACATCAGCGCTCTAGCTTTTACTGCCCTCTATTGACTACTGCACAAGAGGCGTGATCAACGGGCATTATTTGAATGACTCTGTCTGCAATTGGATAGTCCTTCAACCAATCAGACCACAAGAGGCGTGATCAACAGACATCAACCCATCACTTCTCTATCTGTCATCGTGTTAAACCGGCCAATAGCGTTCCAGGTGGATGAGCTGTGATTGATTCCCGCAGAAGTGTAACAGAAGCAGTAGAAATTAATGCACAGGTTTCTAGACTGAGGTTCAGGGCGAAATCAAATCGCCGGCAGATCAGGCTGAGTTTACCCTTGTCTAACAAAACACAACACCTATCTAGAACATTTTCCACCAGCCGCCACTGATTAATACTTTTACCTGACATCTGTAGATCCTCCAATGAATTCTGTGATCTCCATCAGTCCATTTACTGAAATAATTATTCCTAAATCTGTGATTCATAAGTCTAAACCAAGTGTGTGATGTCAAAATGTAATTTGTTAATGTTTTGCTTGTTTGTTTGTTTGTGTTTAGACCCACCCAGGAGCGTCTCAGTGTCCATCAGTCCATCTGGTGTAATAGTGGAGGGATATTCAGTGACTCTGAGCTGCAGCAGTGATTCAAACCCTCCTGCTCTGAACTTCAGCTGGTTTAAAGGAGGAACGCTTGTAGGATCTGGAAGAATCTACAGCATCTCAAAGATCAGCTCAGATGACAGTGGAGAATACAAGTGCAAGTCCATCAATGAACATGGAGAGAAATACTCTGATACTGTGACTTTAAATGTCATGTGTGAGTTGTATTTATCATAGTATTATTTAAATGCCATGTTTGAGCTAATGATGGTCCAGTAACTCTTAACAACAAAAAAGGAGCATTACAAATCACAAAACATTCGTATACTGTTTCTTTAATCTGTTTTAGACCCACCCAGGAGCCTCTCAGTGTCCATCAGTCCATCTGGTGTAATAGTGGAGGGAGATTCAGTGACTCTGAGCTGCAGCAGTGATTCAAACCCTCCTGCTCTGAACTTCAGCTGGTTTAAAGGAGGAACGATTGTAGGATCTGGAAGAATCTACAGCATCTCAAACATCAGATCTGATGACAGTGGAGAATACAAGTGCAAGTCCATCAATGAACATGGAGAGAAAAACTCTGATGCTGTGACTCTAAACGTCACGTGTGAGTTAATGATCATCTGCATATTGTTCACAAAGCCATGCTTATTTTGTAATATTTATTAATTAGAGCTAGGTATCATGTTCGATACTTTTTAGGCATCGACAGAATTGTCTCGATACCATCAAGTATTGTAAAAGGTATTTTAATTCGATACCTAATTTCGATACCTAAAGGTTTAATCTCGTCAACATCAGTAAGTATGCAGCATGACTGGCTGAGGCAGAAAAACACTAGTTTCCATCGGTTATGCCCAGAGACGCAGATCGCATGTGAGGCCGTAGCGTGTAACCCATCTGCTGCGGTGCATTACCGCTCTGACAGGTCACTCTAGTCAATGTCTCTGTTTATACCAGTCACACTGATTAAAATCTCGCTGGAGCCGTGATGAGCTGCAGACGTGTTCAGTGTAAACAGGGGGAAAGCTTCCCAACCCGCATAGATGTAAAGTATCTAGAAAAGATCAAAAGTGAGGCCACATTTCACCAGGCTCGATGCCAACAGAGATGCAATATTTGCGACACAATAACTGTCGGCGCGTACTTTCACTTTTGCGGAAATGGCGAGTCAGCATCGTCATCAATTTCATCTTTGCAGCAACACCGACTCAGAAATCACTAGCATCCTGGCTAAATTTGCCCATTGGCCACTGTCCATCATGGCCTCCTAATCATCCCCCTCTCCTGATTGGCTTCATCACTCTGTCTCCTCTCCACCATAAGATGGTGTGTGGTGGGCGTTCTGCTGCAAAGGCTGCTGTCGCATCATCAGGTGGAGCTGCACATTGGTGGTGGTTGAGGAGATGAACCCCTTCTATATGTAAAGCACTTTGAGTACCCAGAAAAGTGCTATATAAATGTAACTAATTATTATTTATAATCATTATTATTAGTTTATTAATAAAACAATTTAAATATCTTATTGATATTTTTACATTCATAATTAGGCTACTTTTGCCAGTGCTTTGTGGTAAGCTTTATGAGTGCGCTTGAGCACGAGGCATATATTCCACCGCTCAATAAAAATAAAAAAGAACAAGATTTTTTTTAGGTAACATATAATGTCATTTTATTAAAAATTATTTATTAAAAAAATAAAATCGGTGTTGAAAAAAAGCATAATTTAGCAACTGGTACTGAAGTCAAGGTATTGTTATTATTATCGAAAAACAATACCCAGCTCAATTGTTAAGTCATTTACTCTGTTTTAGACCCACCCATGAGCGTCTCAGTGTCCATCAGTTCATCTGGTGTAATAGTGGAGGGAGATTCAGTGACTCTGAGCTGCAGCAGTGATTCAAACCCTCCTGCTCTGAACTTCAGCTGGTTTAAAGGAGGAACGATTGTAGGATCTGGAAGAATCTACAGGATCTCAAAGATCAGCTCTGATGACAGTGGAGAATACAAGTGCAAGTCCATCAATGAACATGGAGAGAAATACTCTGATGCTGTGACTCTAAACGTCATGTGTGAGTTAATGATGTTTCAGTAACTGTGGTAACAAACAGATAAGTAAACCAACAATCCCAGAAGAAGATTATACAGTTCATTTTGTCTGTTTTAGATCCTCCCAGAAATGTCTCAGTGTTGATGAGTGGATCTGGTGTAATAGTGGAGGGAGATTCAGTGACTCTGAGCTGCAGCAGTGATTCAAACCCTCCTGCTCTGAACTTCAGCTGGTTTAAGGAGAATGAAGCCTCAGCTGTTGGATCTGGACAGAGTTTCAGTGCACTACAGAGTGGACGCTTCTACTGTCAGGCTCACAATCAACATGGATCTGAGAGATCAGACGCTGTAACTGTCACAGGTGAAGCTTTTATTAACACACTCCTGTATCTTCACATCATTCATCAGTTTGGAGAGTTAATCATGAGGATCTTCCTCTTTCAGTTCATCATGGTGCTGGTAGGAATGTGATCGTGATCACAGCGGCATCTGGAGGATTATTCTTCATCATTATCATCTTCATCATCGTGTTTATAATGTGAGTCGTGAGATCAATAAAAAACTGCAGTGATTGTAAAAGTTCACTTTTGGTCTGATGTAGAAGAAAATGTCTCATTTGTGTTTGATTATTAGCAATCTTTAAAAACAGCAAACAGCATTCATATCTTCAGTTATTTTAATAGACTCCTGCATATGCTGTTAATATCTGTCATTATAACAGGAAGAAACGAAGGAGTGTTAAACCTGAAGATCTCTCAGTGAAAGAGGTAAATCATCCAGACACAACACGACTTTACAGAAGCAGAACATCAACCGATCAGCCGTTATCTGTGTTTCAGACTGAAACTGCACAGACTGATGGGAAACTAACACTATCAAAGTCTTTATCAATACAATTCAATATAAATTTTACAAAATTATATTTTTAGACCAATGAATATCAACATAATGTGAAGTGCCCTCATGGTGTGAACAAGATCTAATTTCTAATATGTTTGATATGTATTTTGATGTAAATTGGTTGTCTAATCATTTGATAATCATTAGCATTTAAATCAGGAGTGTATTTATTTTCTTGTATTTCAGAATGATCTCTATTCTGGCGTTTCTCAGAGAGTTTCAGTCCATGACGAGCCTCTTTCTGAACTGGATTCAGCCAATGATGCTCCGTATGCCACTGTGAAACCCAGAAGATTCAGAGGAAAAACTCCTGAATCCAGAGATACTGAGGAGGTCCAGTACGCAACTGTACAACATCACAGAAAGAAAGAGATGAAGAGAGCAAAGGAGAATGAATGTCTGTATGATGATATAAGAGTTTATCAGCCTGATGATGCCATGAGGTGAGAAAAAAACAGCTTAACATTACATTTACATTTACATTGAATTATTTAGCAAACGCTTTTATCCAAAGCGACTTACAAAAAGGGGAGGGCAATAGAAGCAACGAAACAAACAAGGCCAACAACCTGTAAGAGCTGTAAGAAGTCTCAGTTAATCGAGCACAGTACACACATTTTTCCCCCCAAACAATCAAATAGAAAATTTAATTGGATAGTTAAGTGCTAGTCTTTATTGGTCAGGTGCAGTTGGAAAAGATGTGTCTTAAGATGTTTTTTGAAAATGGCTACAGACTCAGCAGCACGAATTGAGATCGGCAGGTCATTCCACCAGGTGGGAACGGTCCAGGAAAATGTCCGTGAGAGCGATTTCATGCCTCTTTGGGATGGAACCACGAGGCATCGTTCACTCGCAGAACGCAAGCTTCTGGAGGGTGTGTAAGTCTGAACAAGTGAGTTTAGGTATACTGGTGCAGAGCCAGTGGTTGTTTTGTAGGCAAGAACTAGTGCCTTGAATTTGATGCAAGCAGCCATTGGCAACCAGTGCAGTTTGATGAAGAGAGGCGTAACATGCGCTCTCTTCGGCTCATTAAAGACCACTCTCGCCGCTGCATTCTGGATCAGCTGCAAGGGTTTGATAGTGCATGCTGGAAGCCCATCCAGAAGAGCATTACAATAGTCCAGTCTGGAGAGAACAAGAGCTTGAACCAGGAGTTGTGCAGCCTGTTCTGATAGGAAGGGTCTAATCTTTCTAATGTTGTATAAAGCAAATCTGCAGGACCGGGCTGTTGCAGTAATGTGGTCAGTGAAGTTTAACTGGTCATCAATCACAACTCCAAGGTTCCTGGCTGTCCTGGAAGGAGTTATGGTTGATGAACCAAACTGAATGGAGAAATTTTGATGAAGTGCTGGGTTGGTTGTGGCAACAAGTAATTCTGTCTTTGCAAGATTGAGTTGAAGGTGATGCTCCTTCATCCAGCCAGAAATGTCTGTCAGGCAGGCAGCGATACGAGAAGAGCGATACAATACTTCTCAGCGATACGAGAAGAGCACTTCTCTTCTCCATCTACATGTCATCATTAGGTTCTGTCATTCAGAAACATGGCTTCTCCTATCACTGCTATGCTGATGACACTCAACTCTACTTCTCATTTCAACCAAATGATTCTACAGTCGGTATGACTGTAGAATCATCTGGTTGAAACGAGAAGTAGAGTTGCGTGTCAATGGAGACATTTGTAGAGAAAGAAGAGAGAAAAGACTGATACAAAGTAAGATCAGAAGAGTTTTTAGATTTCCACCATTTCCTCTCTGCCGCCCTGAGTCCAGAGTGATGTTCACGGAGAACATCAGACAGCCAGGGGGAAGATGGGGTGGGGTGGGCGGGTCTGGATGAAAGGGGACAAAAACTGTCTAAGGGGCATGTACCTCCTATGGCTTAACCAGCACCAACTTAACCAGCACCAACTTAACCAGCACCAGTTTAACCAGTACCAACTTAACCAGCACCATCTTAACTAGAACCAACTTAACCAGCACCAACTTAACCAGCACCAACTTAACCAGCGCCAACTTAACCAGCACCAACTTAAACAGCACCAACTTAACCAGCACCAACTTAACCAGCGCCAACTTAACCAGCACCATCTTAACCAGCACCAACTTAACCAGCACCAGTTTAACCAGCACCAACTTAACCAGCACCAGTTTAACCAGCACCAACTTAACCAGCACCAACTTAACCAGCACCATCTTAACCAGCACCAACTTAACCAGCACCAACTTAACCAGCACCATCTTAACCAGCACCATCTTAACCAGCACCAACTTAACCAGCACCAGTTTAACCAGCACCAACTTAACCAGCACCAGTTTAACCAGCGCCAACTTAACCAGCGCCAACTTAACCAGCACCAACTTAACCAGCACCAACTTAACCAGCGCCAACTTAACCAGCACCATCTTAACCAGCACCGACTTAACCATTGCCAACTTAACCAGCACCAACCTAACCAGCACCAATTTAACCAGCACCAACTTAACCAGCACCATCTTAACCGGCACCAACCTAACCAGCACCACTTAACCAGTGCCAGCTTAACCAGCACCATCTTAACTAGAACCAACTTAACCAGCACCAACGTAACCAGCACCAACTTAACCAGCACCAACTTAACCAGCACCAGTTTAACCAGCACCAACTTAACCAGCACCAGTTTAACCAGCACCATCTTAACCGGCACCAACTTAACCAGCACCAACGTAACCAGCACCAACTTAACCAGCGCCAACTTAACCAGCACCAGTTTAACCAGCGCCAACTTAACCAGCACCAACTTAACCAGCACCATCTTAACCGGCACCAACCTAACCAGCACCACTTAACCAGTGCCAGCTTAACCAGCACCATCTTAACTAGAACCAACTTAACCAGTGCCAGCTTAACCAGCACCATCTTAACTAGAACCAACTTAACCAGCACCAACGTAACCAGCACCAACTTAACCAGCACCAACTTAACCAGCACCAGTTTAACCAGCACCACTTAACCAGTGCCAGCTTAACCAGCACCATCTTAACTAGAACCAACTTAACCAGCACCAACGTAACCAGCACCAACTTAACCAGCACCAACGTAACCAGCACCAACTTAACCAGCACCAACTTAACCAGCACCAGTTTAACCAGCACCAACTTAACCAGCACCAGTTTAACCAGCGCCAACTTAACCAGCGCCAACGTAACCAGCACCAACTTAACCAGCGCCAACTTAACCAGCACCAGTTTAACCAGCGCCAACTTAATCAGCGCCAACTTAACCAGCACCAACGTAACCAGCACCAACTTAACCAGTGCCAGTTTAACCAGCACCACTTAACCAGTGCCAGATTAACCAGCACAGACTTAACCAGCACCAACTTAACCAGAACCAACTTAAGTAGCACCAGTTTAACATCCCACTCTTACTTTATCTGGACAAACTCAGTATCATTAGACAGAATAAAGAAAATGGCAAAACAAGATGATGAGGAAAGAAAGATGACCATCTTCACTACGAAACTGTCAAGCACTGTAAGTTGAAATGTGGTATCCGATTTGTGTTGCACGATGATGGATAACTGCATGTTGTTTCAATGTCAACACAATGTAAAGTATTTGATCTGGCTCTTATTTCCAATAATTTTGCTTCCTTTTTATGCTTCTTGTTGTAAACTATTGACATTGTACAAGCAAAATGTGATGGTTTGTCAGTGTTGTGTTTGTGATTAGACGGCTGGGTTAAACTGGACTAGTTTAAAGTTTAAAAACCCGGTAGTATATTTGAATGATCGTGATTTCCCTCCATATATCCCCCTGAGACGAGAGAGAGTGATATTTTAAATCTGGAAGAAAAAATAAAATAATCCTTTGATGATGCAAATATCATACTTTTTGCAGAATACAGCCAGTAGTAGGAGCTAATTCCCCATGTTTTCAACCCGCCCATAGGGGCTTTAACACTGTTGGTTTCCTGTTTGTTTGTTTTTTAGGCTATCAACTGTGGGAGATGCATCAGTGATCTACAGCAGCGTCAAGTGATTGATAGAGACCAGAGAACACAAAGCCTGTTTTGTGTGTGTAATTGTATATTTCTTTCATTTGCCTTGTTGTTGTTGTTTTTTTTAAGTTTGTTTGAATTTAATCTATTAGTATAGAGTTTGTTGTTAAAGAATCAATGGTAACAATTTATAATAACCGCACAATATGAATCATTAGTTAAACATTAGTCAAGACAAGTTTATTTATATAGCACATTTCATACACACTGGTAATTCAAAGTGCTTTACATAGAGCATTTATTAAAATAGTGATCGCATATGCAAAATGATCAAAAATACCATGTACAAGAGTTAAAAATGTTAGTGAATAGTCAATTAATCATATATAAAGTATTAATAAAAATTAATAAGCAGTTTAAAAATACAGCTATAAATTATTTGTTCTTGATTTATAAGCATATCTATAATGTTTTTAAAACTTTATTTTAATGATCAATGAATCATTTCTAAATTATTACATCATTTGCAAACCAGTTATTTAGGAGGTGTAAGTAAATAGCGTATTAACTATTTAAATATACACTTATACATATTATTTAGACATATAGTAATAGTTAATCAGTGAGTTAATAAATGCTTTATTAACATGTATTCCTTTTGTAATTCATGAATAATTCAGGTAGTTATAACACATTTAGTAGTTGACGGTTAACTATTTTTGTGGGCTAATCTAAAGTGAGGGCTATGAAAGCCTCGTAAAGCTTTACAAAGGAGATTTAAAGGCTCGATTTATTCTAAACAGAAGAATTAAACAAAAAAGTGATACAGAAAATATAAATATTTTTTTTTAAAGATGTAAAAAATGAAACTCTACAACTGTACACTGTATGAAAAATAATCCTCTGCAATGCCATAGAACATAAAAAGTCCCGTACACCTCCAGAAAACATAACTGTGCAGTAAAATTAAACTACACCTCAAGTGTTCAGTCGTAGAGTTTCATTTATTGCATCTGTCAACCACTTACAACTCCTAAATAACTGTTTTGTATATAATGTAATGCTTAATTAAGAAATTAAATTGATTGTGATCTAAATTCATCATTAAAAAGTATAAAAATAAAATTATTAAATACATTATAGATGTGCTTATAAATCAATAATAAAGCATTTATAGATGTATTTGTAAACTTCTTACTAATGTCTATTAATGCTTTATAAACAGTGAATTGACTATTTATTACTGTTTAACTAATGATTCATAGCGTGAGTAATTATTAAATGTTACCGAATCATCAAGAGTGACTGAGACCAGCGAACACGAAGCTTATTTTTCTGTGTGTAATTATCATTGGGTTTTTTTAATAACTTGACTTTTTAAGTGTGTCTGTTGTTTTTATTTAATCTGTTTTTATTTAGTATATTTACTTCAGTTTGTGCAAAACTTATTTTATTTTAAGTAGTAGTGTATTATATAAAGAGTTTTCTCTGCATGTTTATACAACTAGGGCCAGTTCTTCAATAAACCTGATTAATCTTTAAGTCATTCAAGTGTGTGGTGTCTTTTCTATATTCACAGCACTGCCAGGACCTCTAGTGGTTGATTTGTGAATTATTGTTCACTGATTGGACATAAACTGCTCTCCAAATTACACTGATATCCAACTATTTATTTTTAGACTGCGAGGAGAAAGGGGTAATCCACAAAAACGGAGTCCTTTGTGGATAATGGTAATAAAATTGAAATAAGAAGACCAAATGCCCCAGATGGAAGGAAATATGTGTTGCAAATCAATGTAAAAACAGCAAAACAAATGAATAATCAGTGTTGGGGAAATTTACTTTGAAAAGTAATGCATTACAATTTTGCATTACTCCCTTAAAAAGTAACTAATTGAGTTACTTAATTACTTTTTAAGGTAATGTTACTTTACTTTTGTGTTTCTCACCTTTGTTTTTTATAAAAACAAAGTTCTATTTTTGTGCAAATGTAAAGACCTCTTCACACCAAAATTGAAATAAACCCCTGGTTAAGGTAAAAATGCTAATTCACGCATGTACAGAAGAGGGCGCAGCTCAAACAAACCTTTCAGCTGTGCTGCCGTTGTGGATAATGGAAAACAGGACGCAGCAGAAAAAAAGGTTTATACCAATAAAATAAAAACATACCTATATACCTTTATACCAATTATACCAATATAAACAGAAAAAATATATATATTTTTGTTTAACTGATTCATTAAAAGTTAGCATCAAAACTGGTCAATAAAGGTAGATTAAATGCATAAAAATACTTATTTTATTTAATATTTAATTATTCCAGGTTTGCATTGTATTCTGATTTTGCATTTGACTGATTGTATTCATTTTGAGGAATACTGAATCTTTATTGTGCAAGAGAGATGAGGAAATAGTCACATTTAGTCTAGAACTACAATAACCACCATGCTCGCACTTACTCTCGATTTTTCTCAATGTGTCAAATAAATGTGAAACTTTTTTTAAAAAGTAACTCAGATATTTTGCTTTAAATTTTAAAAGTAATGTGTTACTTTACTAGTTACTTGAAAAAGTAATCTGATTATGTAACTCAAGTTACTTGTAATGCGTTAATAATATTGTAACGCAGTTTATCGATGGGAAGGAAGGAGGCGGGAGCTGGTGAACATTCAACAACTTTAATTGAATAAATAAACAAAACGAAAGTAACGCAGACAGCCCCTCAATCACCTCTGCCCACACACACACACATAATAAAACATAAACACAACTCAATGTAAAGTCCTGGGGCCTGTTCTTCATACGTCGCTAACTCAGTTAGCTGGACTGGCCCCACTTTATATTAGGTGGCCTTAAGTACTATGTACTTACATCAAAAAATAAACAATCACAGCAGTGGGCGTTTACACTGAGTCTCACAGCAGCCAATCACAGCAGTGGGCGGTTACACTGAGTCTCACAGCAGCCAATGATAGCAGTGGGCGGTTACACTGAAGTCTCACAGCAACCAATCACAGCAGTGGGCGTTTACACTGAAGTCTCACAGCAACCAATCACAGCAGTGGGCGTTTACAATGAAGTCTCACAGCAGCCAATCACAGCAGTGGGCGTTTACACTGAAGTCTCACAGCAGCCAATCACAGCAGTGGGCGTTTACACTGAAGTCTCACAGCAGCCAATCACAGCAGTGGACATTTACACTGAAGTCTCACAGCAGCCAATCACAGCAGTGGACGTTTACACTGAAGCGTTCAAATCAGAGGCTAAAATCAGGGTAGGAAAAATGCCTTTAATTTCTAAATTTTAACAATTATTTGTGTAAAAATCATCGTGACATTATTAGTTCACCCCAGGAAACATTATAAAACAGTGCAGTTCATGACCCCCTTTATCATGTAAAAGAATATTTGAACAGCCAGAAAGCAATTGTGACATTATACCCCATTAACTCTTCAGCAGACCGATGTAACCTTACCAGTACATATTTGAACAAACAATGAGCATTTCGACAAACCGATATGAAGGCCTACTTTAACACACCGATGTATAAATGAACAATCCAATGTGTATTTGATCAATGTAACCAATGGGGTTATCATTACAGCAGATGTTAAACCTGTAAACCAATGCATATTCACAAAATACACGATTTATTTCCTGAACAGCCTCTCATAGTTTTTATCTTGCCATCATCCCTGCCTCTCGGGTGAGCTCAGATTACAGCCGGTGTGTTGTCAGTCAGTTTAGAGGATTAAACACTTTCTCTTTCTTTTCTTCACCAGGGGTCGGGAGTGAAACGCATGAATGACTTCACTGAACACTGTCTTTAGGCCATGCTGTGTTAAGGCTGAACACTCCAGGTACTTCACAGCTCCTATTTCTTTGCTCATACTCAGGCCTTCAGTGTGAGTGATGGGGGTCTGTTCGCTCTTCTCCAGCTTTTCAACAGTGTCCTTGTCGTCTTTCAAATCAAGCATAGTCCCAACGAGAATTATCAGAGCACTCGGGCAAAAATGTCTGACCTCTGGAAACCATCTTTCACGGATGTTCTCAAACGAGGCCGGATTCACAAGAGAGAAACAGATCAAAACTACATCCGTCTGAGGGTAGGAAAGTGGTCGAAGCCTGTCGTAGTCCTCCGACCCTGATGTATCCCACAGAGCTAGTTTCACTGGATTCCCATTGAAAGTCTCATCGGCAAAATAATTCTCAAACACAGTGGGGACAAACACCTCTGGAAAAGCACCGGTGGTGTAGCTGACCAGGAGGCATGTTTTTCCCACAGCCCCGTCCCCTACAATCACACACTTTATGTGCTGCATCTGTGTTCACTTTGCATGCTATCCTGTTAGCTGTATCGGTGAATGAATCAATAAAACCGAATTTCACAATTCAAAAACACAGTGCCTCCGCTCAGAAAAGAAGTAGAGAGTCGGTGAAGTCGAAAGGAAATGTGAAGTTAACTCACCTGACCGACTGCATTCCAAACATTTCTTTGCTGTTCCATTTAAAGGAGAAGTAAGCAATTTATGTTGTCTGGCTATTATCAGACCAAGCTCTTTAAGATTGAACATTGGTCTGGGGAGTCTGCTCAGTGTTTTCTACTGCACAAGAGGTGTGATCAACGGGCATTATTCAAATGACTCTGTATGCAATTGGATAGTCCTTTAACAAGAGGCTGATTAACAATCAGACCACAAGAGGTGTGATCAACAGACATCAACCCATCACTTTTCTATCTGTCATCGTGTTTAATCCGCCAATAGCGCTCCATGGTGTCACGGTTCATGAATTCATTGGTTCATTCTGTGTGTGTGGAGTGTATGTGGGAGGCGTGGTTTCTGATTACCTGCTCATCAGATCACCTAGCCTGACAAGCCAGACCCACATCAAGATGTTTGGTCTGGAAACTCCCCATTGACGGCTCAATCCGAGGGGCGGATAAACGGTTGTCTTTCAAACTCCCTCTGCACGCGATAGGATAGCGCTACAACCAACCAGAGCAACGAAGGTGAAGCAGAGCTCACTGATAGATTAAACATTCGCCGTATATGGTCAGCTAAACTCCGAACACATCTTCCCTTTTTAGGAATGACTTCAGTGCCGTTCTTTGTTTTTTTCTCAGAGAAAAGCTTAACTCCAAGTCTTCCAGAGTCGCGGTCAAAGCTGATTCGAAAGACCGGCGTTCGCCAGTTTCTGTGTTTACTAGAAGCACTCAAACGCAACTCGGCCGTCATCATTATGGCCCCGCCCACCGACTCTATACACGATGTGATTGGCCCATCCAGATTGAGAGGAATACAGCTCAGACGTGTATTGAGAGTTCCTAGACGACACTTGGGGGCAGATTAAATTTGCAGCCGCTAGGGTGCGTCTAGATTTCTAGGCTACAGATCACCATCACCACCTGCTGCACCTGAATCCCCGGTCTACTTTATGGCTTGCTAACCACCCTGTGTTTGTCAGATCGTTTGGTGTTGTTCCATGGTCCTGTCCCGTTCTCCTCCCGTTTCATCCGGTGTTTGCTGTTCTTGTGGATTCTGTTCGTGTTCTGTGGATGTCTTCACCGTGGTGGATCAGCTCCCGGATCTGGTTGTCCATTGAGTCCCTGCGCTACCCAGACCAAAGCCTGTCTACATCTTCTGACGAACTCTTTACTGACTGTGGTGATGTGAGATGGAACCAACCTATGTCAGACCAACTTAATATCTTCTATCTGTGTTCTGAGAAAATAAAGATCTTGTATTGCATTCGCTTTTGAATCCGCTAGTCCGCTAGCCAGTCTGTGATTGGTTCCCGCAAAAGTGTAACAGAAGCAGTACAAATGAATGTACAGGTTTCCAGACTGAGGTGCAGGGCGAAATCAAATCGCCGGCAGATCAGGCTGGGTTTATCAGTCTACAGTTTTTTGAGCAACACTGTTGAAAGTGGATTTTGCAGAGCACCAAAACACACTTGGAGCTAATCAGCAGTAAGGGGTGTGTCCACTCATGAGGGGGGAGGTGCCTGTGCTGCATAAGTGTGTTTGTGAATTCGGGGGTGTGATATTTTTAGGTAGAGGCGTGTTTGTTTTGGTGATTTTTTTCTCTCTCAGAAATCGCACTGCACCTTTAAGTAATCAGCCACTCCCCCAAAATCCCAGATGTTAAATGAGGTCAGGTGGTTGCTAATTCAATTAATTATGGAAATTACGACATGGCATGAATGAATATCAAATAAGTCTGTTATTTTTGTTCAGGAGGAACTGTAAAAAGGCGGCTGTTTGTTAGTCGCGTGCGGTACAACTATGCAGAGCATGAAAAGCGCTGATGACGAGTGATGCACCCACCGGAGGTATGAGACTATTGATGAACACATCTTTATCATAAACAAGCAGCCAACATTACCTTATCACCTTTTCTCTTGTTTTGCTTGTAATAACACGCAGTTAGAGCAGCCAGAGAATGCTAAGATATCATGAGTCAGACTGCACAACTTAAGGAAACACTGATCACCATAATGGTGATCAAACTATCATTTTAAATAAAACGTCAACATCGAAACCTTAATTCTCAATACTTACTAACTGGGGTGTCTTTCCCAAAGCCAACTATAGTCCTAATTTAACAACACGATTCAATTGTCAGTCTTAGTTCTCGTGTTGCTCTTTCCTTCAGCGATTCTGCTCATCATCAGGTGTCTTCAATAATGCTTAAAAACATCATTAGCTAATTAACTCTAACACTGCTTCACTGTTAATTTTAACACTCTGCTGGTTCCAAGGCAGTTTGTGACGAAATAAACACTGGCAATTTCAAAGCACGTCTTTTTTCCACTGCAGTTTTAAGAAGAAAATACTCAGCAATAGGGTTGATATGAATTTGCGCATGGTTTGTCAGACATATAAACAACATTAAAAACTTGATTTTCACCACAGGGGACTTTACCGCCAGGGGTGTTACTGTGGGAACGGTGACTCTCAGATCGTCTCACAGAGAAACTCACTTTAGTAGTGATTATATCTTTATTGAAAAAAGCCTATGTTTAATAATCTACATCTCATGCTTTGTTACAAGAAAAAAATACATGTAATTGGCAAATTATAAACATGCAGAACTCCTCAAAATTGTTTAAAGATGCAAAAATGTCACAGTACAAGATGTTTTAATGGCTATATGTAATTTGTGTGAATGATTTCTTCAAAGCGATATTTAGCAGCCAAAATACAAAACACATACTTTTTTTATAAAAGCTTTTAAGTAAAACACATGTCTAAATGAGCAGTTCAATCTTTCTGATGGAGGAGGACGTCAGCTACAAAAGGTGCTGTTTTGTACAGTTTTCAATAATGAACAATTATTTTGAGTAAATTATCTTTACAGTAATATTTCTGGAGTAACCCACATTGTATGACTGAATGAGAGAAAAATCAACACAATTCATGTGTATTTTTATACACATGCATTCTTCACTTGATGATTAGATGACCTGATCGATAAACCTGCCATGCAGTATAATCTAATATAAGAACGACGTCTGATAGAAATGCTATAATGTTATGTTTTGCATGCAATTCACAAAGCAAATCTTTCCCTATAATGACCATGATGAGTATCTGAAAGCATCTTGACAAATAAATGTGCAGAATCTGATTTGTGAAGAAAAACACACATTTGATGTGATGTTGATCAGGTATTCAAACTGAAAACAGGAGGACCGGAGACAAACGGGTGACTTATGAAGATCAGTGTTGGGTGTAATTGGTTACTGTAATTTAATGACTTTTCCCTTGAAAAAGTAAGGTAAGGGATAACTCTTAGTTTTTGTGTAATTTAACTACAGTTACTTCACAAGTAATTGAACTAAATATGGTGTATAAACTGTGAACAATTATACATAATACAATAGTGGAATATCAAAACTTTAAAATGCATGTTTTTATCTTTCCCTCTCACATGTAAAACTTTGGTCAGATAATAAGAATAATTGATATTGTTTTATATTTTGTATTTGAATGAATTAAAAAAGCAGTTTCATGTCTATCCTTGAATCACTTTATTGGATTTAGAAAGTAATTAGTAATAAGTAATGAAATACTTTTTGGAGAGAGTCATTTGTACAGTAATCTAATTACACTATTGAAGATGTAACTAGTAACAAATTACTTTTTTAAAGTAACTTACCCAACACTTAGAGTAATCAATGTTGATTTATTATGTTACAATATTAAGTATTGAGAAATGAGTAGAGACATTGTCAAACCATCTTTAACTGGGAGTCAGCTCACATTTCTGTTTTTGTAATAAATGTAGGCTGTCTTTATTCTCATTGGCAGCAGGCGGCGCTGTTTGTGCTGTATCCGTACCATTCAAACTTTCATACATCCTAATCATCAAAAACTCTCTTAACACCTTTAACAACACCATGCACAACTTTTTCTGGCGCCTTGACGACCTCTTTGGTTCCTCCGACCACCGCGCCGGTCACTGGAGATGCCAGCAGGACAACAGTATTGCCAAAAGCTTCCGCGGTCGAGCCGGAGCTGAGGAGTTTTCCGCCGGCCTCTATGGTGCTGTAAGTGGCTCCCTTCACCATCCCCACAGGGACATCCACCACGGCTCTGACCACGCCCACCGCGCCCTCGGCCACGCCCATCACCGCGGATCCCACTAGGTTTAAGAAGTCCATGCTTTTATTAGCCTTCTGATAATCTGATTCCTGCAGGCAGAATGTGGAGACAGCATGTTTATTAAAGGCTCATTCCTGGGAGTCGGGAATAGTTCAGTCCCCCAGACTTTTTAAAATGCTGCTTCACCAAAACCACATGTTAAAGGCTTGTCGCAGTACTTCGTGACAATACATCCATTAATTAATAAAAAAATAGTATTGCTTTTAAATAATATAATGTGTTAATAATAATAAATATAACAAAAAATTGTGTTTCTATATTTGTTGGCAATATTGTAAGCATTCTTACATTTGACACAATATTCACTCATTATAATTATGATTCATTATTATAAGATATAATGTTTTCTTACCGTCAGCAGATGTCCTCTCAGGAGCCGAACGAGTCTGTAGAGTTGTGTTTAAACACCTGTAATGTGAATGAGCATTTGTGTGAATGCACCTAAGCATGCTGTACACATAGTGAACGTGACAAAGTTCCTGAAGTCACTGACCTGCTGTCACAGACGGTGCTGATGTTGGTGTGGGTCCGCTGAACTTACTCTCAGATCCTCATAGGGTCTTTGTAGATTGACCGGAGGAACTGAAACAGGTGGGAGTCAAACCAAAACTGCAGTAAAGATGAAGTCAAGCTGTTCTTGAGGATATGTATATCTGCCTGAGAAAACATACTTCCATATTCTCAGAAATCACCGTTGTTCCGGCATCACCCTTACTAAAACAAAAACATGTTGCAGTATATTGTAAAATATTAGGTAATACATTAGGCAATATATTCACACGTGGGATTTAATGTTTATATTTTCCAATATATTGAAAGCGTCAATCATTTGTATATTTTTGAATATATTACATGAATATATAATATATTGTATAATACCATATTATTCACAATACATTACAATGTATTTGAAGTAATATATTGGTAAATATATTTCCTTTGGTAAGGGATACGCGGATGAAGAGCCTCGTCATCCCTCAGCCTGTAAACTGGAGTGTGAGGGGACATCAGGGCTGCGTTTGCCAAAACTCGTAACCTTACGTTGATCGCAGAGACCATTGCTGTCAATTGCTCTACGATCAACTTAAGCTCACGATGCTTTTGGGAAACGCAGCCCTGGCCTTTATTTAGTTTCACGTTCACAGACTTTCCTGTAAACTGGGGTGATTAATAAAGTTGCTATTTCTCACAGATGTAAGGCTTTGATGTAAAACACTTACTGGATGCTTTATTCTTTGGTTTTCCCCTATCCCCTATATCTATGAGTCGCTTTGGTACATTTCTCAGATCAAAACTGAAGTTATTACTGTAAAACTACCTGTTCAATCTTCACATCATACTCTCAGAATAAAAGATGCAGCGCTGTCACTGGGGCCGTACAAAAGTGGAAAGGAAAATCTTTGTATCACCCATACACAGTACTTTAAGAGTGTGTGTTAGTACCTTAAAGGCTCATATCAGTACTTTAAGAGTGTGTGTTAGTACCTTAAAGGCTCATATCAGTACTTTAAGAGTGTATTTTAGTATCTTAAAGGTTCATATCAGTACTTTAAGAGTGTATTTTAGTATCTTAAAGGTTCATATCAGTACTTTAAGAGTGTGTGTTAGTATCTTAAAGGTACATATCATTACTTTAAGAGTGTGTATTAGTACCTTAAAGGTACATATCAGTACTTTAAGAGTGTGTATTAATACCTTAAAGGTTCATATTAGTACTTTAAGAGTGTGTGTTAGTACCTTAAAGGTACATATCAGTACTTTAAGAGTGTGTGTTAGTACCTTAAAGGTTCATATCAGTACTTTAAGAGTGTGTATTAGTATCTTAAAGGCTCATATCAGTACTTTAAGAGTGTGTGTTAGTATCTTAAAGGTACATATCATTACTTTAAGAGTGTGTATTAGTACCTTAAAGGTACATATCAGTACTTTAAGAGTGTGTATTAATACCTTAAAGGTTCATATTAGTACTTTAAGAGTGTGTGTTAGTACCTTAAAGGTACATATCAGTACTTTAAGAGTGTGTGTTAGTATCTTAAAGGCTCATATCAGTACTTTAAGAGTGTGTATTAGTATCTTAAAGGCTCATATCAGTACTTTAAGAGTGTGTGTTAGTACCTTAAAGGCTGATATCAGTACTTTAAGAGTGTGTGTTAGTATCTTAAAGGTTCATATTAGTACTTTAAGAGTGTGTGTTAGTACCTTAAAGGTACATATCAGTACTTTAAGAGTGTGTGTTAGTACCTTAAAGGCTGATATCAGTACTTTAAGAGTGTGTGTTAGTACATTAAAGGTACATATCAGTACTTTAAGAGTGTGTGTTAGTACCTTAAAGGTTCATATCAGTACTTTAAGAGTGTGTGTTAGTATCTTAAAGGTTCATATCAGCAGAGGTGGAAAGAGTAACAAAATATTCTACTCAAGTAAAAGTACTGTTACTTCAATTAAATTTTACTTAAGTACAAGTAAAATTACTGGTCTAAAAATTTACTCAAGTAAAAGTAAAAAGTAGCTCATTTAAAATGTACTCAGAGTAAAAGTTACTTAGTTACTTTTTTAACAGTGGGGGTGGGGGACTCTCCCCTGTAGGGCTGTGATAGGATGAGATTTTCCCGATATGACAACAATCTCAGAAAACATCAATTAAACATTTACTGTACCTATTATTAAATGATGGTTATTATCACATGTTAAAATGATGTTAAATGAATGAAGAAGATTGGTCTTTTTTTTATTTGGTTGAACAAATGCTTTATTATAACAAACTTAAAACCATTTGTTTATTTTGTTTATCAAAATTTCAATAAAACATGTCTAATAAACTAAATTCAATAAATTACTATGAATTAGATTAACAACTTATTTTTATCATTAATTCGTAAAAATGTTTAAGAATAATAGAGTCCATATGTAGTAGACGGAGCAGCTCATTCACAGAGAGAGAACAAGCAGATCATATATTCATATAGCATTCAATGTGTAACGAGTAGAAATATAGTGTGGCCCCTTTAAGAGCTGCGCGCGCTCCCTGAAAACGAGTTCTGCATCTTGTGTATGTGCGCACTGAGTTTTGAGCTCCCATGTGTGGGGATTATTCTCTGTTCTTCTGTTGCTAACAGTCGGTTGTTTTGTTTTATTGAGTAATGCTGCTGACGGAAATGGAGTTTGTGATGAGAGTTCAGCGGGAAATAAAGCGCGATCTGTTTGACGTCAATCGCCTCCGTGTTTGCATCCACTCCAGATATATTAAGTGAGCTATCCGCATTTTTCACCCGGACACAAGCGTTACAAATGTTGTGCTTTAATGTTCACAGACCATGTCGCGATTTGATTTATTTCTAAGGCCTACAGCTCTACATTCGAGTTTTTCGTTCATCCACCAGTTTGCGTGTATTACACCAAATCTACGTTATAATGTAAAGTTAATGTTCATGACTGGATTCCGGGATTCCCTCTGCGTCACAGAAATCAATCGGCCTAAGTTATAAACATACCGTTATTTGCACAGAGGGAAGTGGTACCGAACATGTTGTGTTTCTTCATTTGCATCCACATTTTGTGCAAATTTGATATCCTCCAGGACAACACCACATTATTTTTTTCTATATCCAAAGTATTTCCATACTAGCCAGGAGTTCACGACGGCGTTTTGCTTTCACCTGGGTCTGCGTCACTGACGTCTTGTTCGTCTCCATCTGATATTTGCGCGCATGTTCTCTCCCGCGCCCCGCGCCCTCTATTCACTATTAGTCATTTCCGGATCTCGGTTTTTTTCCTCCTCTCTTTGCATTAATGATTTATTTTTACTCAGTAACGGATGTGGTTTAAAATGTAGCGAAGTACAATACTTTAATCAAAATGTACTTAAGTAAAAGTAAAATTACAGATTTTTAAAACTACTTAAAAAGTAGAAGTACACAGAAAAACTACTCAATTACAGTAACGCGAGTAAATGTAATTCGTTACTTTCAACCTCTGCATATCAGTACTTTAAGAGTGTGTGTTAGTACCTTAAAGGTTCATATCAGTACTTTAAGAGTGTGTGTTAGTATCTTAAAGGTTCATATCAGTACTTTAAGAGTGTGTGTTAGTATCTTAAAGGCTCATATCAGTACTTTATGAGTGTGTGTTAGTATCTTAAAGGCTCATATCAGTACTTTAAGAGTGTGTGTTAGTACCTTAAAGGTTCATATCAGTACTTTAAGAGTGTGTGTTAGTACGTTAAAGGTTCATATCAGTACTTTAAGAGTGTGTATCTTAAAGGTTCATATCAGTACTTTAAGAGTGTGTGTTAGTGCCTTAAAGGTTCATATCAGTACTTTAAGAGTGTGTGTTAGTACCTTAAAGGCTCATATCAGTACTTTAAGAGTGTGTGTTAGTACCTTAAAGGCTCATATCAGTACTTTAAGAGTGTGTATTAGTATCTTAAAGGTACATATAAGTACTTTAAGAGTGTGTATTAGTATCTTAAAGGCTCATATCAGTACTTTAAGAGTGTGTGTTAGTACCTTAAAGGTGCATATCAGTACTTTAAGAGTGTGTATTAGTATCTTAAAGGCTCATATCAGTACTTTAAGAGTGTGTGTTAGTACCTTAAAGGTGCATATCAGTACTTTAAGAGTGTGTATTAGTATCTTAAAGGTTCATATCAGTACTTTAAGAGTGTGTGTTAGTACCTTAAAGGTGCATATCAGTACTTTAAGAGTGTGTGTTAGTACCTTAAAGGCTCATATCAGTACTTTAAGAGTGTGTGTTAGTATCTTAAAGGCTCATATCAGTACTTTAAGAGTGTGTATTAGTATCTTAAAGGTTCATATCAGTACTTTAAGAGTGTGTGTTAGTACCTTAAAGGTTCATATCAGTACTTTAAGAGTGTGTATTAGTACCTTAAAGGTACATATCAGTACTTTAAGAGTGTGTGTTAGTACCTTAAAGGTACATATCAGTACTTTAAGAGTGTGTATTAGTATCTTAAAGGCTCATATAAGTACTTTAAGAGTGTGTGTTAGTATCTTAAAGGTTCATATCAGTACTTTAAGAGTGTGTTTTAGTACGTTAAAGGTTCATATCAGTACTTTAAGAGTGTGTGTTAGTATCTTAAAGGCTCATATCAGTACTTTAAGAGTGTGTTTTAGTACGTTAAATGTTCATATCAGTACTTTAAGAGTGTGTGTTAGTATCTTAAAGGCTCATATCAGTACTTTAAGAGTGTGTTTTAGTACGTTAAAGGTTCACATCAGTACTTTAAGAGTGTGTGTTAGTATCTTAAAGGCTCATATCAGTACTTTAAGAGTGTGTTTTAGTACGTTAAAGGTTCATATCAGTACTTTAAGAGTGTGTGTTAGTATCTTAAAGGCTCATATAAGTACTTTAAGAGTGTGTATTAGTACCTTAAAGGTTCATATCAGTACTTTAAGAGTGTGTGTTAGTATCTTAAAGGCTCATATCAGTACTTTAAGAGTGTGTTTTATTACGTTAAAGGTTCATATCAGTACTTTAAGAGTGTGTGTTAGTATCTTAAAGGTTCATATCATTACTTTAAGAGTGTGTTTTAGTACGTTAAAGGTTCATATCAGTACTTTAAGAGTGTGTATTAGTATCTTAAAGGCTCATATCAGTACTTTAAGAGTGTGTGTTAGTATCTTAAAGGTACATATCAGTACTTTAAGAGTGTGTGTTAGTACCTTAAAGGTTCATATTAGTACTTTAAGAGTGTGTGTTAGTACCTTAAAGGTTCATATCAGTACATTAAGAGTGTGTGTTAGTACCTTAAAGGTTCATATCAGTACTTTAAGAGTGTGTGTTAGTACCTTAAAGGCTCATATCAGTACTTTAAGAGTGTGTGTTAGTACCTTAAAGGTTCATATCATTACTTTAAGAGTGTGTGTTAGTACCTTAAAGGCTCATATCAGTACTTTAAGGGTGTGTGTTAGTATCTTAAAGGCTCATATCAGTACTTTAAGAGTGTGTGTTAGTACCTTAAAGGTACATATCAGTACTTTAAGAGTGTGTGTTAGTATCTTAAAGGTTCATATCAGTACTTTAAGAGTGTGTGTTAGTATCTTAAAGGTTCATATCAGTACTTTAAGAGTGTGTGTTAGTGCCTTAAAGGCTCATATCAGTACCTTAAGAGTGTGTATTAGTACCTTAAAGGTTCATATCAGTACTTTAAGAGTGTGTGTTAGTATCTTAAAGGTTCATATCAGTACTTTAAGAGTGTGTGTTAGTGCCTTAAAGCAGGGCTCTCAAGTTTTGAACAGAGTTCAGAGTGAGATTTCGGCCGTGGCGGCAGCAACGGGGTTTGGCTGGGTACGGGGGTCTGATATGAAAAATTATACATTCGTACAAATAAAAAAAAAATGCATTTAATTAGTGTGTGTGTGTGAGAGTGTGTGTGTGAGAGAGAGAGAGAAAGAGAGAGAGATAGAGAGAGAGAGAATGGTTAGTGTTGTTTATTGGTGTTGGTAGCAGGTTTTTGAGGTCTTCAGCCCAGAGGTTGGTGGCACCTTAACATGAGCGTGGTCGCGCTGAAGTGAGCTGTGGTTTACAACAGAGATTATTTTACTCTCAAATAATCTTAGACAAACTGCCTATAATTATTGTTTGCTATATCACTTTTTCCTCTCTTTATGACAGCGGCAGGGCCGGCTCTAGCTCTTTGGTTGGCCTAGGCGAGATGGAGTTTTGCATTTTCAATTCCACATTGAGTTTTGCTACATTCATTGCGGGATATATAATCAAAATGCAATCGCAAGTATCTTAAATGGGAGTTTAAATGCAATTTAGAAAAATAACATTTAAAAGATCATTTTGCTACAATTTTTGCTTGAACATGCTAAACACATCTAATTATTTCTGTAATACCTTTTAATTTAAATTTTGCAACTTATATAAAGTATTACAATATACAATTTATGTTTAAATTATATGTTAAAACTAGTGTAGGAAATAGCAAATGTAAATTATATTATTCAATTTGAATTATCATTTTGTTCCAAATGTTGCACACATGGTATGGAAAATGTAAATTTAAATACTGAAATGCATTGCCATTTTGCATATTGCATTGCAAATGTTATATCGCTACACTTCAGCTCCCAAAAACAGGGGTGAGCATGAATATATTCGATTTGTAATTAATATTCGAAAAATAAAAATAAAATTGAAATTTTACTATAGGCTATTGCTTCACTGGCCTAAATGCAGTGGCCTAAATCCATTATAAATCTTATAAATAAGATGAAAATGGTCTTACAAAATGGAGTTACTTTTAATAAATTAATTAATGAAAGTGAGTTAAAAAAAATCCCATCCAAACACCAGTGGAATGAGGACAGCTGTCCATCACCGCATTCACGAGTGCAGAAGAGCACAGATGTTCACTGAGTGAGAGCGCAATAACATACGATAGCAAAATGCAATTCATGCAAATCATGATTGAGCGTCCTTTAAGTTTTGTTGAGGGATAAAGAACAGAAAACACAAAGTGCTGTCAGAAACTTAACTTAACACCGTTATCTTTGTGCCTCTTCGTCTGGTCTGTCATCGGGGCTTGTAGTTGCCAACTAACGGTACTTCAGCGAGCATTTGATTCAGTGAGCGAGGCTGTGGCGTGAATCACAGTTGGAATCAGAACGTAAACGTTCTTGGATGGAGGGAATATCTATATCTTACCCAGATACAGCAAATCTATTTTATGATTGGCTGTTCGGTCTCTATTTTTATTAGATTAACTGGTGCATGTCTGGGCCGTCAGGGAACTCGCTTGATTCCTCTAATAGCGCGCAACTTTAGTGTGTGTTACCCTGGCGATTTCTCTGCGTGAGAAATACAAGGTGTGGCGTGTGAGCGTGTGAACGGGTTGAAATGCGTGTGTCTCACGCCCAATGCGTGAGACTTGAGAGCCCTGCTTAAAGGCTCATATCAGTACTTTAAGAGTGTGTGTTAGTACCTTAAAGGTTCATATCAGTACTTTAAGAGTGTGTGTTAGTACCTTAAAGGTTCATATCAGTACTTTAAGAGTGTGTGTTAGTATCTTAAAGGTTCATATCAGTACTTTAAGAGTGTGTGTTAGTATCTTAAAGGTTCATATCATTACTTTAAGAGTGTGTGTTAGTATCTTAAAGGTTCATATCAGTACTTTAAGAGTGTGTGTTAGTATCTTAAAGGTTCATATCAGTACTTTAAGAGTGTGTGTTAGTATCTTAAAGGTTCATATCAGTACTTTAAGAGTGTGTGTTAGTACCTTAAAGGCTGATATCAGTACTTCAAGAGTGTGTGTTAGTATCTTAAAGATTCATATCAGTACTTTAAGAGTGTGTGTTAGTATCTTAAAGGTTCATATCATTACTTTAAGAGTGTGTGTTAGTATCTTAAAGGTTCATATCAGTACTTTAAGAGTGTGTGTTAGTATCTTAAAGGTTCATATCAGTACTTTAAGAGTGTGTGTTAGTATCTTAAAGGTTCATATCAGTACTTTAAGAGTGTGTGTTAGTATCTTAAAGGTTCATATCAGTACTTTAAGAGTGTGTGTTAGTACCTTAAAGGTTCATATCAGTACTTTAAAGGGGGGGTGAAACACTCAGTTTCAGTCAGTGTCATGTCAATCTTGAGTACCTATAGAGTAGCATTGCATCCTGCATATCTCCGAAAAGTCTTTATTTTTTTATAATTATATAAGAAAGATGCGCTGTTCCGAGTCTTTCCGGAAAAAGCCGAGCGGGTGGGGGCGTGTCGTGTGAGCGGAGCTAAATAATGACGTGTGCAGCAGCGCGCTGTGTGTTGAGTCGAGTGCGTCGTAAAGCTGTCATCCCTAACAGCGGGAAAAAAACTTTATTCAAAATAAAAATATGGCTTTTAATCAGATACAGCCATACATCTATGATCCGGAATCAGACCCAGAGGCTGCAGTTGAACAGGAGCAGCAGCAAAAACGACTAGAGCAGGACGTCTCTATGTGGTAGGTTATACACTAACTATATAATATGCTTAGCGGCTTGTGTTATTTACATATTTATACTTGAATTATATCGTCGTATTTTTGTCTTTGAAGGTGTACATGTGGGAAGTGCAGTTGTGCACGTGTGTTTGTGTGTTTACGCGTGGTTTGTGTAGACAGTAAGCGGACTAAAAAAAACACAGACATTTGAAGCAGTCTCACTCACCCTTCTAACGTTGGGACTGCTCCATCCTTCAGCATTAGGCGATTGGGAAAATCCGGCGTCGAGCTGGGCCTTGTTTATGAAACAGTCGGCACCGAAATGCAGCGAACAGATATAAACATTCGCGCAACTCAGTTGCTGATCCGGAAAAGCAAATTACATCCACTGTTGCCTTAACGCGGGGTTTTGGGCGAATCTGTGCAGGACTGTCTTGGTCTGGCAACCAAAAACGCACTTTTTTGGTGACATTGTTATGTGCACATCACCTGTTTAGCATCCTACAAGCCAGCGCTTTGATGGGCGTAGCCTGTTGCTTTCGCTCTCTCCCTCGCTCTCTCTCACGCTCTTCCGGTAGAATTGTCCGTAAGGCCCATACAAGGAAATTCCGCCCCCATTAACGTCAAAGGGGACGCATGATCTCATAAAACTTGCCGAAACTTATGACTAACCGGAAGTAGTATTTTTGACAAAGAAATACTCCCATCAAACGTCCACCTTAACTTTTGAAACTTTGTCCATGTTTAGTATGGGATTCCAAGTCTTTAACAGTGTAAAAAGATCAGTATGCATGAAACAGCATTTCACCCCCCCTTTAAGAGTGTGTGTTAGTATCTTAAAGGTTCATATCAGTACTTTAAGAGTGTGTGTTAGTATCTTAAAGGTTCATATCAGTACTTTAAGAGTGTGTGTTAGTATCTTAAAGATTCATATCAGACATGGCTGTGGTGTGGTCCTGCTCATCAAACACAATAACAGACGGACCAAATACAATTGACACAAACGACAAAATGTGTGACAGTGGCGTTTAATGAGCATAATTGTGAAATGATTGTTGATGTTATAATATTGAGCAGTAATTTGTGAAGACATCGCCAAACCATCATTAACTGTGAGTGCATGAAATATTGTGTTTTGTTATATAATTCAATTTTTTTAATAGCAATTTTAGACAATTCACAGATACATTGAAAGGTGTACACAATATTATCAGATATTTTCTTAGTCGTCTAACACTCTGTCAACACCATCTGCAACACTCTGCACAACTTTTCCCGGGGCAGCGACGATCTCTTTCGTTACACCGGACACCGCGCCGGTTACTGGAGACGTCAGCAGACCGAACACAGCATTCACTTCATCGCCGGGTGTGCTGGCGCTGTCCAGTTTACTGCTGGCTTCCCTTATGCCCTCAGCCGCTCCCATCACCATCCCCACAGGAAGGTCCACCGCGGCTCTGACCACGCCCACCGTCCCCTCCGCCAGACCCGAGGCCACGGCACCCGCCACCTTGAAGAAGTCCATGCCGAAACGCGAGTCCTGCCAGAGGCACGCGAGACAACATGTGTAAGTGTGTTTATATAATCGTTTCCTTCTGTCTAGAACATTTTAGTCCCTGTTTGGTTCACTCTTTTGAACTCCCAATCACTGAAAAAAACTGGGAATATCAGGGGCTTGAGCCTCTGTGCCTTTGAAAGTGAAAGTGAAAGTTTGAAAGCACTTGCTCTTTTTGATCGCACCCTAGTGCCCCCGCAAACACGATTTTCACCAAGGGGGAATTAGATTATATATATATATATTAGAAAGGTTGTCGATTCTCAAAAATGTTAATTGTACTGAATGCACTCAAAATTTTAAGGCGACCAGGTATATTTTATATATATAAGTATATCTAAGTAGGCTATGTATATAAGTTAAACCAACAATATTTTTTTACAGTGCAGAAAAGGTACTGGCAGCTTATTATTTATCCAGAACATTACAGAACCTTACAGAACAACCTATTTATGTATTTATTTATTTATTTATTTATTTATTTATTTAATTGTATTTTTTATTTTTTTAAGTGAACAGTTACTTTTTATGGGTTGCAAAAGGGGTGGAAATTTCCAGAAACTAAAAAAAAAAAATCCTGGAAGATATCCAGAAATTCAGGAAAGTTTCTGGAAACTTTGCTGTTTGCCTATTACTATTCACACAATGGTAATACAGTATTCATAATTTATTGATTCTTCTGGTATTTTTACTTTTAATGTGATAAACAAGATAGGTCAAATGCAATCTAAAAGTAATCAGATTATATTATCTAAAATGTGTAATGTAATGGATTATATTACTAATTTTGTTGTGTAATTTGGTCTATTTCTAAGTAATTTTCTCTCTCTCTCTCTCTCTCTCTCTCTCTCTCTCTCTTTATATATATGTATATATATATATATATATATATATATATATATATATATATATATATATATATATATATATATATATATATATAAAGTCATAAATGACACAATACCAATCCATGAGCAAACAGCTTAGGTTTCATAATTATAACACACAATGGATTTCTTACTTTCACCAGACAATTTCTGAGGAGCTGGAAGAGTTTGTAAAGTTTCTAAAGTTGAGTACTGTAATGTAAATCAAAATGAAGTTATGCTATAATAAGATGTAATCAAATATCTTATGAATACTGACCTGATGTCAGAGAGGCTGTTGGTGTCAGATGAAGCTCTTCAGATCAGAGTAGACTGACTCTCAGATCATCTCACTGCTGTTTATATACACTCTGTGGGAAGATAAATCGAACGGTGGGAGTGATTATGATACCACAGTTTTTTTTTTGGGTTCAGTTTTGTTTGAAATATTAAACTGTCTGTACCTGTAACGGTCTCTGTTAATGTTTTGCAGTGAAGAAATGGCATCAGCACTGACTGGATGAAGGCATGCTCTACATTAACATCTACATTAACTCCATTAAGTTTATCTGCTCAACTTTCTAAAATATACATCAGCAAGAACACACTCAGTTGAATGGAAAACATATGACTGTGCAAATGAATTGTGAGGAAAATAACTGACTTTATATTCACTTTCACTTTCTGTTTGAGAGCTGCGCTTTCACCCAGTTAAGGCTGATCTGAAGGTAGTAACTACTGAAGTTTTATCCCAGATAGCAAGTTACATTGAAACAATCCCAAGTCTACATTGATTCATTAATGGCAGTGAGTTTATACTGTGGTGTAATGTTGTTTCAGCTTCATGTTTGCATGTTCAGTTATGAGCCTTTAATGCAACCTTCCCGTTGATCAATGTCATCTTGCTATTTAGGGAAGCTCCAAATGTTCAGGGATGTTGATCACTCCAAAATAGTTCCTCTGGAAACGGATTTCCAAGGATTTCCTTTAGTGCTCTCAATTTATTATTTCCTTTCAACTTCAGACACACCTAAATCCTGTGTTTGTTTGCCATATCAGTTAAACGATACAGGAGCACAGGATCCAACAGGAACAAAAGCTGAAGTCCTGAAGGTAATAAACGTATCGATTCTAAGCAGTTTGGGTTTAGAGTAGGGTATTCTATAGAAATGGCTAATTGCTACCTTCCCGAGAACATTAAGAGTAGGCTGGTCAAGGCTAATGTTGTGGGAGCTGTGTTTATTGACTAACTCTTAACATCATTTCAATGCACAATGGGTATCCCACAGGGCTCCGTTTTGGGGCCTCTGCTCTTTAGTCTATAAAGGATTTACCTTCATGCTGTCGGTCAGCCAACTGTCAAATGTATGCTGACGATACAGTCATTTATGCATCAGCTAGGACACCGACTAAAGTAGTAGAAACCCCGACTACGGAAATGGAGGGAATATCCCCAATGGCTTAAAAACATTCGTCTGACGCTTAACATCAAAAAGACTGTATCTATGTGCTTTTCAATTAGAGGAAAACCTAGATGACCTATAACTCTGGAAATGGCTGTTCACGCTTTTATCACATCTAGTCTTGACTACTGCAATTCTTTATATCGCGGCATTGCAAGCTCTCAAATTGCTCGCTTACAGTTAATCCAAAATGCTGCGGCTAGACTTATTCATAAGTGTAACAAACTGCCGGTTCGACAGAGAATTGATTTTACAATGTTAATGTTTGTTTTTGTTAATCTCTGCATAACTTAGCTCCTGGCTATCTCTCTGGTCTTGTTAATCCATACGTTCCGTCCAGAAACTTAAGGTCGATCGCCCAGGCTCTGCTGGTAGTCCCTCGTGTTAGACTCAAGCGCAGAGGGGAGCGCGCATTTTCAGCGGCAGGGCCAAGACTCTGGAACAACCTGCCCTTAGAGATTAGAATGGCTAATACCCTGACGGTTTTCAAGTCTCTGTTAAAAACTTTCCTGTTTTCTCAAGCTTTTTGACTGTTTTGCACTGTCTGTGGTGTTATGTTATCCCTTAACTTGACACTTTTAATTTATCACTTCCCCCTTATCATCTGATACTGAGTTTGTTACTCTTTGTCTTTTGCTGTATAATGTTACTGCCTAAATTTGCTCTGCATTTATCTCTCTTGTACTTTCTTAGTCTGCTATTGTTCTGCCAATGATGCTTTTCTAATTATTATTATTATTATTATTATTATTATTATTATTATTATTATTATTATTATTATTATTATTTATCTGTTAATGCTATTTGATTCTTTTACTGCTTTCTGTCTTTATATTTTATTTGTATCGCTTTTTCTTCTATGTTCCTTTGTTTTTGTTTAGTTTTTCTTTGGACTTTTATCTGGCTTTTTTGTAAAGCACTTTGGTCAGTCGAGTGGCTGTTGTAAACTAGTAAATTGACCTTGACCTTGACCTTGACCTTGACTTCAGTGCCGTTCTTTGTTCTTTTCTCAGAGAAAATCTTAACTCCAAGTCTTCCAGAGTCGCAGTCAAAGCTGATTCGAAAGACCGCCGCCGTTCGCCAGTTTCTGTGTTTACTAGAAGCATGCAAACGCAACTCGGCCGTCGTCATTATGGCCCCGCCCACCGACTGTATACACGATGTGATTGGCCCGGCAAGAGTTGGGCGATTACAGCTCAGAAGGGTATTGAGAGTTGCTAGTCGACACTCGCGGGCAGATTAGATTTGCTGCCGCTAGGGTGCGTCTAGATTTCTACAGAAGAAGCTTTTAAATAGTTTTATCAAGTTTTCTTGTCTTAAATTGATTTTTACATTTATAAATGATCTAGCTCCGACAGTACTCTGTCCTTTTGTGACAAAAATAAACATAAGGAAAGCTGCCACTAGGAGAGCAGTGGGTGGCAAACGCATAGCAGAGGGGCGCAAAACCACGTTTGGCTAGTCAAGTTTCTCAGTGATAGGGACCGGTTTTTGGAATGATTTACCAACAGAAATAAAAACAGAAACGGACCTGAAAACATTTAATAGAAAGGTGAAATTTTGGCTGAAAGAAAATCAAATATGTGGACATTGAGCTATCTTAGTTCTAATGGATTGTTAGTGTTAGATATAATGTGTTGTCTTGTGTAAAGTGGTTGTGTAAATGAATCGGGTATATGCTTTCATTTGGAAAACTGATTGCTTCAAAAAGTTCTCATTTTAAAACTAGTATTTATAGGTGTTTGTATCGTAAAACTTCATTTGAGTCCTTTCACATGTGCAAGGTGTAGTAGTGAAATAATTTAGAAACATGACTTTAACTTCACTTTTTGCGGTTCATTGTGAGCAATAGCACACACGCATGTGATAAATTACTCAACAAACGGCTCATAACTGCATCAGCAAACACAGTCACTGCCGTTAAATAAAGCATCAGTCAGCATATCATCAATGTTTCTCTGCTCATCCTGGACTGAAGCACAGGCTCTACTCTTCAGCACAACGGTAACCCACAAACCTAATGAATTCAACTGAAAGATCTCTTCTATATCCTCTTGTGCAACAACACATAAACACAGGTCATTTTAATATTTACTCTCCTTATCAGTTACTGACTTTGCACAACGTGTTTCTAATAACTTTCACTAATATTTCAGTGAAAATATCTTGATTAATCTGTTAAATCTGACTGTTACGTTTTACAGTATATTACTGTTTTTCCTTGATTTAACGGTAATCTACTGGCAGCTCTGGTTGCCAGTAAAGTGCCGTTTTTTTACAGAACTTTTCCGTAAATTAATTTACAGTTTCTTACTGTTAATTTACGGTTCCCTCTGTGGGTTTTTTTCATCAAACCCCTTTAACCCTTTTAACCCCACAGCAAAATCTTCAGTTTTAAATGAACACTGAAAAGTGTACACACTACAGAGTGTTAGAGTAATTGAAGAATTGATGAAGTTCATGAGATAATTAAGAGATTAATTATGTGATAACTGAGAACACCTGTTAACAAGAATCACTGAAGGACAGAGAAACACAAGAACTACAGCTGACTTCAGCCACAGCTTTAGATGAAATCAACTGAAGATAAAAGAAGACATTAAATCTCTGAAGATCTCATCAGAGGATTAAACAACTCCACAAACAGCATTACCAGCTTCACACATTACTAACCAGACTGACTTTATTTCTGTCAGACGACTACAGAAGCTCTTATTGAGAATTATCAGATCTTTAGGTGTTGATGTTTAATTGAAAATATTTGGTCACCCTTATCGTGATCAGTGTTTGCTTCAGTTGGGCTCTTGGCCCTTGACTTTGTAATGATAGTCTTTCTTTGTCTGCTATAACTGTGTGTTTCTTAAACACATTTATTGTAGCAAAAAAGCCAAGAAAAAAAATATGGTCAGAAGTTATTGACTATGCTTTGCTATAATTGTAATAGGATGTTTAGCTTGTTAATCTTGTCCAGTGTTTCTTCCCCAAACAAACCCATTCTTTTAAAAACACATACATTTATTCTTCATTTATGTTATTAAACTGGGACCCTTCTGAAATTATCAACCACTGATTAGGAATTAGTTATAATTTAAAGTCATGAGTTCAAAAATTAGTTTGCTCTCTGCTGTCAATTAGACTCACATAGACATGAAGAATCAGCGTATGAATCTCAACAATGGTGACAATCAATAAAAAAAAACGAACAGATCAACTCTGATCACAAAACACTACTCAAAGTCAACACAACAACAGCACCAAAAATAAAGGCAAATAATAAGAATTAAAGAAAATAACCAGGCTATTCAGCAGCATAATTTATTCATGCCGCAATGCATGCTGGGAGTTTTGAGTGTCACCACGGCTGAGATTCATACGCCGATTCTTGATGTCTATGTGAGTCAGATTGATTCAGATGTTTTGACCACAAGCGTTCCCATGCTCTTCAAATTATCTGGTTGTTGCAACGATGTTATAAAATTGTAGGGTTCAAGTTTGCAAAAAATTATGCGTCAACTACATGTTTATAGATAAGACTAATAAATTATTAGTGAATTAAACTATTATTAAATAGTCAACATAACCAACTCATGGTTTTTTTCTCAGCTTTGTTTGCTATAATAAAAGTATTGAAAACACACCGTTACAGCAGCGAGAGAAAAACTAATGTTATTGTGTCAATGTTCAAGAGCCCAACTAAAGCAAACACTGATCACCATAATGGTAACGTCAGAAGAAACAATAAAACATCATCTGTTCATTCTCAATAAGAGCTTCTGTAGTCGTCTGACAGAAATAAAGTCAGTCTGGTTAGTAATGTGTGAAGCTGGTAATGCTGTTTGTGGAGTTGTTTAATCCTCTGATGAGATCTTCAGAGATTTAATGTCTTCTTTTATCTTCAGTTGATGAAATCATGTTTCTCTTTCCTTCAGTGATAACAGCAGGTGTTCATCAGTGTCTGAATTCACTCTCTTCTTTCCTCTCTCTCTCTGTCGAGTGGTCTATATCAGTGAACTAGTGTAGGGAATAGTGAATAAGGGGATAGGGAGTGATTTTGAACACAGCCTCTGAGTGTCGACTTTAAGTGTGTTAATTCACAGTATATTACTGTTGGCTATTTTCTCGAAAATGACAAATATTACCCAGAATGCATTGTCTTCTACAGTATATTACTGTTTTAATGGAAAACAGCATTTTACTGTCAAAATGTGGCCGTTTTTTTACAGCATTTTTTTACAGTGAAAGGCCTGACCAGGGACTGGGGTTGCAAATTAGCCCATTGCTAGAAACCTTTTATGCAACACATCTGCACATTTTTTGTTATGGCTCGTCTATGATAATTATGTATGTAATATTGTGCACTGCATTGTCCCTGACAAATAAACAAATAAACAAATAAAAATGTCAAAAAATGTCCAAACGGATCAGAAGGCAGTATTCTGTATTTCTGTATTCTATGTCAATGAAATGTTTCTTAGGAAAGTGTCAGCAAGAAAATGTCGCCCGTCATTAGTTCTGTCACACTTGGATATAAGTATATCCCTATTAAAATATCACATATCTATAACCCAAATAAGCAACTCAAACTAACCCTCCTTATTCTAAACTATTCAAATTAACCTCTTCATGTGCCTCCGGGGGTGATTATTATTGTTATGTAAGAACCTTATGTTATTGTTTATCTGTTAAAGTGAGACAATACTTTCAGCAGTGAAAAGTGAAACCGATTGTACACAGGGCTTGGTCTGACAGAAACAGCCCTGATTTACAAGAAGAGACCCTTTAAGGGGGGTTGGGTGCTCTTGTTTTTTTTCCTTTCAACAAAATTGGTGCCGCCTGCCCACATCCTTTAAAATGAAAAAAAAAAAAATCTTTCTGTAGTGTAAAGTGAAGTACACAAGTAACTGTGGAACAAAAGACATCAGTGGTGTGTTTGTTGGCTCTTTTACAAAAAACATTTACCATTGCTTGATGAAATTCCCCTGCCGTAACCAGAAGTTCATCACACAGTTTTTAACACAGATCTCACTACATGATAACTACACCCTCACTAAAAAGTGACTAAAATCTGATCAGTTTGAGATCACAAACATGCATCAGAAACACAGTTACAGCAGCCAGAGAAAAACTAAAGCAAACACTGATCTCCATAATGGTGACTACCTATTTTAATGTTTTGTTTTGCCAACTGATGCTGACAGCTGTTGACCATATTAAGGTGTAGATACCATGGGAACAAAGTGAGTCTCATGAAAAAATGCAGAAGTTGTGGGTGTAGCATCTTACATGCCACACAGCAAAAACTCCAGTGTTAAATTAACTCCCCTGAGAGTACATGTGAGACCACACTCAAGAGTGTTAAAGTGTTAAAATAAGAGTGTTAAAGTAACACTGAAGCAGTGTTAAAGTTAATAAGATAATTAACTGATTAATGGAGTGATGATTGGCAATTATTGAAGATACCTGATGTTAACAGAATCACCAAATGAGGCCATTTTGGTGATCAGTGTTTGTTTAACTTGGGCTCTTGACCCTTGACTTTGTAAGATTATATTTTGTTTGATGCCGTAACCAACACTCAGACAAGCCATGAGAAAAGCTGATTGTTTGGTGTTGGTTATGTTTTGATGTTGTCATTACTTGATCTGAATCACTCAACTAATTTAGAGTCTCTTAGTTGGGTTTATCTGGTTGATTATAACATGAGATCCAGCATTTTCAATATAATTCTAATGATTTCTTTGCCACTAGAGGCAGACGTTGAAAAGACGTCCACTGAGGAGCCAGAATGAAAGTTTTTATGACGTCTGTTTTGGACGTGATCTGCACGTCTGATATAGACCCTCATGGACCTCAAGGTTAAACACTAGTTCAAATCTGCTCATTGTGGACATATGTTCTATCTGTAATTGCAAAGAAACTCACAGACAAAGTGTGTTTATCCAAAAATCATAAAAACAAAATGAACAGATAATTAGATGTTGATGATTTATGGTTCATTTGAAGTCACCATTGTGGAGGGAAGCGTTTGCTTTAGTTGGGCTCTTGGTCCCCGTACGTATGTTAGCCTTTCTGAGGCTGCTGTAACTGTGTGTGTGTGTGTGTGAAACACAAGAGTTGTGGCTGAGAAAGCAAAGCTAAAGTGACATCAGGTGTTGTCAGCTCCTTGTTGATGATAACTAAATCATCAGAAAGTGAGCATCTGATATTATGTTTTTATTTTGTATAATAGTATTTTGTTTATAGCCTCTGCAGTATTGGCACCAATAGCCTTATCCTGAAGGATGATAAAGTACATACACCCAATGTTTTGAGAAAATATTTCCCATGATCACACACAGACATCAAGGTTTGGCCTATGTTTCACAACAACGGTGACACAAAAACGCTTCCTGCTGCAATGCATGATGGGTGGCTTCGTAGTACAAAACTGATGCTTGATTGTCACCATTGTTGTGAATCATAGGCCAAATCTTGATATCTGTGTGTGACCATGGGAAATATTTGCTCAAAACATTGGGTACACATACTTTTTTTCTCATCCGTCAGGATAGGTGGTCCTTTTATTGCTATTGGTGCCAATAATGCAGATTCACAAGATTATAGAGGCTATAAACAAATAACTATTGTGCCAAACAAGAACACAAAAAACAACATCAGATGCTCACTTTCTGATGATTTAGTTATCATCAACAAGGAGCTGACAACATCTGATGTCACATTAGCTTTGCTTTCTCAGCCACAACTCTTGTGTTTCACACACACAGTTACAGCAGCCTAAGAAACGCTAACACACGTACGGGGACCAAGAGCACAACTAAAGCAAACGCTTCCCTCCACAATGGTGACTTCAAATGAACCATAAATCCTCAACATCTAAACCTCTGTTAATTCTCAGTAAGAGCTTCTGTAGACGTCTGACTCTGACAGAAATAGTCAAAGTGTGTCTTATATCTGTGATTAAGGGCAGCACAGCCCTTGTGAAAAAAAAGTGCACTTTAGTGTACTTTTATAAAGTGTACTTATTACACAGATAATATACTTATACTAAATACACTTAATTGTGCAATTAAATGCAATGTTTTCGGTGTACTTAACACACATTATATGTAATTGATTTCAAATTTATCACATATTAAGTTGAAATAAAATACAATAAGTTGCAATTAAGAGTGATTTTTTGGAACAACTTAAGTGGTACTTAAATACAACTTTATATGTACTTTCATAATCGCTTCTAGTGTATTAAAATTGTAATTAAAGTGCACTGCTCAATGTACTGACATCCATTCTACTGTCTTAAAAACAAGCAATTAATATGAACTAAAATATACCTTAACGTAATTTACATGTACACTCTAATATAATGAAATACATTCATAATTACATTTTTCAAATAATACAGCTGCAATTTCGTATAATAAACACATCCAAATTTAAATCCTCTACATTTATTGACAAAACAATCTGTAAAACAAATATACAAAAAAAACTTTTTTTTGATGCCCAAGAAAAACCCAAAAAACTATTTACACAAACACAAGAACATATGTATTCTGTCAATTTTATCATTAAATTCAAGTGATGCCATATTGATGCTCTTTAATGTGACATGACAGATCACTGTAAAGACATCAGTTCAAGCAGCACCGCGGCACGAGTGAATGTGATCACCTTGTCATAGTCAAAGAATAAACATCAGAAGGTATGTTAAGGATACATTACAACTTACTAAAATGTATCACATCGTGTAATCGTTCAGTGTTTCAACAGCAGAAAGATGTCGATAAAACACGAGAGAGATGAACTCTTTCACTAAATGTATGCATTATATTAGCCTATACATTCATCATATTCTACTTAACCTGAAAACCTGAAAAAAATCTAACCTATAATTAGATTTATAAGTTAATGCAAAAACGGTCTTATGAGAAGTTTACACGTTTGCATACAATGCGAGTGCAAGTAAGGTCTCCCTATATAGTCTACACTATACAGCATTCTTTGTCGTTTGATTAAACAAGAAACAACAAGGCAATTATATATTACATTCTGAATCCAATTATAATCTTTGTGTGCCCTTTGTTAGAGTTAAGCTTGGTGAAACGTCCTTCAGATATGTCGCAGCCTCAGATTGGAATTTGCTCCAGACTGAGTTGAAGCTAAAAGATCTGGTGACATTTAGTCATTTTAAAATTTTACTACATCATTTTGAGAGTAAATTAATGGTGTGTAATTATTTTTGACTGGTTGTATGTTTTATGTTTTTTATGTGACTTTTTATGTATAACTGTACATGCAAACAGAGCTGCCTATCTTGGCCAGGACAGGACATTTTAATCTCAGTGAGTTTTTCTCCTGGTTAAATAAAGGTAATAATAATAATAATTAGTAGAGATATTTTTTATATTATATTTTTAATTCTTTAAGAAACCTTTAGTTTAGGACAATTACAATTTGTTCAGTAAACCAATAGAAAAAAATTTAAAAAAGCATTTTTATATTTAGTGTTCCTCCCCGAACTGTCAGCTTTGTGTACTGTTACACCCCTATTATTAATGCAATCTTAAAATCAAAAGTTGTATATATGTTAATTATTTAATGCATTTTTAACTTGCATGAACAATGACTATAAATTTAATTAACCAGCTTTGAACTATAATTTATTAAGCAAGGTCAACAACTATTAATAAACACTGTAAAAAATTAAATAAAAGAAATAAATAAAAAGAAATCACTGTTAGATCATGTTGGTCAATACATTAAATAACGTTAACAAATTAGATCTTACTGTAAAGTGTTACTGAACTTATAAGCTCTTAAACCTTTACTAGCACCAAAATTAGGACCAAAAGGTTTATTCTAAAATCTTATTCCAGCATTACAGTGAAAGAAAAGAAAAAAGAAAGAAAAAAAAACTGAAGAACTCCAAAGGCACACAAAATTGTTTGTCACCAACTCTTTTCAAGTTGTTTGGAAAGTGCTGTTTATGTCAATGTCCCAGAAGCTCTCCATCAGTAGGAAACTGGTGCACCATCTCTCCACAGTAGATGTGAATGGACATGTTCCAAAGAGGCAGGAAAGCAAAAAAATATATACCTTGAGGAAAGAAAAAGAAAACGCAAAGAAAAAACTTATTTATAAAACAGATCTATCCATTATTATAATTGGCTCAATTAAATTAAAACGATAGATGTACAGTTGTGCTCCAAAGTTTATATTCACACAGCAGTATCTGTATGAAAAAAAGAAGAAAAAAAAAAGAAATCATAAAAATGAGCATGTTGTCTCTTTTTTATCTAGTACTGCCCTGATGAAGCAGTTTATTCTGCATGGTGTGTGTAAGCTTTTGACCACAACTGCAACCCCTATGTGATGAATTACCTCAGTCGTCAGGGTAGAATGATTGGAGAGGTTCCTTCACGTATCCCACTGAGCACATCATCTTCACTGACACTGGACTTTAAAAATAGAGAACATTTTAATAATGGTTTTTATTCCTACTTTACAGGGAATTAAACATAACTTAAATATAGATAAATAACCCAAGACCAATGTAAATTGAGACAAGTATTTTTGCATTTTTCCTCATCTTGCCTTGCTAGTTTATTCTTACCTCGCACCATCTTCATGAAGGATGTTCCTGTATTTACCACGCCTGGCACAGCAATGCTGCGGCTCCTTTCCTTTGGGTGTGTGGCCTGTAAAATATATAATGATTAGGGGATCTGTAAATGCACAAGTGGGAATGTATTACTTACAAATGGACAAGATGCAAAGCATTTGAAAGCTAAAGACTTGATAGTTATGTTTTAGCTTGTGTGATCAGTGTCATGGCTGGGCATAAATTCATAATTAACATTAACTTGACCTCATCAAGATGGCTCTGTGATTCCACACAACTTGCACTGGATCTCCAATAACACATCTGTATTGATCCTACAAAATAAAAAATAAAATAAGCACAAAATATTAAAAACACAAATAGTACTTTAACATCTTACTCTCCAAATGCAAAAAGAAAAGAACATATTAAAATCATTATTTCATTACTGGTTGTTATAAGTTAATATATGGAATAAATGTATATAACGTTAAATGTCTTCTGTCCATTTAAAAAGTAGGAGTTCGATTCAAATATTGTATTTACAGCAGGCAAATTCATTGAACATGCCCACACCGGCGATCACATTCCGATTTAAGAAATTATTATAATGCAATCTTAGATACATGATAGGAAACATGATTAATTCACCTCCCGAGTCCATAGTGCGTCTATCCTATCTGCGATTAAACTAAATAACTACACCGTAATAGAGAGCTACCATGTTACGGTGAAAATGTAAAATCAAGAGAGCTTATATCAAGATATACTTACTTGACTCGTTATTTGTAGCATATAACGTCTCATCTGTAATGATCCGAACGGTTCGCTCCTCTGTTGTCTGTTGTCCTTCAGCTTCATTATGCATCGCGATGACGCAAACATGACAGACCGCGCATTTTTCAAAATCATGACGTAGTATTATTGGCGCATGCGCATTGAAATATTAAGTATAAATATAAAATAAGATATTTCGTGCATTAAATGTTGATTATAAATGACGTATTAATTATCAATTTCTGTTCAGATTGTTCTAAAACACCGTGTAGTTGGACTGTATTTCAGAGAACTTGACTCATTCACCTAACTAAAAGTCAATCATGTTTAGAGTCTGATTAAAATGAAATGTAGCCTATTTTAACTGAATTTTAATGCAAATTAATTTGGTTTAGATTTGTTCAACTTTTTCTTGCAATTAATGCAATTAAATGTGTGTTTAATCGCCATACAACAACATAATATTTAAAGTAGGTTATTCTACACAGATGTAAAGTAGCCTACAGTACATTAGGCAACTCCTCTCATAAAGATTGACAATGTCAAATTATGTAGAAAACTGACACTTGTAGTTGAGTTCATAGGAGCTAATTATAACATTTCAACAGTATGTTGTACTGGAGTGTAAGCGAGTGAAATTTTGAAGAAAAATACATTAACCAATGTAAATTTGGACAACTAATTTTTTTTAAATCATTTATTTTCCATGTGCTTTGTCATTAGTAAAATAAGTGCACTTTATGAAACAAACTCATAATTAAAATGTTTTAAGTAAATTTAGGTGTAGACATTATTACAAGGTGCATTTTTAAAAAGTGCACTTAAGTGTGTTTATAAATATTGTCATACAAGTGTACTTTCTTTAAGTGAAAATTAACTAGATATTATTACAAAGCGCACTTATTAAAAGTGCACTAAAGTGGGTTTATAAATATTGTCATGAAAGTGTACTTTTTTAAAGTACAAATTAATTATATATTATTACAAAGTGCACTTATTATAAGTGTACTAAAGTGTGTTTATAAATATCGTCATGAAAGTGTACTTTGTTAAAGTACAAATTAATTAGATATTATTTCAAAGTGCACTTATTATAAGTGTACTAAAGTGTGTTTATAAATATCGTCATGAAAGTGTACTTTGTTAAAGTACAAATTAATTATATATTATTACAAAGTACACTTATTATAAGTGTACTAAAGTGTGTTTATAAATATCGTCATGAAAGTGTACTTTGTTAAAGTACAAATTAATGATACATTATTACAAAGTGAATTTTAAAAAAGTGTACTTAAGTGTGTTTAGAAATATTGTCATTAAAGTGTATTCTCTTTAAGTACACTTAAGTGGCACTTAATTTTAATTATATCATATTATCTACAAGTGCAGTTTTTAAAAAATATACTTTAAATATATTAAGTGCACAAAAAATACACTTTCAATACAATTAAGCACACTTCTTTTTCACAAGGGAGTGTCTCAGTGGGAAACACTGGCTCCTCACAGCAAGAAGATCCTGGACTGAATCCTGAGCCAGAGAGTCTTTCCTTCAGGTCTGGTTTCTCTCATGATCCAAAAATGTGTGAATTACAGATGATAAGTTGTCTAAAGTGTCTAAAGGTGTGAGTGAAGTTTCTTGTATTTTTATGATTTTCGGACAAACACACACTGTCTGAGTTGCTTTGCAATTACAAATGGAAAATATGTCCACTTGTGAATTGTGATGTTCTCATTTGGTGATTCTGCTTGTTATCATCAGGTATCTTCAATAATTGCCAATAATCAGTTAATTATCTTATTAACTTTAACACTGCTTCAGTGTTACTTTAACACTCTTATTTTAACACTTTAACACTCTTGAGTGTGGTCTCACATGTACTCTCAGGAGAGTTAATTTAACACTGGAGTTTTTGCTGTGCAGTAATTTGTGAAGACATTGTCAAACCATCATTAACTGTGAGTGCATGAAATATTGTGTTTGTTATATAATTCAAAAAAATTTATTAGCAATTTTAGACAATTCACAGATATATTGAAAGGTGTACACAATATTATCAGATATTTTCTTAGTCGTCTAACACTCTCTCAACACCATCTGCAACACTCTGCACAACTTTTCCCGGCGCGGTGACAATCTCTTTCGTTACGCCGGACACCGCGCCGGTTACTGGAGACGTCAGCAGACCGAACACAGCATTCACTTCATCGCCGGGTGTGCTGGCGCTGTCCAGTTTACTGCTGGCTTCCCTTATGCCCTCAGCCGCTCCCAACACCATCCCCACAGGAAGGTCCACCGCGGCTCTGACCACGCCCACCGTCCCCTCCGCCAGACCCGAGGCCACGGCACCCGCCACCTTGAAGAAGTCCATGCCGAAACGCGAGTCCTGCCAGAGGCACGCGAGACAACATGTGTAAGTGTGTTTATATAATCGTTTCCTTCTGTCTAGAACATTTTAGTCCCTGTTTGGTTCCCTCTTTTGAACTCCCAATCACTGAAAAAAACTGGGAATATCAGGGGCTTGAGCCTCTGTGCCTTTGAAAGTGAAAGTGAAAGTTTGAAAGCACTTGCTCTTTTTGATCGCACCCTAGTGCCCCCGCAAACACGATTTTCACCAAGGGGGAATTAGATTTTATATATATATATATATATATATATATATATATATATATATATATATATATATATATATATATATATATATATATATATATATATATATATATATATATATATATTAGAAAGGTTGTCGATTCTCAAAAATGTTAATTGTACTCAATGCACTCAAAATTTTAAGGCGACCAGGTATATTTTATATAGTATATCTAAGTAGGCTATGTATATAAGTTAAACCAACAATATTTTTTTACAGTGCAGAAAAGGTACTGGCAGCTTATTATTTATCCAGAACATTACAGAACCTTACAGAACAACCTATTTATTTATTTATTTATTTATTTATTTATTTATTTATTTATTTATTTATTTATTTATTTAATTGTATTTTTTATTTTTTAAGTGAACAGTTACTTTTTATGGGTTGCAAAAGGGGTGGAAATTTCCAGAAACTTAAAAAAAATCCTTGAAGATATCCAGAAATTCAGGAAAGTTTCTGGAAACTTTGCTGTTTGCCTATTAATATTCACACAATGGTAATAAAGTATTCATAATTTATTGATTTTTCGGGTATTTTTACTTTTAATGTGATAAACAAGATAGGTCAAATGCAATCTAAAAGTAATGAGATTATATTATCTAAAATGTGTAATGTAATGGATTATATTACTAATTTTGTTGTGTAATTTGGTCTATTTCTAAGTAATTTTCTCTCTCTCTCTCTCTCTCTCTCTCTCTCTCTCTCTCTTTATATATATATATATATATATATATATATATATATATATATATATATATATATATATATATATATATATATATATATATATATATATATATATATATAAAGTCATAAATGACACAATACCAATCCATGAGCAAACAGCTTAGGTTTCATAATTATAACACACAATGGATTTCTTACTTTCACCCGACCATTTCTGAGGAGCTGGAAGAGTTTGTAAAGTTTCTAAAGTTGAGTACTGTAATGTAAATCAAAATGAAGTTATGCTATAATAAGATGTAATCAAATATCTTGTGAATACTGACCTGATGTCAGAGAGGCTGTTGGTGTCAGATGAAGCTCTTCAGATCAGAGTAGACTGACTCTCAGATCATCTCACTGCTGTTTATATACACTCTGTGGGAAGATAAATCGAACGGTGGGAGTGATTATGATACCACAGTTTTTTTGGATTTCAGTTTTGTTTGTGAAATATTAAACTGTCTGTACCTGTAACGGTCTCTGTTAATGTTTTGCAGTGAAGAAATGGCATCAGCACTGACTGGATGAAGGCATGCTCTACATTAACATCTACATTAACTCCATTAAGTTTATCTGCTCAACTTTCTAAAATGCACATCAGCAAGAACACACTCAGTTGAATGGAAAACATATGACTGTGCAAATGAATTGTGAGGAAAATAACTGACTTCATATTCACTTTCACTTTCTGTTTGAGAGCTGCGCTTTCACCCAGTTAAGGCTGATCTGAAGGTAGTAACTACTGAAGTTTTATCCCAGATAGCAAGTTACATTGAAACAATCCCAAGTCTACATTGATTCATTAATGGCAGTGAGTTTATACTGTGGTGTAATGTTGTTTCAGCTTCATGTTTGCATGTTCAGTTATGAGCCTTTAATGCAACCTTCCCGTTGATCAATGTCATCTTGCTATTTAGGGAAGCTCCAAATGTTCAGGGATGTCGATCACTCCAAAATAGTTCCTCTGGAAACGGATTTCCAAGGATTTCCTTTAGTGCTCTCAATTTATTATTTCCTTTCAACTTCAGACACACCTAAATCCTGTGTTTGTTTGCCATATCAGTTAAACGATACAGGAGCACAGGATCCAACAGGAACAAAAGCTGAAGTCCTGAAGGTAATAAACGTATCGATTCTAAGCAGTTTGGGTTTAGAGTAGGGTATTCTACAGAAATGGCTAATTGCTACCTTACCGAGAACATTAAGAGTAGACTGGTCAAGGCTAATGTTGTGGGAGCTGTGTTTATTCACTAACTCTTAACATCATTTCAATGCACAATGGGTATCCCACAGGGCTCCGTTTTGGGGCCTCTGCTCTTTAGTCTGGGTGGATGGCCTACAGTGGTTCTGACTGCAGGGTTGCCGAACGACTAAAGAAACGTTATCAGCGTGATGGTAGAAAACTGTACATTTCTTGTCTATAACCACCCACTGCAACTTATACCAACGACGGAAATAAGCGCAGTTACAATAGCAAAATATGTGGGAGAGCGTTGCTTTAATGTGGCTATATTGTATTGCAATAGGGAGCACTTCAAAGTCAATACCAAACCAAAACTAGTTAGCAAATCATTTATAATTGAAAGAATTTAATGACAGAATCTGGTTATGGTTACACTTAAAATAGTTACAAAATAGTTGAATGAGATGATAAAACTTATACCATTAATCGTACCCAGCATGTATAGAATGTTACCTGAGAGATAGGGAGAGATAGAAAGATAGAAAGAGAAGAGCCAAAGAAGGCCCTAGAAGAGACAGCCAGAGAAAAAGACAGCGTCAGAGAAAAGAGACCTCCAGAGAAAAGAGAGACCGTCAGAGGAAGAAGACCCAGAGAAAAGACCCCGAGCAACAGTTGTAATCTTCTTTTATCCATCCCTTGACCATGTGACTGAAACCCTGAGACATTCAAACTGACCAGTCAGACCAGACTTCCCCCACTGTACTACAGGTGTGGCACCATTTGGCCTACAGGCCCTCAACATCTCTTTGTCTTTAGGAATCCCAAACAGCCCCGCTGATAAGAGAGAGGGGGGTGAAACACAGTAAAACAAATGTCTTTGTTCAAAGAAAAATATCAAAATATCTTTGATTATTTTGGATTCTTTCAGTCCTCCCATGGCACCTTTGGCCACGCTCATAAAGTGTCCAGAGGTGACACAGAACACAAAGACATTCTTCCAGTTGTGTGTAGATGTCATCTTCAGACTTGTCGTCCAGAAATGTTTCAAAAGCAGTTTGCCAGTTCGGTCTTTGTTCTCATTGCAGTCCTGCAAAGGGAAGGCTCCATCAAATGGTGTTGCATCCTTCTTTGATATGCAAAACGTCCATTGAATACCTCACACCTCGAGAGAACAGTCACTGAAGGTATAGAGCAAATGCTTGTCCCTCTTTCTGAGGACACAGGATGTGAACTTGTCCAGCAGGGATCCTGTGATTAAAAGAACATATAGCACAACAAAGAGCAAAAGCATACATGGCATTTGTCATTGGTCAGAAGTTTGATATGGTCAGATTCAAATGGTCTCTGGCAATAAGCTCTTAAATCGATATACTTAATAAAGTGGTCAAGGTTAAGAATAAAAGAAGATCTCACAAGCTCTTACATTGTTTCTGGAAACATTAAAAATAATTTACATTATAACAAAACAACAATCATTGCTGGTTTTAAACCCTTTTTTCATGAAGAGTATCAACAAAGTATTCAGTGTAACCAAATACAGAGATTTAATTGAATGGATGTCCAAAAACATTGTTCCAAATCAAATGGACAAAATTCAAATAATCAAATAAGTTCAAAATCAAAAACATTGTTGCAAGTCAAATGGACAAAATACACATAATCATATAAGTTTCAGAAATGTTTCAAATCAAATTCATTGTTACAATACAATGATAAAATAAATGTTTGCACTTAGGTAAGAATGAGAAATACTAACGTAAATTTTGATATTTCACTTGGTGAGACAAATAATAACTAACTGAATTAGTAAATCTAAAGAAAAACAAAACAAACAATAACTGGAAGAAATTCACAGTTATAATACAGTCTAGATGTAAATAATTTGTGTGAGGCAGATGTAGATTTGACTTTGTGTGTGAAGATCAAATCTATGTGAATGCATTTAGCTGTGGCTATGTGTGAATCATGCCCAAACATGGTGAGGAGGGTTTACAATTGTGATGTAAATTTGGTCCTGTTGAACAGGCAGCCAGCTGAGAATGTGAGTGAGGTGTGGTTGGCTCAACATATCCCCCACCAATGTTTGTGTTAGAGAGCATGATAAAGTGCAAAAGTCAGAGTGACTGAATCCTGCTGTGATGAAAACATTTTCATGGTTAATGCAATTGTAAATTACACTGTAGCCAAAATGGCAATTCTATGCTCCTGTACATGGTTTTACTTCATCTATATGGAAAATAGCAGAGTTTTCCACTTAGGAGACAAACAAATTCAACATAGAAACACATGAAACTTAAAATTGCTTTACAATTCAAGTACTAAAGTTATTCCAATTTTCACAAGATACATGGTCTAGAATGCATAGCATCTACAACCTTTATCCTAAGTGTTTCATACAACACTTACAGTAAAGCAATCATGTGTTTTAAAGAATAAACTTAACCAGTCTATGTGTATTTATTGACACAAACAACTATAATATGTGTTCAATGCGCACAATGCGTTAATACAATTACAAATTTGAAAATACAAGCAGGATCATTGCAATTTGGATGTTTAACTATTAAACTCACTGCTGTTAGGCTGCTAGCCCACTAGCCAGTGAGGTTAATAGTTGAAGGCCTTGCATGAACAATGCGGTTAACTCACTGAGAGTTTTACCTGCAAATGAGCGATAATCTTTGCCCTTAGAAAGGAATTTCCTATCTTTCTGAAAGTAAGGCGGAGGTCGACCTCGGCCCAGTGACCAGCATTTTACCTCTGAATGGCCTATTTTCTGACAGGAACTGCAAAACCTGTTCTCTTTGCCATAGGTTTGTCTGCTATGTTCTCCTGGAGTTGGAGGATTTTCATGACTCTCTAATGCTTGAACACGAAGCGTACTGGTACATGACTCTGCGCTATTGCGGTGCTGCATCACCTTAAGAACTGAAATAGGCACACTTCCTTGAGTTGCACATGCATTTTCTGAACTAAACGTTTCAGATTCATTAGATTGAACATGCGTTTTAGTCCCATCGCTGTTAAGCGTTTTGGAGATGGACTTTTTAGCTATTAGCTTAGCCTTGAGATCTGCAATGGTCTCCTTGTGATTTTTACACTTCTCAGTCAGGGCTAACTGATCAGCTAGTAATTTATCTAGCTGTGCTTGTTGAAGATATTGAATCTTTGCCTCAGACTTTTCTGCTTCAGCATTTTTAGAATGCACTTCTTTACATTTATCCTCTAGACTTGATAATAGAAATGGTGTCACAACATTATGTAGCCTTTTACAACTTATGAAGTTTAAAGCCTCAATTATTTCACCACATTTTGATTTCTTTTGGTGTTTGCCAATTATGTCCCACCATCTAAGCATTTCATCATCTGAACTGTTGATTCCAATATCCTCTTTCTTAAGTTTGGACAAGGTAGGCTCAACTTTTTCGCTCCATAAAGCAAACAATATCTCACTTTTATCAAAAATGTTCCCTTCCATCCCGAGGTGATATTCTGAATATTCTCGGATTGTACAGTAATGGGACTATTGAAGCTGTTTAAAACCTTCTTCTTGGATGAAGTTCTGTTTCATGCAATTCATAAACAATGAAAACAGACTTACCCAATCCTTAGTCAGAAGGCCAGCTTTAATCCAAACACAAGATCAATTGTGGAAAAATGTCCTCATTCTGATGAATTTCAGAAAATTCACTGCAAGGGATCCCGGGTTTCGGCACCATCTGTAAGGGTGGATCGCCTACAGTGGTTCTGACTGCAGGGTTGCTGAACGACTAAAGAAACGTTATCAGCGTGATGGTAGAAAACTGTACATTTCTTGTCTATAACCACCCACTGCAACTTATACCAACGACGGAAATAAGCGCAGTTACAATAGCATAATATGTGGGAGAGCGTTGCTTTAATGTGACTATATTGTATTGCAATAGGGAGCACTTCAAAGTCAATACCAAACCAAAACTAGTTAGCAAATCATTTATAATTGAAAGAATTTAATGACAAAATCCGGTTATGGTTACACTTAAAATAGTTACAAAATAGATGAATGAGATGATAAAACTTATACCATTTATCGTACCCAGCATGTATAGAATGTTACCTGAGAGATAGGGAGAGACAGAGAGAGATAGAAAGATAGAAAGAGAGAGAGCAAAGAGAAGAGCCAAGGAAGGCCCTAGAAGAGACAGCCAGAGAAAAAGACAGCGTCAGAGGAAAGAGACTGAAAGAATCCAAAATAATCAAAGATATTTGATATTTTTCTTTGAACAAAGACATTTGTTTTACTGTGTTTCACCCCCCTCTCTCTTATCAGTGGGGCTGTTTGGGATTCCTAAAGACAAAGAGATGTTGAGGGCCTGTAGGCCAAATGGTGCCACACCTGTAGTACAGTGGGGGAAGTCTGGTCTGACTGGTCAGTTTGAATGTCTCAGGGTTTCAGTCACATGGTCAAGGGATGGATAAAAGAAGATTACAACTGTTGCTCGGGGTCTTTTCTCTGGGTCTTCTTCCTCTGACGGTCTCTCTTTTCTCTGGAGGTCTCTTTTCTCTGACGCTGTCTTTTTCTCTGGCTGTCTCTTCTAGGGCCTTCTTTGGCTCTTCTCTCTTTTCTCTCTCTTTCTATCTTTCTATCTCTCTCTATCTCTCCCTATCTCTCAGGTAACATTCTACACATGCTGGGTACGATTAATGGTATAAGTTTTATCATCTCATTCATCTATTTTGTAACTATTTTAAGTGTAACCATAACCGGATTTTGTCATTAAATTCTTTCAATTATAAATGATTTGCTAACTAGTTTTGGTTTGGTATTGACTTTGAAGTGCTCCCTATTGCAATACAATATAGCCACATTAAAGCAACGCTCTCCCACATATTTTGCTATTGTAACTGCGCTTATTTCCGTCGTTGGTATAAGTTGCAGTGGGTGGTTATAGACAAGAAATGTACAGTTTTCTACCATCACGCTGATAACGTTTCTTTAGTCGTTCAGCAACCCTGCAGTCAGAACCACTGTAGGCCATCCACCCTTACAGTCTGTATGGAATTTACCGTCATGCTGTCGGTCAGCCAACTGTCAAATGTATGCTGATGATACAGTCATTTAGGCATCAGCTAGGACGCCGACTAAAGTAGCAGAAACCCTGACTACGGAAATGGAGGGAATATCCCCAATGGCTTAAAAACATTCATCTGACGCTTAACATCAAAAAGACTGTATCTATGTGCTTTTCAATTAGAGGAAAACCTAGATGACCTATAACTCTGGAAATGGCTGTTCACGCTTTTATCACATCTAGTCTTGACTACTGCAATTCTTTATATCGCGGCATTGCAAGCTCTCAAATTGCTCGCTTACAGTTAATCCAAAATGCTGTGGCTAGACTTATTCATAAGTGTAACAAACTGCCGGTTCGACAGAGAATTGATTTTACAATGTTAATGTTTGTTTTTGTTAATCTCTGCATAACTTAGCTCCTGGCTATCTCTCTGGTCTTGTTAATCCATACGTTCCGTCCAGAAACTTAAGGTCGATCGCCCAGGCTCTGCTGGTAGTCCCTCGTGTTAGACTCAAGCGCAGAGGGGAGCGCGCATTTTCAGCGGCAGGGCCAAGACTCTGGAACAACCTGCCCTTAGAGATTAGAATGGCTAATACCCTGACGGTTTTCAAGTCTCTGTTAAAAACTTTCCTGTTTTCTCAAGCTTTTTGACTGTTTTGCACTGTCTGTGGTGTTATGTTATCCCTTAACTTGACACTTTTAATTTATCACTTCCCTCTTATCATCTGATACTGAGTTTGTTACTCTTTGTCTTTTGCTGTATAATGTTACCGCCTAAATTTGCTCTGCATTTATCTCTCTTGTACTTTATTAATCTGCTATTGTTCTGCCAATGATGCTTTTCTAATTATTATGATTATGATTATTATTATTATTATTATTATTATTATTATTATTATTATTATTATTATTATTATTATTATTATTATTATTATTATTTATCTGTTAATGCTATTTTATTCTATTACTGCTTTCTGTCTTTATATTTTATTTGCATTGCTTTTTCTTCTAAGTTCCTTTGTTTTTGTTTAGTTTTTGTTTGGACTTTTATCTGGCTTTTTTGTAAAGCACTTTGGTCAGTCGAGTGGCTGTTGTAAACGTGCTATATAAATAAATTGACCTTGACCTTGACCTTGACTTCAGTGCCGTTCTTTGTTCTTTTCTCAGAGAAAAGCTTAACTCCAAGTCTTCCAGAGTCACGGTCAAAGCTGATTCGAAAGACCGCCGCCGTTCGCTAGTTTCTGTGTTTACTAGAAGCACGCAAACGCACCTCGGCCGTAGTCATTATGGCCCCGCCCACCGACTCTATACACAATGTGATTGGCCCGTCAAGAATTTGCCGATTACAGCTCAGAAGGGTATTGAGAGTTGCTAGACGACACTCGCGGGCAGATTAAATATGCTGCGTCTAGATTTCTAGGCTATGATTGTACAGAAGAAGCTTTTAAATTTTGATAGTTTTATCAAGTTTTCTTTTCTTAAATTGATTTTTACATTTATAAATGATCTAGCTCCGACCGTACTCTGTCCTTTTGTGACAAAAATAATTTTTCTAATGGATTGTTAGTGTTGGATATAATGTGTTGTCTTGTGTAGAGTGGTTGTGTAAATGAATCGGGTATATGTTTTTAGAAATGCCTGACCAGGGACTGGGGTTGCAAATTAGCCTATTGGCTAGAAACCTTTTATGCAACACATCTGCACATTTTTTGGTATGGCTCGTCTATGATAATTATGTATGTAATAATGTGCACTGCATTGTCCAATAAACTGACAAATAAACAAATAAAAATTTCAAAAACGTCCAAACGGATCAGAAGGCAGTATTCTGTATTTCTGTATTCTATGTCAATGAAAGTTTTCTTAGGAAAGTGTCAGCAAGAAAATGTCGCCCGTCATTAGTTCTGTCACACTTGGATATAAGTATATCCCTATTAAAATATCACATATCTATAACCCAAATAAGCATTTACATTTACATTTAATCATTTAGCAGACGCTTTTATCCAAAGCGACTTACAAAAAAAGGGGAGAGTAATAGAAGCAACGAAACAAACAAGGCCAACAACCTGTAAGAGCTGTAAGAAATCTCAATTAATTAGCACAGTACACAACTTTTTTATTTTATTTATTTTTTATTTTTTAAAGCCAGCTACAACAAATACTCACGTACGGAAAATACAGAACACTGGATTTGGATAGCTAAGATAACAACCCATTAGGACTAAGGCTGATGCCCCAACTGTTGTCGTTAATGCGGATTCAGTGGCCCAATGGGTTGGTTTTGTATGGCATTCTAGCTAAACGTGCAACAATAGCCATCGACAGCAAAAACTCACGTACGCAAAATACAGAACACTGGATTTTGGTAGCTATGATAACTATGTAACATACCCGCCTGAAGGCACAAATCCGGATGAGAGACGTAGATATGATCAGTAAGTGCTATTCTGTATTGGTAAGCAACTCAAACTAACCCTCCCTACTCTTCATGTGCCTCCAGGGGTGATTATTATTATTATGTAAGAACCTTATGTTATTGTTTATCTGTTAAAGTGAGACAATACTTTCAGCAGTGAAAAGTGAAACCGATTGTACACAGGGCTTGGTCTGACAGAAACAGCCCTGATTTACAAGAAGAGACCCTTTAAGGGCGGTTGGGTGCCCTTGTTTTTTTTCCTTTCAACAAAATTGGATATGTGCCCTAATGCCGCCCGCCCACATCCTTTAAAATGAAAAAAAAAAAAAAAATCTTTCTGTAGTGTAAAGTGAAGTACACAAGTAACTGTGGAACAAAAGACATCAGTGGTGTGTTTGTTGGCTCTTTTACAAAAAACATTTACCATTGCTTGATGAAATTCCCCTGCCGTAACCGGAAGTTTATCACACAGTTTTTAACACAGATCTCACTACATGATAACTACACCCTCACTAAAAAGTGACTAAAATCTGATCAGTTTGAGATCACAAACATGCATCAGAAACACAGTTACAGCAGCCAGAGAAAAACTAAAGCAAACACTGATCTCCATAATGGTGACTACCTATTTTAATGTTTTGGTTTGCCAACTGATGCTGACAGCTGTTGACCATATTAAGGTGTAGATACCATGGGAACAAAGTGAGTCTCATGAAAAAATGCAGAAGCTGTGGTTATAGCGTCTTACATGCCACTATTGGAGTCAGTAATCACTGGCAATTTTTTGTTATTGTTCTAAACTATTGTCGCCAAAGTCAACTCTAAGAAACTAATGATTATGTATTTTAAGCTCAAAGGTCACGTATAACTTTAGGTTGGGCATATGTGATAGATGCCCTCCATTCATATTGAAACCAAACATAATATCCCATCTGATTACAGACAAACACGCCGCTGCTATCTGACCTCCTCTATAAAGTCACAATCACAGTTCTGACCAGATATCATTCGATATCTAAATATAAATAAATAATGTGCAACCTTTGTATATTTGTTATACAGAGTTTATTGTGTCCAAATGATCCCAATGACTTTACTGTACGGCTTTCTCTTTAAGTTTATATTTATACATATTCATTTGAGAAACTATATAAGCATGCAAACCAATTGCCTTAAGAAAACCAAGTACAGTAAAGTAAAATAGGAACAGCGTGTTCGAGTGACTAAACTAGAACTGAGAGTACTTGATAATTTATTTGAAATAAAATGTAAATGTTAGCATTGTTGTGTGTTGATGTTAAATGTTGACGTGTGTGTGACTCAAGCATGATCACCTGCAAGATATTGTCACAAATATAGAGGGATTATTTCAACACATAGGGTGTTTAGAGTTTTTTTGAATTGCTAACAAGTGTTTACAATACTTTTTCTACATTTGTAACACAGCAGTGTTAAATAGTAAATTGTTCTGCACAAAACCATATTTTGTTAAATAAATACAAACTCTACATTTCAGAATGTTTTCTGCATACACTAACTTTATCAAAACACAGCAAACATGATTCAACTCTTGTTTTCTATCCAACGTGAACGTTTAGTCAATCATAGCACAACGACCGTCGTAATGCTAACAGGTGATGGCATTACAAAAACTGCCACATAAACATTAAACTCCTCGTCACCTACACAACGCAATAATATTCAGAACATGTCATGATACCTTCTGTAATTTACATTTACATTTATGCATTTGGCAGACGCTTTTATCCAAAGCGATTTACATTGCATTTTAAGGAACACATTTTACATTTTCATCAGTTCTTGCTTTCCTTGGGAATCGAACCCACTCTCTGGAAGGTATTGTAAGAATCCAAAATAATCAAATATATTTGATATTTTTCTTTGAACAAAGACATTTGTTTTACTGTGTTTCACCCCCCTCTCTCTTATCAGTGGGGCTGTTTGGGATTCCTAAAGACAAAGAGATGTTGAGGGCCTGTAGGCCAAATGGTGCCACACCTGTAGTACAGTGGGGGAAGTCTGGTCTGACTGGTCAGTTTGAATGTCTCAGGGTTTCAGTCACATGGTCAAGGGATGGATAAAAGAAGATTGCAACTGTTGCTCGAGGTCTCTTTTTCTCTGGCGGTCTCTTCTAGGGGCCTTCTCTTTGGCCTCTTCTCTTTGTTTCTATTTCTATCTTCTCTCTCTCTCTCTCTCTCTCTCTCTCTCTCTCTCTCTCTCTCTCTCTCTCTCTCTCTCTCTCTCTCTCTCTCTCTCTCTCTCTCTCTCTCACTTTCTATCTCTCAGGAAACATTCTATACATGCTGGGTACGATTAATGGTATAAGTTTTATCATCTCATTCATCTATTTTGTAACTATTTTAAGTGTAACCATAACCGGATTTTGTCATTAAATTCTTTCAATTATAAATGATTTGCTAACTAGTTTTGGTTTGGTATTGACTTTGAAGTGCTCCCTATTGCAATACAATATAGTCACATTAAAGCAATGCTCTCCCGCATATTTTGCTATTGTAACTGCGCTTATTTCCGTCGTTGGTATAAGTTGCAGTGGGTGGTTATAGACAAGAAATGTACAGTTTTCTACCATCACGCTGATAACGTTTCTTTAGTCGTTCGGCAACCCTGCAGTCAGAACCACTGTAGGCGATCCACCCTTACAGTATTCATCAGTGAATGTTTTTAAGAACATAATGTAGTAAAAATTGGTTTTAATCGACAGAACTGTCTATCTACAATCCTGAAGTGGCGGAGAGGCAACATTAAGACTTTATTTGAGATTTTGCTTAACGTGACCCTCCCTGTTATTCATCTTGGTTATCATTTTTCTATACGCCTTACCATCTCACCAGATTCACATGAAGATTTTTACTGGGATGAAATGATAAAATTGCTGTCATTGATCAACAACAAACTCAACATACATTTGGTTACTATCGAAGCTTTTTTTATTCTATGGTGGAAAAAAAATAAAGTTTATATAAAAAAATTGGATTGTTAAACTGTGAAAGGAGAGAAAAGGTCAGAATTGTGAGATAATGTAAGAATAATTTAACTGTGTTAACTGACTGCATTTGAGGAAAATCGACATCAGTTAATGAAGTCAGCTTATGTGATGTTCTCGAATGTTTCTGTTGTGTTGACGATTCAACATTCTAGGCTTTGGGAAAAGAGTGAATGCAAAGAAACCTGCAGAAGTGCATGAGTTAAAAGAGTGTTAAGGATTGACCACCTCAAAATCTCATTCTTCTTAACTTGTGTTTTTCTGAGTAAACAAGGCATAGTATGTGAATAGTACAAATTACTAGAGTTGTTACTATTAGGTTGAGACTAAAAAAGTGTAAAGTATCACTAGGATTTTACAGTGTATTTGCACTGAAACTGGAAAACTAAAATGTATTATAAATAATCAATCAAAAACATCAGTCTTTCTGAGGTGACTGACCTTTAGAGTTACTGAGCTCAGAATTAAGACTGTAATATAAGATAAAACAAGAAACAGACATACAAATGGCATATAGTCAAAGCATTATACAACGGCGCCACCTAATGGAAGATAATAGACATTGCAGAGGAGGAAAAAAGTAAACCATCATCAAACCTGGGGCCTATTGCACAAAACTAGGATAAGGGATTAAATCAGGATATCTTGGTGATCTTGTCATCTGTATGCAAAATTGAGTACACCGCTGTCGTGTAAACGTACCCTAAACGCACACTCACACCAAGAACGATAATGAAAGATAACTGTGTATTAGTGGATAAAATCCCATACTAGAACACTGCAAAGTGTAGTCTAAATCAATAATTTAAGATTTCATAAGTTTCATTAAGAAACAATTACTAGACAATTAAAAATGATTGTCTTGTTTTGGGAAAAAATAACTCAAAATGAAGAGAGTTTTTGCTTAAAATATGCAAAATAATCTGCCATTGGGGTAAGAAAAATAATGTTGTTTTAAGATTATTTTTCTTACCCCATTGGCAGATTATTAAGCATATTTTAAGCAAAAACTCTCTTCATTTTGAGTTATTTTTTCTCCAAAACAAGACAATTACTTTTGCTTGTCTATACTTCTTGTTTTAAGAATTATTAGATGTTTGGACTAGAAACAAGACAAAATACTAGTATAAGTAGTAGTATATACTAGTGTTTATTTATATATATATATATATATATATATATATATATATATATATATATATATATATATATATATATATATATATTACTTATAAATGAATATAAGTAAGAAAAGCATCTTTGCAGTGACCCTTTAGGGGTTCCAAGTACGTAGCGCCGATAGAACCCTTTTCTCTAAGAGTCATTCAGGACATTCATGCCGACAACATTGTTAAAATAAACCAAAATGCAAACACAACTGCAGAGCGGTGATGATACCAGCAGACATGTTATCTGTGATCTTCGGTGGAAAATCAGAGCATTATAGACGCTTATAATGTAGAATTTCCAGTTGTTCTTAACTTCATCTAGTTTTGCTTCAGTGGCCTTGATCACTCGAGTGTTCCCGTGAGGTGTGATGAAACGCTGCAGTTGTGGATGTGACTGCGAGGCAGGTCAGGTCATAGTTATGATGTTCTGCTTTATGTTTTCTTATTATCAAGCTCTGAATGGATTGCTTTTAAATTGACTGAAAGTCTGAGATGCATTGAATTCCTTCTCTGGTTGTGAAGGCCGCAGATCTCAAGCGGACTGAAGAGAGTGTTCTCTCCGAGAGCTGTCGAACACAATAGTGTTTTCATCAGATGATTATGTGATAATATCTCACATTAAAGACATCATGCGGAGGGGATTTCATTTAAGGTCCGCTCGGCACAAACGAGGCAGTGCTCGGGTTTTAATTCTGGGATATTTTAGAGAAAGTTTCCCATTAGGATGATGATCCGGACACTGTTACGGCTCGAGACTGAATGTCAATAAACACAGAGTCACAACTGAAGCCCTCCCGTGATCGGAGAGAACAGAGAGAGATCATACTGGACATAATACATCTCATTATCTATCTATCTATCTATCTATCTATCTATCTATCTATCTATCTATCTATCTATTTATCTATCTATCTATCTATCTATCTATCTATCTATTTATCTATCTATCTATCTATCTATCTATCTATCTATCTATCTATCTATTTATCTATCTGTCTATCTGTCTATCTGTCTGTCTGTCTGTCTGTCTGTCTGTCTGTCTGTCTATCTATCTATTTATCTATCTATCTATCTATCTATCTATCTATCTATCTATCTATCTATCTATCTATCTATTTATCTATCTGTCTATCTGTCTATCTGTCTGTCTGTCTGTCTGTCTGTCTGTCGGTCGGTCTGTCTGTCTGTCTGTCTGTCTGTCTGTCTGTCTGTCGGCCTGTCTGTCTGTCTGTCAGTCGGTCTGTCTGTCTGTCTGTCTGTCTGTCGGCCTGTCTGTCGGCCTGTCTGTCTGTCTGTCTGTCTGTCTGTCTGTCTGTCTGTCGGCCTGTCTGTCTGTCTGTCTGTCTGTCTGTCGGTCTGTCTGTCTGTCTGTCTGTCTGTCTGTCTGTCGGCCTGTCTGTCTGTCTGTCAGTCTGTCTGTCGGTCGGTCGGTCGGTCTGTCTGTCTGTCTGTCTGTCTGTCTGTCTGTCTGTCTATCTGTCTGTCTATCTGTCTATCTGTCTGTCTGTCTGTCTGTCTGTCTGTCTGTCTGTCTGTCTGTCTGTCTGTCTGTCTGTCTGTCTATCTGTCTATCTGTCTGTCTGTCTGTCTGTCTGTCTGTCTGTCTGTCTGTCTATCTAGCTATCTAGCTATCTATTTATCTGTCTATTTTTCTTTCTGTCACAGTATTTAAACTAATTATATGTTGCAAAAAGAAAATGTATTTCCTAAAGCAGGCTCAAACTGCAAAATATAATATAGCAGGAGGTACGAGGCTTAACGTTACTGCTGAAGAGGATGATGAAGGCCTCGATGCATCACGATGAGGATCGACCGAGCCCTGTGATGATTCTAGATGGAAGAAGAGAGAGGTTTTCTTGAGCGAGGTGTTATGTGGAGCGGAGAGACCGGCGGTCTGGAGATCAACAGGTGAAATGAGCAGCGAAGCCAGTCAAGCAGAGTTGGGCAGGCCAAATGCTTCAGGAACCAAAAAGGGGAAGGTTTTATACCTTGGTATTAATTGAAATATTAGATGGGCGTACTCCTCCCGAAATTGCGTTTATTAAGTTCACTTACATGTTGCAAAAAGAAAATGTATTTCCTAAAGCAGGCTCAAACTGCAAAATATAATATAGCTTTTTTTCTTTTGATTTCGGGCTGAACAATGACCCGGACATGTTCTCAACGGGTTTCGTGAGAAACAATAATCACAGCGCTCGCTCTCTCTCTCTCTCTCTCTCTCTCTCTCTCTCTCTCTCTCTCTCTCTCTCTCTCTCTCTCTCTCTCTCTCTGCCTCACTCTACCCTTTTTACAGTCATTGTTGTCATCGCTTCTTTTCTTTCGTTCGTGTGTGATTAGATCTCTTGCGTGCCAGCCCTTCTCCTCCATCCCTCAATCTTGTCCTCCAAACACCTGTCCGTCTGTCGTCTGTCCACACATCGCTGTGCTTCTGCGTAACAGCGGCTCATCACGAGGTCTTCAGGCTGGTCTAATCCAGGTCTTCTACGTCGTGTCTGCTCAACAAATGTCCCACAGTTTCTGACAGAACAACATACAAGCTGGAAATAAAACAGAGATGGCACAGTCTACATTTTATACTTCAACATCTCCTGTTTAATTCACTGTTACTTGCTGTTCTTTGTGAACTATACTAGCAATGTTTCTTTACCAAATATCAAATCTTCTTCAAACAGCGTAAGAGCCGTTGACAATCTTTTTGTCGTTCAAATTGTTTTCAGTAGAGGTTAATGAAGTTCCCAGCAGGAGAACACAGAACAAACACAGATGGCTGAACCTGGGATTCATCAAACAGGTGTGAGTTTTACTGACATTTATCATGGTTGTGAACACACACACACACACACACACACACACACACACACACACACACACACACACACACACACACACACAACAGTGTTGGGTTGGCATCAATTTTAGTCGAAGTTCATGGTGAAACAATATCAGTTCTTAATTCACATTTAGAAGATAAAAGCCTTCAAAATGTACAGTCTCTCACTTCCACCAATAAGGATCAGTGATTTTGATGACATCACCCAGCACTTCATCTTTTCATCAGATTTTCTGTCCAATCAAATGTTCTCTCGAATCCGAAGCCCCGCCCCTAAACAGACGCTGAAGCTGTGGCTCAAATCACTCACTTGTTCACACATTTACTATTTTCTACATGAATGGCATCCTGACAAGCCAGACCCACATCAGGATGTTTGGTCTGGAAACTCACCATTGACAGCTCAATCTGAGGGGCGGATAAACGGTTGTCTTTCAAACTCCCTCTGCACGCGATAGGATAGCGCTACACCAACCAGAACAATGAAGGTGAAACAGAGCTCGCTGACAGATTAAACATTCGCCGTATCCGGTCGGCTAAACTACGAACACATCTTCCCTTTTTAATAATGGCTTCAGTGCCGTTCTTTGTTCTTTTCTCAGAGAAAAGCTTAACTCCAAGTCTTCCAGAGTCGCGGTCAAAGCTGATTCGAAAGACCGCCGTTCACCAGTTTCTGTGTTTACTAGAAGCATGCAACCGCAACTCGGCCGTCGTCATTATGGCCCCGCCCACCGACTCTATTCACGATGTGATTGGCCCGGCAAGAGTTTGGCGATTACAGCTCAGAAGGGTATTGAGAATAGAAGCGGCCGCTAGGGTGCATTTCTAGGCTACATGAATGGCACTTAGAGCACTATATAGGGAACAGGGAATGATAAGAGCCAGTGTAAGGCTCTTCATTGGGGTGAATGAAGTCTGATTTCACATTAGTGTCGTAAAAACGTATCAGACCTATTTGGGACCTGCACAGAATGCTGTATTTTAAAGCGATATGGAGGAGAAGCGGTTAGAGATTAGGAGGAAACTGTGGCTTGGGAAGTGCTGGTTGATATGTCCCGCTCTGTCTTCAAGTTTCAGTGGAAATTACGTCAACACATTGAATAATGCTGCGCGTTTCTAGGAACTTCAGTGTTACTTTAAAGGCCAGTCTAAAACCATTATAAATTTAAAAGAATAGCAGAGTTCACACTAAAATGTTTTCCAGCTGATGAACAAAAAAAACAGCCAATCAGAACCAATCCTGCTTTAATGAGCTGGAGCATTTAAAGTGACAAGTGACAAAACTGCAAAGGGGAAAAAAATACACTCTGAAAACTTTTCCAATGATATCGTTATTGTAATATAATTTGATATTATATTATATTTAGATTTTTTTTTTTTAATCATTCTTTGTCGTGTACGGGCCTTACATGAAAAAGTATTAGCGATGAATAGTTACGCTCATATCTCAGAGATAAAGGTGAAGGTCTGCAAAAAGAGTATTTGTTTTTGGTCTCTTGATTTCAATCACACACACAGTCAGCGAGGTTTTTGAAACTCTTAAAACATGGGAAGATAAGGAAGCAGGCACTTAAGTGTGTGTTGTGAAGGACACGCGTGCCACACGGACACATTGCAGAGGTTCTGTTGCCATGCCAACACCACATCAGTCCAGAAAAACGCACGGTAACCGTACACCTGGAAACACGTGCAAAGGGCAAAAGATCTCCACAAATCTCTTCATTAGTGGTGTTTTGGTGTAACCTATAATGGATAAGCATCACAAATGAAACGTATCTCCTCTAAATGCTAAACAGTAAAGTCTTCCATTTCATACATACCCACATTCATTTTATAGCTCTATACTCTCCCTTCATGTTCACTCATTTAGGTCTGTATAAAGAAATAGGACAAAGCTGATACTTAATAATATTCATTAAAACTCCATTAAGTCTCCCGAGCAATAAAAGAGAACAAACATTAGTCCTCTCTCCAGCTCCTGCATTTACACCACTCAAACAAACTCCATTGAGTCAGTGATGACCTTCAACACCGCTCATCATCCTCTGCACATACATTCACAGAGATACAAGCCGACCTGTGTGTAGGAGTGCAGGTACAGGACGGTTATTCTCAGACTGTCTGTTTGAGTCCCTGCTGTGAGCCGCTCCAAACGGTTTCATTTCTCAGGTTGTGATGATCCTGTTGAAGCACACTGTCAATCCTGAGAGGACAGTCTGAACATTTTAACAAGCTGCTGTAATGACCCAGCATCTGTGTGATCAGATGTGCTCTGAATGTCTCCTGCAATCATCCGCAGCACAGCTCAATCTCTAACAGATGATGAACATCAGGACACAAGAGCCTTGCCTCAAGTGGGATTATTCGCTTATTGGTATAAAATATATCGTTATACAATATAGTTGTTTATGTACAGGGACAGAAAATAGGATTTATGGACAGTCTATCCATGTATATGACCAAAAGAAGAAAACAAACAACCACAAAAAACACCAGGAACAGACACAGATTTAAGGCAATGTTTTGTATGTTGAGGGACACATTATAAACTGTATGAATAGTCCATATGATCCACGCAAATGACCAAAAACACCAGATTAAAGGCATTATTTATGGATTTACATGTTCATGATTTGTTTATGCCTCTAATCTTGTAAGTCATGGCAAATTTTAATTTGCAAAGAATATTCTTTCAATTATTCATTTCTTTGTAATTAAATGAGTTTAGTTTGATTATCATAGAAATGTCAGAACGAGTTTCATAGTCAAAATACAAACCCGATTCCTAAAAAGTTTGAAAACTGTAAAATTGTGAATAAAAGCAGAATGCAATGATGTCGAAGTTTCACATTTTTTTTATATTTTATTCAGAATACAACATAGATGACATATCAAATGTTTAAACTGAGAAAATGTATAATTTTAGGGGGGAAATAAGTTTGTTTTAAATTTCAAGGCATCAACACATCTCAAAAAAGTTGGGCCAAGGCCATGTTTACCCCTGTGTGTCATCCCCTCTTCTTTTTATAACTGTCTGCAAACATCTGGGGACTGAGGAGACAAGTTTAGGAATAGGAATGTTGTCCATTCTTGTCTAATACAGGCTTCTAGTTGCTCAACTGTCTCAGGTCTTCTTTATCGCATCTTCCTCTTTATGATGCGCCAAATGTTTTCTGTCTGAGAGATCTGGCCATTTCAGTACATTTCTTTCTGCCAAAGCATTGGGGGAATTAGTGATCATCTGCCCGTCTCGACTTCTGAGAGACACTGCCACTCTCAGAGGCTCTTGTTATACCCAATCATGTTGTAAATTGGTCCTCCAGCTGTTCCTTATATGTACATTTAACTTTCCCAGCCTCTTATTGCTACCTGTCCCAACTTTTTTGTAATGTGTAACTCTCATGAAATTCAAAATGAGCCAATATTTGGCATGACATTTCAAAATGTCTCACTTTCAGCATTTGATATGTTATCTATATTCTATTCTAAATAAAATATAAGTATATGGGATTTGTAAATTATTGCATTCCTCTTTTAATTCCCAATTTGTACACTGTCCCAGCTTTTCTTTGAATAGGTTTGTAGTTATCCTATATTTAAAATACATGCACATTACATATTATACAAAAAAAAAAAAAAAAACATCTCTGGGATCATTGGGTCTTTTGGGTCTTGCAACATCAATTATTTTAAATTGTAATACAGTTTTTCTCAGTCGCTTTGGTACATTTCTCAGATCAGAATTGAAATTCTCAAAACTACCTTTTCAATTCTCACATCATTGTGTCACTTGTGCACATCAAAAAAGCAGTTTCTTATTTCTTTGAACAAGTTGTTTCCTACATTATCAGTTGCTTATGTCATGTTGATCAGAATGTATTATATTGGGTCTCTGTCTCACCCCCCACAACAGTTAGGCACAAGTTCATAGCATAAGTCTTTACATGCAAAATGGTTGAACAAGTTATCATAATATGTCAAGCATATATATTTCCATTAGACTTTTTTCTAAATCTGTCCTGAATTGGTAAATTGCTCCAGGGTGAATCTTGACTTTCTCTAACGAAGGTGCTTCTCATGAAACATCAACTAATAGATATATAGCCTATACAGTACCGCATGTACAGTTTTTCCTATGTTCACATTTTTTCTTTAGGTTTTTTTTGTGTATGTGCTATTCAGTGCTATCTTTTCATTTCTGTATCTCAATGACATGTTCTGTCAATAAAATACAGTACAAACAGTAAGAGTGTAAATTTGAATCTTTTCCATTCTCTTGCAATTACACTCACACACACACACTAAGATGTAACTTGCAATTGACAATAATTGTCATCAAAACTTTAGCCGTAGTTTCCATCAGAACATCCCTCCAGAGTAAACTTTTAAATTGACAACATGACTAAACAATGACAACATGTCTTATCCGTACACAAGGACTTGACCTTCTGAGGGGTGGCAGTGGCTCAGTGGTTCATGTAGGTTGTCTACAAACCGAAAGGTTGGTGGTTCAATCCCCGGTTCCACCTGACCAAGTGTCGAAGTGTCCATGAGCAAGACACCTAACCCCAGCTGCTCCCGACGAGCTGGATGGAGCCTTACATGGCTGACATCGCCGTCGGTGTATGAATGGGTGAATGTGAGGCAAAAATGTAAAGCGCTTTGGATGGCCATAGGGTCTGTTAAAAGCGCTATATAAATGCAGTTAATTTACCATTTCTGATGGCACTGACATGTTCATTGACACAGATATTTACTTTTGGAGATGAACGAAGGGTTTTGAGTAAGAGAGTGGCTTTTGCAGGTTATCCATTGTGTTTTGCTATTTGTACAAATTGTTTTGAGAAATGCTCTTACTGTTTTACAAATTGTGAGTTTAATTTGAGAAATGTACCAAAGCGACTGAGAAAAACTGTAATATATCACAATATTACTTTTTTTTCTGTATTTTTGATCAAATAAATGCAGGCTTGATGAGCAGAAGAAACTTCTTTCAAAAACATTACAAATAGTAACGTGTCCAAACCTTTGGCCTGTACTGTATGCATTTTTTTTAAACTCTTGTATGGTGTTCGGGTCTGCATTTTCATTTTTTCATTTTTTATCAAAAGAAAAAATATGATTTTTTATTTTTTTTAATTTTTTTTATTTTATTTTTAAACTGAGACTCATTGGCCGTGGCTCATTTTCTGTGAGGAATATTTATCAGAACACATTTTCAGTGACCACACACTGTACACCCCCCCTACACATTTATATTACACACAGGATGTTCGGGTCCACTGGACCCGGGGCTCATAAAAGTGTGGGAATTGTAGGTCCTGTGTACCTTTACTCTGTCCTCCTCCTGTCAGGGCCTGCTGTTAGTGTGTGTGTGTGTTCATGTATATGGTTTATGAGGACACAAATGTGCACAATGACATGGGTATTACAACGTAAACATGATTTTTTTGTTTTGTGTGCGTGTGTGTTATGGGTGTGTGAGTGTGTGTGTGTGTGTGTGTGTATGCATGAGTGTGTGCGTGTGTGTGAGAGAGAGATTGTGTGTGAGTGTGAGAGAGTAGCTACAAGAGTGAGTTTTGTTTCTACCCCTGCCGTTCCCACACGAGGTTGCAATTCTGAAATGTGATCTAACAAAGGTAAAGAGAAAATATATATGCTATTTATATTGCTTGTAATCGGGATGAAGTAAACATCTGTTGAGTATTTTAACATAACATTTTTGATTTTGTTGAATTAAAAACCCAAAAATGCAGCGGGTCCACCAGACCCACGAACACCGGCTGAGTAACAAAAATATGAACACCACACAAGGGTTAAGCACAAATTGAAAACAGTCTGATCATCTTCCTCTCAGTGGGTCAGTATTTCAGCGCTCTCATGTTTCAAAGCCATCATTTCTGCCTGTTGAGATAAAAATTGTGTCCACAGATCTGAATAGGTATAATTATGAATCTACCCTCCCGAGGATGAATAACAACCTTCACTGCTTTTCAATCTGTTCAGCTGCATAAATGTCAGCCAGCACACAAACAAATATCCAACTTTCTCTTGAATGCGCACATTAACCCTCCACAGGTCTACACAATATCTATACAAACACAACCAGTGAGAGGATGAAGGGCCTGTGGAGCTGTTAATATAAGAAAATAACTTCAACAAACAATTATTGGAAAAGAACTATAGACGTCAGACAGATGGACGGATGGATGGATGGATGGATGGATGGATGGATGGATGGATGGGTGGGTGGGTGGGTGGATGGATGGATGGATGGATGGATGGATGGATGGATGGATGGATGGATGGATGGATGGATGGATGGATGAATGGATGGATGGTTGGATGGATGGGTGGGTGGATGGATGGATGGATGGATGGATGGATGGATGGGTGGATGGGTGGATGGATGGATGGATGGAAAGACAGAGAGAGAGAGAGAGAGAGAGAGAGAGAGAGAGAGAGAGAGAGAGAGAGAGAGAGAGAGAGAGAGACAGGGAGACAGACAGGGAGACAGACAGACAGACAGATAGAGAGAGAGACAGAGATAGAGATGGAGAGAGAGACAGACAGACAGACAGACAGACAGAGATAGATAGATAGATAGATAGATAGATAGATAGATAGATAGATAGATAGATAGATAGATAGATAGATAGATAGATAGATAGATAGATAGATAGATAGATAGATAGATAGATAGATAGATAGATAGATAGATAGATAGATAGATAGATCGTTTTTCCAGCGGCCGTCTTAAGGTTCATTTCCTCTCGTCTTTCACTCAGCACATCCTGTGTGTGTGTGAAGGGTCTTTATGCAACAGAAGAGGAGTCAAGGCTTCATCGTTTCATCTAAACGCCCACATGCTCTCAGTAATTTATTTATTTTCTCTGAATGAATCGTGACACACTCTCTCCACTGCAATACGCGGGTGAGGCGGCCTCTGTCCCTGAAATGCACTCATCATGACATCATGTTTTTTGTATGAAAACGATTTATTTAAACTGTGTACAGATATTATACATCATCACATGCATTCAACAAACCAGCAGCTTTCCCCATCACCCCCAGCGGATCTGAACCATAGCATGGCATAAAGTCCATTATTATGTCTCGTTTTTCACTCCAGTCGTTAAATATGGCGTCTACTTTAAGGCAACAAATCAATTACTGTTCGAGTTTTACAACATTAAATCAAAGCTAAAGTTCAGATAAATCTTTGATTGTCCCTCCTTCATTCAAAGACGTAGAGTTACGCGTACCTGACTCAATATTATTTTAATGGCTTTGCAATGAATCCAACATCATCATGAACTATATAAATACATTCAAATGGTACCGTGTGCATCTTATAGGCCAGGATTAAAATGCGATGGTCAATCTCATATCTTATAATGTGATAAAAAGGGGTGTGATTCATCCATATTGGTAATGTTGTCTGTGGAAACGGTGAGCATTGTCTAGTGCTTGGTTTCACTGAATCGGACACTTGTCCAGCACTTTGCCTTGTTTTCTGTTGCCTTTGGGACCGAGAACCAGCCGCAGGTCAGTGCCGAAGCTCGGCCTGCGCGCCAGCGGATAGATCGCGCCGCACGGACCTTCGCACGGAGCCTCGCACGCCGCCGCTTTGCTCCCTTTGTCCGCCTGCCGCGCCGCCCGGAGCGCCTGGTACGAGCGGATGGACACTTTCCGGTGCTGCGAGGGTCCGGTCTCCAGCGGGAGCCCGCCGCGCCGCGCCAGCGCCTCGAACACCTGCTCCAGGTTCACGCTGTCCTTGGCCGAGGTCTCGAAAAGAGCGCAGCCGCTCCCGAAGGCGCGGAGCACTTCAGTCCGCGACACCGCGCGCTGCTCCGCGGGCAAGTCCACCTTGTTGGCGCAGACTACCGTCGGCACGCACACCTTCTGTTTATGCAAGGCCGCTTTGGCCGCTGCGATCTCGGCGTGCAGAGCGCGCACCTCCTCGAACGAGCCGCGGTCGTCCAGACTGAACACGAGCAGGAATATATCACCTGAAACACAGAGAGAAGGTCAGTATCTGACACAAAACAAGTGTAGAGTCAACACAATTAAATCAAGCAAAGTTTAAAACTGTTTACGCTAATACAACCTTAAAAATAAAGGTGCCGGGAAGAACCCGGTCCCCCAAAGAACCGTTTTGTGAAAAATAACCATTTTTCTAACCATTTTATAGTTTAAAGAACCTTTTCGCACTACAAAACCTTTTATGCAATGGAAAGGTTCTTTGGATATTAAAGGTTCTCCAAGGAGCCATACACCCTGCCGAACCTTTATTTTTAAGAGTGTATAAATATAATCATTCCTAATGAGATAGCTCATCATTTACTCATACTAAAGTCTAACCTATCCTGCGTTTCTATCCTCGGTTGAAGATATTTGAAAGAGTGTTTGTAATCGACACCCATCGACTTCCAGAGTGTTTTGAGTCAATGGGTTTGATTTCCAACAGAAAATCTTCCTGTGTGTCCAACAGAAGAAACTCATAGAGGTTTGGACTAACTTTAGGGTGAGTTTTTAGGGGATCTATCCCTTTAAGTACGTACATTAGTTTTCTCTATGAAAAGAACAAGAAAACCAGCCAATGTAGTGTATTTACGTTTTTCTTTGGACTTTAACCAAAAGAAAAATGATTATTCTTGTTCTTGGAGCCATTTTATTTTATTCTAGATATGAAATCTGAGACTTTTGGGTGATGCTTGGATGCTTTGTATGAATAAACAACTAAATGCTGCATTAAATATGTTCAGAACACAAGGAAGAGCCATAATCCTTTTACAGAACCCACAACTCCTAAACAACCCGAACTGAATTGTTGACTTTTACGCACCGGTGAGGATGGAGAGTCTCCTCTTGGCGGGGAAGCCCCGTTCCCCGGACGCGTCCAGGATGTCTATCTGGTAGGTCTCGCCGCGGATGTGGTAGAGTTTCCGGTGGAAATCCTCACACGTGGGCTCGTATCGCTCCTCGAAGCCGTCGCGGAGGAACCGGCGCAGGATGGAGGTTTTCCCGACGCGCGGCGCGCCGAGCACGACGATGCGTCGGCAGTTCTGCGGCTTGGTGCCTCCGTGCGGCTCGTTCGCCAGCGGCTGGAGACGCGCGTGCCCGTGCAGGACCAGCGCGGCCAGTTGGTCAAGAGGGGACTTTTTACAGTCGATGGGCGGATGCGCTTTACCCAGACTGGACGCGCGCACCACCCTCGCTTTCTTCTCCTGCTGTTTCAGCTGCGTCGTGGCCAGTTTCAGGATGCCCATTCCTGCTTTGGAGAGCGTGCTGACTTTGAACCCGGTCGCGCAGAGTCTTTGCGTCGCGTTTTTGTACGCGAGGAAGACGCCGGGCGAGCTGGCACCGGGTAGAGCGCGAGTCTGGTGCTGGATCACCGCGTTCACACTCTGGCGCAGGTCCATGACGGGACACATTGAAGACAGGCAGATTTGACTTGTGTTTGTTTGATACATCCACCTCAAGCTGTGCAAGTGTATCGCACTTCTGCGCGCTCGGCCAGCGCGCCACTTATATACCCGCGTCCGCGTCATCCGCGTGATTGACAGGTGCGCGCTATGCGTGTACCCGCGAGGAACAAAACGTTTTGCGGCGCAGTGCACGATCATATAGGACGATTCTCAGAACAATAACTGCTCATAGTAAAGGCAAGGCAAGGCAAGGCAAGGCAAGTTTATTTGTATAGCACATTTCATACCCAATGGCAATTCAAAGTGCTTTACATAGAAATTAATTAAAACAGTGGTAACAAATGCATGAGAAAAAAAAAGAATAACATAAGGACGAATAAAGAATTAAAAACAAGCATAGTTAAAACAGTCGTAAAGATATAGTAATTTAAAAAAATAAAAAATAAAATAAAATAAAATAAAATAATAATAAGATAAAATAAAATATTAATAATAAAAAAAAGTCTGTTTGATGAGGGTTAGTTGGGACAGAGAAAAAAAGAGCAATATGTATTCTTGGATTAAAATATAGGCTATCCAAAAAACACAGTGTTATATATTTGGTTGACTTGTGTACTTTTATGTAAAGTTTTTCAAAGGATGTTTAAATCCGGAGATATAAGCAATTTTAACGCCTATAAATGACACCATACCTGTGTTACCCTCGATTTCCAGGTTTATTTCATAGAAACCATGGAAAAACCAAAGCCGCTTTAATATCTGATGTGTTTTATTAGACACTGTTTGGATCATTGATGGACAGAATCTAATGATTGTTCTCCAGCTCAACACATCCATCCTCTCCACTCCATCCTCAGATGTGTGAGATGATAAAATAGACCTGCGTTCCCACACTAAAGGATGAGCGGAAGAAGCAGACAAAGCTCTCGTCTGAGCTAGAACAAAAAAATCGGACTTTTTAAAATGAAAAAATCTGCGAAATCCAGGCATCATCACATCTTTGTTTCGAGTAGGCGGCCTCTAGAGGTGAAAAATTACATATTGTGGCTTTGACATCAAAGAAAAGAGAAAAAAAGTGAATAAATACATTTACACCACGGTAAAATTTGGAGAATATGTTTATGTATGCATTTTATTCAAATAGCGAATACATTTATTATTAATGAATCAATATTTTTAGGACTAAAAAAAATATATTTTTTGATCTGATAGCGGATACGGATGCATGTGAAAGACTACTTTCATACATTTTAGAGAAAAAAAAATCTTAATATCATATTTATACCAGTGTATGTTTTTTTGTTTTTTGTTGTTGTTGTTGTTGTTTTTCTCGTCACAAGACTCAAAATGGCTTCCATATGTTAAGTTTATATATATTTATATTTCTGAATGTGAAACATTCAAAACATCCCATTTTTTTTTTTTTTTTTTTAGATGTTCTTGCTTGGTCAGAACCTTCAAAACTTTCAAAACTTTATCCTGGGATCCAGAAAAATTCTGGAAATCAAGAGTAGAGCATAAGAAATAAAAAAGGGGGGGGGGGGGGGGTATTTTATTAAACGAAATGAAAAAATTAAGATTATGAAAAACGATCTTAAAAGTTATTACAAAGGGTACATTCATTTATTAGGTCTGTGTTGGTTAAGCCACACTTTGTATTGACTTTTAAATAAATAAATAAATAAATTAATTAATAGAAATAATCCATTAAGTAATGTATTTTTTTTATGTGAATGTATTCGCGTCGCGATCCAAAAGCAAAACAATTGGCAAATTAATACTAATTTGGAAACACAATGCTTTTTCTGTGTTTTTGCTCCCTTTTTATTTCTCCTCATAGCGGAGAAATGCTATAAAATATGATTTTAAAACTTACCTCAGCTTACCGTGTCAGTTTCGGTACCTGCCTGGATCCTGCGCGCGCAACCCGTTGCTACGACAACGTGGAAGGGGCGAGCTGTAAACAAACAGCGGCAGCAGGAAGTCTTCAACCATGTAAACTTTCTCTGCAATAAAACCTTTACTAATGAAATGCGTTTACTTAGAGTCTAAGACGATCTTTACCAACACATAATAACTCATGAGGCATGTGTGATTGTTTGTTTGTAGATGGTTTGCTTGAGCTCTGGCTTCATGGCGAGCGTCAAATCAACCAGCAAGATTAATAAAAGAGAATCGAGGACTCGGACTCCATCAGGTAACACTTATTAACCATATCAATAATAACTTCTTAACATGTTTATTCACTCAAACACGTGATTAAACCGAGACCAAGCTCGTGATACAGGTTATAAAGTGAATATTAGGACACAAACCTTCAGTCAGAGATGATCAGATCACGTGATCAGGTTTGTTTGGTTCATCCCTAAGTGACATTTCTGCACACACTGTGTGTACATAAGCTTTGAATTGTGTTTGTGTGTCACAGTCTGGTCACTTTTTCGTTTCCCATGATGTTCCTGTCCAAAAAGAGACATTTGATGTCCTCCTGTGAATCCTCTGGGATCAATTGTACCTTTCGCTTGTCACCACCCTTAAAAGGACATCTTAGTACCTTTTTTACTCCTAAAAGGTGCCTATTAGTACTACTATGAACCTTTTTGTTGTAAAAATGGTACAAAGTTGTCCTTTTAAGGATACTGACCCAGGGACAACTTGTTACGATTTTAAAAGGTACAATTTTGACACGCTTTTTCTCTGTGTGCTCCTCTGTATTTCTGACATCCCATCTGTGAAACAATACAGGATGTTCCCACTCCTCCGAAGGAAAGGCCGGGAGATGGACACTAGAGGACATTGGGATGTGTTTTAATGGGATAAAACACGCTATTGTGTTTTTACCATGGCAACGGGTATCAGTCTCCAGAGCGCTGAGGATGTGCAGGCTTATATAACAACATGTCAACTCTAAATGACGGTGTGTGTGTGTGTGTGTGTGTGTGTGTGTGAGTAAGTACACTGGGTCAGCTGTATAGTGACTCATTAGTATTAGCTCTCATCTGTGTAGGCTGCTATCCTCTCTGTTTATTAAACACACTCACATTTGTCTTCTGGTGGGACATCCATTTTATAGTTTATGTTTAAATATTTAAACTGTTTTAACCTCTGGCTTTCTATATTTTAATCAGGACAATATTATATTAAATGTACAATATACTATAATAATGATGTAATTACATTTTTCAAATCATATTTAAAAATGTTTTTCCAAATTACTTTATATATATAGAATATTTCTGTAATATAAGTAAGGGATAATGTCCGCCCAGCCGGTTGTTATCGCAGAATAAACCCCGACAGAGTGATCAGGACCCCGAGGCGAAGCGGAGCGTCACTCTGAAGGGGTTTATTCTGCGATAACAACCGGCTGGGCGGACATTATCCCGCTTATTACACGGCTACTAGTCTCAAATAAATTAAACACTAAATATTGTCTTGAGATTAAATATTTTATTAGCTCTTACGCAAAGCTTCAGCGAAGAAAAACAGTTCCAACCTGCTTTAAGCCTTTATCTATTGCTGCTAAATGTTGAAAATGAATGCTGAAAGGGTTAGTTCACCCAAAAATGAAACCAAGCCTATGATTTACTCACCCTCAAGTCATTATAGGTGTTTATGACATTCTTCTGTCAGACAAATACAATCAGAGTTATATTTAAAAAGTCCAGGCTAACGTTAATCCCAGCAGTAGTTGTAGTTGTGTTTGAAGTCCATAAAAATGCAGCTGTCCGTCAAATAACGTGCTCCACACGACTCCGATGGGTTAATAGAGCCTTCTGATTCCAATCGATGCGCTTGTGTGAGAAAAATATCCATATTAAAAACGTTATAAAGGAAACCTGCCTTGAAGTCTTCCATTGTAAACCCACGGCTGCTTAAGCCACAAGATGGCGCCAGCGTTAAGCATAGAAGTAGTACCGGTCAAGATAACTCGCAGTACCCGTATGAGCGGGTGTTATCTGGAAATAACATACCGCTGGAATGCGTGATTGACCAATCAGAATCAAGTATTTCACAGAGCTGTGTAATAATATAATTTAATATAATATACATTTTATATTGCACTCATTTGAATTTTATATCCAAATTTGTAATTTTTATATATTTTTTTTATTATATTATTATTTCTATAATACATCGTTATATTGCACTAATGTTAATTTTATATCCACTTTTTTGTCATTTTACAGTACAATATTAATTACAATATTTATATAATATATTTTTTTAGCATAACAAATTCATTTGTTATATTTTACTAGATAATTTTATATATATATTTATATAATTGTATATATATTTGCTTAATTTTATACTTTAATTAATATTATATTAAATGTACAATATACTATAATGATGTATATTTTATAGATCTAGAATATTTCTGTAATATAATATAATATTATACATTGTTTTATATTGTGCTTATTTTAACTTTTTATCCAAATTTTTTCATTTTTTTATTATATCATTTTTGTACACCATTTCTATATTATTATATAATATATTAAACTGTTATATTGCGCTATATATATATATATATATATATATATATATATATATATATATATATATATATATATATATATATATATATATATATATATACAATTTTATATACAATTTTATAAAATTTTTACATTTTATATTTACATTTTTTCCAGTTTTTCAAATTACATTCAGTTATTTTTACACAATTTCTGTAATATTATGTAATATATTGTAATAATGCACTAATATTGACAACTGTCAATAATAATTTGGGACGCCTGCCTCTACATGCACATGAACTTTAATGAAAGCCTATTCTTATTTATCTTTATTTGTTCTAAATACAAATAGTATGATTAAAATAGAAAGCCTTATTTTATTTATTGATGAATGTATTTTCCGGTTGAGGAAATGCTCTAATGTTCTTCTGTCACACCGGGGTGTGTTTTGTCTCCGAGCTGAAGCTTTTTTCATGTAAGCCGCTGGTTTGCAGCCATTGTGTGTGTGAGTGCGCTCCGAGGTGTTTCCGAAACACTGTCAGGTTTGATTGAATATCAGATATCATTATTTCCCCTCATGGCTTTACGTCAGGGGTTTTGTCCTGCTGCTTTGATAGTCACTTACTGACATTTACCCCAGCAGTGCTTGTGTTTTTCCTTCTTTTGTTCGTATTTGTTTTGTTTTCTCCTGACAAAGAGTCGTGGTTTGTAGAAGTGACGTGTTGTGATGATCATGTGGCTGTCGGGTGTTTGTGTTGGATTGATGATCGTAAGTGTAATGTTGTGTATTTGATGAAAGGAGAGGAAAATTCATAATATTTACACTACAGTTCAAACATTTTGAGGGATTTTAAATAAATTATTATTATTTTTTTTTATCAAGGACCCATTAAATTAATCAAAAGTCACAGTAAACACTTTAATAAGGTTAAAACATATTTCTAAAATGTTTTTAAATGTTGGAATATGAAATGTAAAAAAAATCTATCTATCTATCTATCTATCTATCTATCTATCTATCTATCTATCTATCTATCTATCTATCTATCTATCTATCTATCTATCTATCTATCTATCTATCTATCTATCTATCTATCTATCTATCTATCTATCTATCTATCTATCTATCTATCCAACTATCTATCTATCTATCTATCTATCTATCTATCTATCTATCTATCTATCTATCTATCTATCTATCTATCTATCTATCTATCTATCTATCTATCTATCTATCTATCTATCGATCTATCTATCTATCTATCTGTCAGTCTCTCTCTCTCTCTCTCTCTCTCTCTGTCTGTCTCTGTCTGTCTGTCTGTCTGTCTCTGTCTGTCTTTCCATCCATCCATCCATCCATCCATCCATCCATCCATCCATCCATCCATCCATCCATCCATCCATCCATCCATCCATCCATCCATCCATCCATCCATCCATCCATCCATCCATCCATCCATCTCATCATCTGTGGGTTAGTGGCGAGTGTCTCATCATCTGTTTCTCTTCTCTGGTGTGTGTCAGATAAGAAGCTGATGAGAAGCTGTGAGGAGATCTCATCCTCATCCTCATCATTATTATTATGTGTGGGTGAGGACGATCACAGCCTGGCTCTGAACGGACACGACATCCAGAGGCTGGCCATCACAGCACAAGACCTGGAGAGGGTGAGTGTACTCCTCCTTCACACTCAATCTCGGTGTGTTTTCTCCTGCATTGATCATGTCTTCGTTCTGTGCAGCTGCGAGTCCCTAAACCGCCGGCAGATTCCCAGAAGCCCACATCCATGACCCGCGTGTGCGTCCGTAAGACACGCCCCCCAGACGAGCTCAGCAGACAGGTCAGGGTTACCGTAGCGAGGCCCCTCCCACACGACGAGGCCCCGCCCTGCTCATTTGAATATGCAGGTAGGGTAGGGATGGGCGTGGCTGAGGAACAAGAAGTTCATGTGATCAATGTTTTTGACTCGCTCTTTGTGCACAAAGGTCCCGGTGGGCCGCGGTTTGACGCGCAGGGGATGGTGCTGCCGCACAGCATTCTGGGAAGCTTGGAGGATTTTAGGACAGAGATGCAGCTGCGAGGAGAGATGGAGGTGAGAGTCGTGGAAAGCTAGAAGCCAAAAAAGGCCTGACAGATGTTTGTGAAGTTTACATTTCCCGGCATCATTTGCTGAATGATACCCAATACTTGTTTCTTCATCATTTCGCGGGGCTGATTCCCAAAAAAGTCTCTTTTTTCTCATAAACTGGTGCATTTTAAAGCATTTTTGCTTTCCACAACCAGTTGTATTGTGAAATAGTCTCGCATTGCCCCTTAATGACCAGAAAAACTGGCACAAAGACATAATTCATATTCGTTTATCATAAACTTGTGTTAATATAAAGTACATCACATCGTTGACATCAAATGTATGTAATGTTTTTTTATATATTTTTTATATTTTTCCACTCCTTTGCTGACTGTAAGTTAAATGATACATTTTGAATACTTATTTTTGTCATTAAAACAAAACAAAATAGTAAAAACTGAAAAAAAAACGGTATGTGATGGAATATTTTTATTGATATTTTTGAACTCGGCATCATCAAATTAGGGATTTTTGTCAATGTGTAGCTCTTTATTAGCCTGGATGGCAGCCGAACTCAGCCCTACCCACAACATTTGAGCTCGGGCGGTTCGGTCTGGCCTCGATTCATAGAGGAGTGATTATGTCGGAACAGAAACTGACCAATGAGATCATCAGGGTGGGCTTTAGAAGATGACGGACAGATGATCAACAGAAACTGACCAATGAGATCATCAGGGTGGGCTTTAGACGATGACGGACAGATGATCAGCAGAAACTGACCAATGAGATCATCAGGGCGGGCTTTAGACGATGACGGACAGATGATCAACAGAAACTGACCAATGAGATCATCAGGGCGGGCTTTAGACGATGACGGACAGATGATCAATAGAAACTGACCAATGAGATCATCAGGGTGGGCTTTAGACGATGACGGACAGATGATCAACAGAAACTGACCAATGAGATCATCAGGGCGGGCTTTAGCCGATGACGGACAGATGATCAACAGAAACTGACCAATGAGATCATCAGGGCGGGCTTTAGACGATTACGGACAGATCATCAACAGAAACTGACCAATGAGATCATCAGGGTGGGCTTTAGACGATTACGGACAGATGATCAACAGTAACTGACCAATGAGATCATCAGGGTGGGCTTTAGACGATTACGGACAGATGATCAACAGTAACTGACCAATGAGATCATCAGGGTGGGCTTTAGACGATTACGGACAGATGATCAACAGAAACTGACCAATGAGATCATCAGGGTGGGCTTTAGACGATTACGGACAGATGATCAACAGTAACTGACCAATGAGATCATCAGGGTGGGCTTTAGACGATTACGGACAGATGATCAACAGTAACTGACCAATGAGATCATCAGGGCGGGCTTTAGACGATGACGGACAGATGATCAACAGAAACTGACCAATGAGATCATCAGGGCGGGCTTTAGCCGATGACGGACAGATGATCAACAGAAACTGACCAATGAGATTATCAGGGCGGGCTTTAGACGATGACGGACAGATGATCAACAGAAACTGATCAATGAGATCATCAGGGTGGGCTTTAGACGATTACGGACAGATGATCAACAGTAACTGACCAATGAAATCATCAGGGCGGGCTTTAGACGATGACAGACAGATGATCAACAGAAACTGATCAATGAGATCATCAGGGTGGGCTTTAGACGATGACGGACAGATGATCAACAGAAACGTAATCATCACGTCATCAAAGGGGCTTGGGTTATATTTGTTCGAATCCTAAACGGAGAGCTTGTTTGTATCTGCGTTCACCTTCACTATTTCTCTCAGAAATGATGATCATGTTGGGTAAGTACTCTGTACAAAACCCGCCAACTACAGCCCAAAACAATAGCTTCTCGGGGGCTCCTCTGGAAAAAAAAAGGTGTTTGGGGGATAAAATGTGTGTTATTTTGGCAAGGTTGCCTCCTGAAATTCACTCTCATGGGTCTATATATCACATAATAGTCGCTTCAACCCAGACATAGAAAACAACCCGCGGGGAAAAAAACGCGGACTTGGCAACACAGTGCAGTTGAGCTCAGTTGACATCGCTTCGTTGCTCTGATTGGTTGTTGCTCTGTCCAATCGAGGTCTTTCCTGGTTCGGTTGAAACACGCCCCATAATCACAGCCCAATGGAGCATCAGACTCATATTCTGACTAGAATTGAGTATGACCACGTCAGGCTAGGGCTGTATTATACTTGCCGGTAAATGTTCTCCTCTTCAGCTGGTGGAGCGGATACCAGACGCTCAGCAACTGCCCCCTCTAGTGGTGGAGGCTGAGAATGACGGTGATGATAAAGCCGAAGATCATTCAGAAACGGGGCGGAGCCACCAGAGCCACGCCCTCCAGCACTGGTACCGCCACATGACGGAGAGACGCCGACAGCAGGACTTCATTTCACGTGAGTCCGTCTGACGTATTTCTCCTCATGTATTTTTTGGCCTGTCAAAATTAATCTGCGCACTTAAGATATTAATGAAATACATTTGAGTCTTTTAAAATAGCGGTGATAATACTACAGTCACATTTCATTTTGATTACATTAAAATTGTGCTGGAAAAAGTGTGAAGCTCTTGAATATTACTCTTAAAAGGTTGTATTAATAATGTAAAAAACATTCTGCCACAATACCATTTTTACAGTTAGAGTTGCTCCATGGTGAATGTTGGTGATTTGTGGAGTGAAAAGCTTTCTATAACTTGTTTGTTCATGCACAATGTCTCTCCAGGTTTCACGATAACACGGGTTGATCTTATACAGAAAGTATTCACAGTGCTTTACGTTTTCCATATTTTGTTATGTTGCAGTTCATTCATATTCATATTTAGTTCCTCAATTCTACAAACATACCCCATAATGACAATGTGAAAGAAAAGGATTTGCAAATGTATTAAAAACAAAATCACAAGTATTCACAGCCTTTGTTATGACACTCAAAATTGTGCTCAGGTTCTCCTGTTTCCACTGATCATCCTTAAGATGTGTCTTCATCTTGATTGGAGTCCACCTGTGGTAAATTCAGTTGATTGGACATGATTTGGAAAGGCACACACCTGTCTATATAAGGTCCCACAGTCAACAGTGCATGTCAGAGAACAAACCAAGCCATGAAGTCCAAGGGATTCTCTGTAGACTCCGAGACAGGATTATATCAACCCAGATCTGAGGAAGGGTACAGAAACATTTCTGCAGTATTGAAGGTCCCAGTCATCACAGTGGTCTCCATCATCTGTAAATAGAAGAAGTTTGGAGCCATCAGGACTCTTACTAGACCTGACCGCCGGCTAAACTGAGTAATCAGAGGAGAAGGGTCTTAATCAGGGAGGTGACCAAGAACCCAGAGGTCAGTCTGACAGAGCTTCAGCGTTTCTCTGTGGAGAGAGGAGAACCTTCCAGAAGAACAGCCATCTCTACAACTCTCCACCAATCAGGCCTGTGTGGTAGAGGGGCCAGACAGCCCGTCTGAAGTTTGCCAAAAGGCACCTGAAGGACTCTCAGACCATGAGAAACTAAATGATCTGGTCTGATAAAACAAAGATTGAACTCTTTGGACTGAATGGCAAGTGCTCATCACCTGACCAGTCCCATCCCTACAGTGAATCATAGTGGTGGCAGCATAATGCTGTGGGGATGTTTATCAGTGGCAGGAACTGGGAGACTAGGATCAAGGGAAAGGTGCATGCAGCAATGTACAGAGACATCATTGATGAAAACCTGCTCCAGAGCTCTCTGGCCCTCATACTGGGGTGAAGGTTCATCTTCCAACAGGACAGTGACCCTAAGCACACAGCCAAGATGACACAGGAGTGGCTACGGGACAACTCTGGGAATGTCCTTGAGTGGCTCAGCCAGAGCCCAGACTTGAACCCGATTGGATATTTCTGGAGAGATCTGAAAATGACTGAGCAACAACGCTCCCCATCCAACCTGATGGAGCTTGAGAGGTCCTGCAAAGAAGAATGGGAGACACTTCCCAAAAAAAAAAGGTGTGCCAAGCTTGTAGCATCAAACTCAAAAAGACTCGAGGCTGTAACTGGAGCCAAAGGTGCTTCAACAAAGTATTGAGCAAAGGCTGTGAGTACTTATGTACATTATTTTTTTCCCGTTGTTTATTTTTTAATACATTTGCAAAGATTTCAAACAAACTGAGGTATTGTTTGTAGATTTGAGGAACAAAATAATTAATTGAATCCATTTTGGAATAAGGCTGTAACATAACAAATGTGGAAAAACTGAAGCACTGTAAGTGCTTCCCACTAGCTCTCGTACTTTCGACATATTTGCTAGATGAATGCAAACTGCTCTCAGACAGCTTGAACAATGCATTTGACTCAAATAGGTGTGTGAGCACCCCAACAAGCACCTTATGATGGGATGCAGATCTTTATATAACTAGTGCTGCAGTCTGGTCTCCATATATGGAGAAGCTTTGCTATTAAAAGTGATGAGTCAGTAATGACCGCAACCCATTCCAGACCGTATCAAAGGCCCTTTCCTGCAGCCCACCTTTATGTGTCTTATTATCCTCACACAAAGCACCAAATCAGCTCTGTAACTGGATTATATCCTGTTAGGATGATATTCATCTGATCAAAAGCTCAACACAAAGACACAACTGCGTGTGTTTCAGGGCTCCTGCAGAAGCCAGCGGCGTCTCTCCTGATGAACCGCTCCGACGGTTTCAGACGGATCCAGGAACAGAGGGACCGGATTCACAGAGGACTGTCCGATCTGCACACAGAACATGTGAGGCTCGCTTTACTCTGTGTTTAAACACGTGTCAGGTGATAAATCTCATTTACTGGGCCTGTTCGCAGCGGAGCACAGGTTAGGTTTCCCATGCATCTGTTCTGTATTATATCAGAGCATGTGGGCGGAGACAAATCAGATTGAATCACTCAGAGTTTCCTCTGCTCAGACTGTTTCTAGGTAGGAGTTACTTGTGTTGCTTCTTATATTTGTCACAGAACTGCCCTTTGCATTCACATGTACTAATTTTACAGAGCAACAGAAGAAAAATGCACTGAGATTAACATTTTGTGAGCAATTAGAATTTTTGTTTTTGAATAAAGTCTCTTCTGCTCACCAAGGTTACATTTATTTGATTAAAAAATACAGTTAAAAACAGTAATATTGTAGAATATTTTACAGTTTGAACTGTTTTCCATTGTAATATATTTTAAAGTGTATTTTTATTTTTTTCCTGTGATACAGAGCTGCATTTTCAGAATTTAAATTAGATCTAGTTGCCACAAAAATAGTTAATTTTTTTTTGAGTGACCAAAAAAAGTCACTTCTATTTAAATAGTGCTTTATAAACTGCTTTAAAGCGCTTTACAGTGATAAACAGGAAAATAATGATGCAAACTGAATTCAATTCTGCTGTAAATCAGCTGATGCCTATGAAAGTTTTGACCGATGACCGATAATTATTGCCGATATATTGGCCGATAAATCTAAATCCAAATGTTTATATATTTTTTTAAAAGCCTGATTACAAAACCAGAAGTCTCTCCATTAAAATCCATCTCCCAAGCACACAATTATAATGTTCTCCTTATGATTTTATGTAGCCTATATGACAGACTTGCACTGAACTGTATTTTCCTTTTTGAAGTGATTTCAGTCATATTTCAAGCATTTCAAATCCATCATGTGAACAGTGTGCATCTCAGCTGAAGGAAATAATACATTATTTATCAGCTTTAATACATCGGCCACATGTTCTTATCAGGCCGATGAAATTAAAGGGACAGTCCCCCAAAAGTGAAAATTAGCCCATGATTTACTCACCTAAACCCTAGGTGTATATGACTTTCTTCTTAAGACGGATACAATCAGAGTTATATAAAAAAAATCCAAGTTTTATAATGGCAGCCCAAAAAGTGCATCTATCCATCATAAAAGTGCATCTTTCCTTCATAAAAGTGCATCTATCCATCGTAAAAGGGCATCTATCCATCATAAAAGTGCATCTATCCATCATAAAAGTGCATCTTTCCATCATAAAAGTGCATCCCTCCATTATAAAAGTGCATCTATCCATCATAAAAGAGCATCTATCCATCATAAAAGTGCATCTATCCATCATAAAAGTGCATCTATCCATCATAAAAGTGCATCTTTCCATCATAAAAGTGCATCTATCCATCATAAAAGTGCATCTATCCATCATAAAAGGGCATCTATCCATCATAAAAGTGCATCTATCCATCATAAAAGTGCATCTATCCATCGTAAAAGGGCATCTATCCATCATAAAAGTGCATCTATCCATCATAAAAGTGCATCTTTCCATCATAAAAGTGCATCCCTCCATTATAAAAGTGCATCTATCCATCATAAAAGTGCATCTTTCCATCATAAAAGTGCATCCCTCCATTATAAAAGTGCATCTATCCATCATAAAAGAGCATCTATCCATCATAAAAGTGCATCTATCCATCATAAAAGTGTATCTATCCATCATAAAAGTGCATCTTTCCATCATAAAAGTGCATCTATCCATCATAAAAGTGCATCTATCCATCATAAAAGTGCATCTATCCATCATAAAAGGGCATCTATCCATCATAAAAGTGCATCTATCCATCATAAAAGTGCATCTGTCCATCATAAAAGTGCATCTATCCATCATAAAAGTGCATCTATCCGTCATAAAAGTGCATCTGTCCATCATAAAAGTGCATCTATCCGTCATAAAAGTGCATCTGTCCATCATAAAAGTGCATCTATCCGTCATAAAAGTGCATCTATCCATCATAAAAGTGCATCTATCCATCATAAAAGTGCATCTATCCATCATAAAAGTGCATCTATCCATCATAAAAGGGCATCTATCCATCATAAAAGTGCATCTATCCATCATAAAAGTGCATCTATCCATCGTAAAAGGGCATCTATCCATCATAAAAGTGCATCTATCCATCATAAAAGTGCATCTTTCCATCATAAAAGTGCATCCCTCCATTATAAAAGTGCATCTATCCATCATAAAAGTGCATCTTTCCATCATAAAAGTGCATCCCTCCATTATAAAAGTGCATCTATCCATCATAAAAGAGCATCTATCCATCATAAAAGTGCATCTATCCATCATAAAAGTGCATCTATCCATCATAAAAGTGCATCTTTCCATCATAAAAGTGCATCTATCCATCATAAAAGTGCATCTATCCATCATAAAAGTGCATCTATCCATCATAAAAGGGCATCTATCCATCATAAAAGTGCATCTATCCATCATAAAAGTGCATCTGTCCATCATAAAAGTGCATCTATCCGTCATAAAAGTGCATCTATCCGTCATAAAAGTGCATCTATCCATCATAAAAGTGCATCTATCCATCGTAAAAGGGCATCTATCCATCATAAAAGTGCATCTATCCATCATAAAAGTGCATCTATCCATCGTAAAAGGGCATCTATCCATCATAAAAGTGCATCTATCCATCATAAAAGTGCATCTTTCCATCATAAAAGTGCATCTATCCATCGTAAAAGTGCATCTATCCGTCATAAAAGTGCATCTATCCTTCATAAAAGTGCATCTATCCATCGTAAAAGGGCATCTATCCATCATAAAAGTGCATCTATCCATCATAAAAGTGCATCTGTCCATCATAAAAGTGCATCTATCCGTCATAAAAGTGCATCTATCCGTCATAAAAGTGCATCTATCCTTCATAAAAGTGCATCTATCCATCGTAAAAGGGCATCTATCCATCATAAAAGTGCATCTGTCCATCATAAAAGTGCATCTATCCGTCATAAAAGTGCATCTATCCGTCATAAAAGTGCATCTATCCGTCA